>NC_090438.1:512354466-512657497 GCF_031143425.1 Pleurodeles waltl
TTATAAGACTTCAGAAAGGAAACAGAAAGACCAAAGAGGCTTTCTCTGTTTTAGAGAAGAAAATAGATGAGGCTGGGAAGATAATTAGTCCATTAAAATCTCAAAGTAGGCAGTTTGAAGCTTACAATGTAGGGCAGCAGGGAGGTGGGATCTGAGGGGGCGATTGAGGGATATGTTTTTTGCATGTTAGGTCGCCACAGCCACTTACACCCAGGAACCCTAACTGCTGTAGGAGAACGTAACAGAAGGCAAAGAGAGGCTAAAGAGGACCACAAAGTGGCGACTAGGTCACTCAGAACATCAGCAAAAGGCTTGGGGTGCCATTCTGAATTTTCTCTCTTGGTATGTCAAAGAATAAAAAAAGGTATTGGTATTAAAAATTTCAAAAAACATGAAACAGATATACTCATACTCCAAAAGACACCTTAGGGTGAATAGCTGTAAGGCTCTAGAGAGGGGAGGATATAAAGTACTGGCTCACTCCGGATACATGACATACTGAAGTGGAGTAGGGATTCTGATAAAGAAAGTGAGGTGGGTTGATTGACAAGAAACAAAGGTTTGATAATGGCAAAAGAAGATTTATTTCCTTGAAACAAAAGACAGCTCCTTCTGCCAGGCCAGTCACATCGCAACTGCAGCAGAGCGGACGCCGCGATCTAAAGGTACATTCTAACTATAGGACCCTTTCTTAACAAAACTAAAAGAGAACGCAATGAACATCATAACACATCTCCTTCCCTTCTGAACATTTAAACAACAATACATTTTCATGGATAACATAATGAAACTATTAATTTGTATTGGACATAATCTTCTAAGTAACGAGGTGGTTTGCGAATTCTTTGAATTTGGTAGGCCCTAATTGGACTTTAAGAAGAGTCAAACGAAACCTCATCACACAGATGAGAATCGCTATTTCCAGCACAGCTTCCAGAGTCATTACTCTTGAACGCACAACCAAACTCCTCACTCATCAATATAAAACTATTGCAACCACCTGTACCATTCACCTGCTTACTTCCTCCTACACTCCCCTTCTGATATAGCGCCACTCTCCTCTTATTCCACTTGTTGCCATTCTCCAATACAACTTAACTCCCACTCATCTTTCTAACCTTGAATGGACCTATAAATTTTGAAAGCCCCCTGACAGATTACCTCGTTTGATCTTCACCCAATCTCCCTCGAACACATCACTCTTCCTCCTCCTCTCATTTCCAGCTTAAACAACTTTGCTATCCCCACGCAACATCCATGCAGGGATTAATTTAGATCCTGGTTTCCTGCCTCTCAATAATTCAAACGGAGAAAAACCTGTTGCATTGTTAACTGTAGTACGATGGGCCCATACCATATCATCTACCATTTTTGTTACTTCCTGCCCACTTTGAATGGCCAAGAGGATGGTACCTTTGACCAGTTGGTTGATCCTCTCTACCATGCCATTGACTTGGGGATTATATTAAGCAGTGCGATGGTGAATAATTCCTTGATTGTCAAGAAACTCTCATTACGTGATGTGAGCTGAGTACCATTGTCAGTTATTAAAATAAGGGGAATACCTTCTTCCTGAAATACTTTGTTAAGAGACTTGATAGTACTTCTAGTCCTTATATCACACACAAATTTGACAATAATCCATCTAGAATGATGTCAACCATGACTAAAGCATTCTGTATGTTATTTTTTATGCAATGGATAGGGACAATAAAATCTAAACAGACTGTACACCTCCAAGAGCCTGGGTCCTCCATACGACTACACACACTAGTGGCACCGGTCCTTAATCTTTCTTCACTTTCTATGCAGACCACACAGTCTTCTACCCATTGAGAAATCATGTCATCCATACCCGGCCACCAAAAAGTTTTCGCGGACTTTTTTTTGTTAAAGTTTGACCCAGATGACCTTCATGCGCTCAAGCATAAAGTTTCTTTTTAATGCCCTCTGGTGGAATACATTTGTCATGAAAAGCTTATTATTCACCACAGTCAATTCATCAACCAATGTTACATAAGGTCACACCGCCACACTGACTGTACTCTCCCTCCTTCTTTCTCCTAAAACTACCCGTACCACTTCACTCAAAACCAAATCTTTCTCCATCCACACCTCCCAATCCTTTGCACTGAAAGCTCCAGCGCCACATTCTTCTACATCCGACAACCATGCTATTGCACCATCCTCCTCTTCACAGACCACCTTACCTTCTTCGACCTCCTCCCACTTCAAGGACAATCTAGATAAGCAGTCAGCTTGGGAGTTCTTCCATCAAGGAATATGCTCAATCACATTTGAACTCCTGAAACCTAGAGGCTAATCTTGCCAATCTGGCAGAAACCTTACCCACTCCACCTGGACTCAGAACCTTAAGTAATGGTTTGTGGTCAGAGTGCAAAGTGAAGGTTATGCCCCATAAAAAGGTTCTAAAATGCTTCACAGACCAAGCAGCAGCTAATGCCTCATGCTCAATCACAGAATAGTTGCGTTCACTCACAGTCAAAGAGCACAAAGCGAAAGCTACAGTAACCTCTCTCTTCCCTGCTACTTGCGACAACACAGCTCCTACACCACAAGCACTTGCATCTACGGTTAAGATTGTCTTGCGATGCGTGTCAAAAGGCGTCAAAATACTTGCATTGCAAATATCCTGTCTCACTGTATCAAATGCTTCTTGTTGGTCATGCTCCCATTTGAAACTACCTTTGCGTAACAACTTCCTCAGACTCTCTGTTTTCGTTACAACATTTTTTACAAACTTACTATAATATTCAATGTGACCCATAAACAAACGTAGTTGATCTTTGACATTGGGAACAGGTACTGATCTAATTGCCTTCAGCAGATCTTCTTTGGGTTTAACCCCTTCGCCAGAGATTGTGTGACCCAAATATTCAATTTCCTCTACTAGAAATTTCCATTCATCCTTTCTCAAACTTAACCCTGCCTCCCTGCGTTAGCGCAACACAACTCTGAGAACTGAATTATGTTCAGTTACAGTTTGACCAAAATCAGGATATCATCCTGGAAAAAGATTGTATTCTGTACCCCTTTGAAAACTTGCGACATTGCTCTTTGAAAAACACTTGCAGCTGAAGACAGTCCGAAAGGCATTCTGGTGTATTGAAAAGTTCCTTCCATAGTTATGAAGGCTGTTAGTGCCTTGGAATCTTCATGCAGCTTGATTTGATGATATGCACTTTTAAGGTCCAACTTTGAAAAGTATTTATCTCCCTTAAGCAATAGCAATAGTTCATTAATATTAGGCAAAGGAAACACATTTGTCACTACAAATTGATTTAAAAGTCCACACAGAAACAAAGTTTTCTATCACTTTTCCTGGTTATGACCACTGGAGAGATCCTAGAGGCTGCCTCTACAGGTACAATGATACGATTTTCTTTCATATCGTCCAACAATTTCTTAACTTCAGCTCTCACCACCACAGGCACTCTCCTCACCTTAGGTTTCACAGGCACAGCTCCTTCACACCACTTTATCCTATGTACATAGCCTTTCAATTCACCTAACTTCTCTTCAAATATATCTTTCGCTTCACACAGAATTTCATCCACACTATCATCCACTATCAACACTTTTTCTACTGAATGAGGATCAATTACAATGTGAAAGTGTTGATGGGCCCAACCTAATATGGGAGGGCCGCTGTCCGCTACATACACTTTCCTTTTAATATTCCTTGACTTAAAAGTGATGGATGACACGAAATATCCTAACACATTGATTCTTGTGCCCTGATACCCCCTGGGATTAATATCTTTGGGCAACAAGGACACTTCAGGCCAATTCTCTAAACACACTGACTTTGGGACAATGGTATACAACGAACCTGAATCTACCATCAGTTCTACGTTCTTGCCCATAACAGAAAATGTGCTCTTCAGTCTTGCTTCCCTTAACAAATCAGACTCATCCACTTGTACCATAAGAACGCAATCTTCCACACAATTCTCCTCTATTTCCAATTCCGCTAAAGCTACACGTGCTCTGTACCCATCTTTGCACATGCGTGCAAAATGCCCTTTGCGACCGCACTTCCTTCCTGCAGTCCTTGTTTAAGGCAAAACTACACTTGGCCTCACTAGTATGCGATGAGCACCCACACGTCGAGCACATTTTAAGTTTTGCAGGTTTAACTTCTTTGACAACTTGTTTACCAACAGGACCACTATTCTTAGAGACAGCACTTTTTTTTTGGATAAAAGAGCAACATCACCCTCTCCTGAGGTACTGTCTTTTTTGCTGATCTCCTTCATACACAGTTCTGACTCCTCAACTATTTTGGCAATTGATATTGCATCCTTGAGTGACGGGTTTTTCGCTGACCATAACGGCTACTGTGTCTTCTTGCTCCGACAATGCACGATAAGCTGGTCCTGAATCAGTTCATCGTCATTATACCAAACTTACACTTCAATGACAGTTCAAGCAGACTCGAAATAAAGTAATCAAGCGATTCTGCCTCCCTCTGGGTTCTGGTATAAAATTTATACTGTGACATAACAATGTCCTCTTCCTTAGAAAACCTCCTTTCCAACCGTAGTTTCGCCTCATCAAATTCATCTTGAAGTGGTTAGCCATCATCACCACTAACTATAGGTAAGTACTTAAATATATGGTGCGCTTCCTTGCCAATAGTACTTAATATTTTTTTTTCCTTTGGGGTGAAAAATTGTGTCCATCCAAAGCCAATAAGTAGTTTTAAAAAATATCTACCCACTCCTCCCACTGAATGTTTTTTTTGGCCATGATGATCTAATAAAGTAGGAGGTAAATTAATGGAGGAAGCCATTGACATACTTTAAATACACAGAAAGATGTTTGTTAAAAAAAAAACTACTGTACTGTTGCTCCTGTAAATAAACCTGCAAATGTTGCGAAGTCCACTTTCAGTTTCAATTTAAGCTGGTAGAGCGGCGCTCCTAAGTGCTTTCCTCTTATATGAAGCTCACATGAAAGTAAACACAGTCAAACCAGAAGAAACAACACAAGCTTGTTTTCCGCGTGAATTGAAGCGTAGCGTTGCCAGGTAATAGCCATAAGAGCGTGAAAGGGCCTCACTCTGCGCACACACGATGTGAAGTAATAAACTATTGTCAACCAATAAATTAATCTAGGACCTCACCCCAAACCCGCCACTGACGTCGGTCCCACACTTCACTTTGCACACATTTCCTCTGCCCAGCTCCGAATTCCGCTGACACGCTCTTTCCCGTCACGAAACGGAGCGCGTCTTGTCCAAGGAAAAATCATCAATGTGACTGATGTAGTGATCCCGACTCGTCGCCAAACATGAGGTAGGTTGATTGACAAGAAACGAAGGTTTGATAATGGCGAAAGAAGATTTATTTCCTTGAAACAAACGCCAGCCACATTGCAACTGCCGCAGAGCGAACGCTGCGATCGAAAGGTACATTCTAAGTATAGAACCCTTTCTTAACAAAGCTAAAAAAGACAACGCAATGAACATCATAACAGAAAGCAACACCGTCTATCCTGCAACAGACAGACAGATGCCCAGGGGAGATAGGTAGCACAGACAAGTCACTGGAAAAGATTCACACTGAACCTCTGTTCTGCTTACATACCACTCAAACTTCTCTCCACAGCTCTAAATGCACTTGGCTCTTTACTGCTACAAATGCCAGAGGGTGTATTCTTACTGGGTGGAGATTTTAACTTAGTGCTACAAAGGGGAGAGACACAGGAAAATTCTGAAGGGGGAGGGAGGGAGAGTTTGGAGGTGGGGAGGAGATGGCCCGCTAGACAGATTTCTCAAAGCAATAGGACTAATTGAGATGCGGTGGGCACAGAACCCACTAGACAGGCAGTACTCAGGTGCACACAATAATTTGCTCATTAATAGGCGACTTTTCCATACACAACACCCATATAAGCCGAGGGATCCCGATCACTCACAACTATTAGTATAGCTCAGAGGAAAGGCAGGGAGGACATGGGAGGGATGGGCGATAGATACCTGGCAACTTAAGAATAGGGATTGGACTACCAAGATGCGGCCAGGCATGGGTCTCTATTTAAAAGAGAACATTACTGCAGTACAGTCACACATCACTGTTTCAAAGGTCTACAAGAAAGTCATTGGGGGCAGGCTATCTAGTTGATAATATTGGTCAAAATAAAGAAAGGGGAACAAGAAAAGGGAATTGTGGCAGATGTCTCTAAATTTTAAGCTATTTGTCAATGGAGGGAGAAATCCAGTGTCATCTGCTGCACATGAAGTAGCAGAGTAGTGTTACCCAGTGTAAAGCAGTGCACGGACCTTTTTGGCCTCCCAAAGGTTATTGTATGAAGTGGAAAATTAGGCTTTGGGATTACTGGCATGGCAGGGACAAAGGGCGCGAAGTAGAAATTCAGTATGCAAATAACAGATCAAGTGTCAAAAAATCCAAGGCTATACACTATTTGTAGCAACATTTGCTGAATACTATCAAACCTTGTACAAGTACACTAATTTGAAATCCCCATCTGAGGCGCGGGACTTCCTAAAAGACATCGGATATATCCAGGTTTTTGCAAAAGACAGACTAAACTTGGAGGCAGACAACAGGGCGGGCGTGATCGTTGAAGCAATTAGCATTCTACAATCAGGCGAGGCACCAGGTGTAAAGAGTTTACTTGTCGAGCTCTATAAAAGCATGGCCAGCAAACTCTCAGCCTACATCTTATAAATAGTTTTTGAGGTCAACATCTTAGTCCTATTGCCATACAACCAATGCCTTACAACAATAGTGACAAGTCAAACATCCTGATGATTGTGCATCATACAGGCCCATATATCTTTGCTTATTTTCTGGTGAAGGTATTGGAAACATGGCTGAGGAGGGTAATTGATACCACTTTATATAATGATCAGTCGGGCTTTATGCTCATCAGGAGTACCCAGACTCAATCTGAGGAAACTGTATTAATGTATGTGATTAACAAAGTGTGTCAGAGCTGACAGTGATGTTATTAGATGGTACAAAGGAGTTTGACACCCTGGAGTGGCCCTACAGGTAGAGCCAATATACAAGTAATGGGTCAAATTGCTGTATTAGAACTCGTGAGGGTGAACGGCATCAGTAGAGGGAAACCACACATGGATGCCCCCTGGACCCTTGATGTGAAGCATATTGAAAAATCCTGTGATGAGTGGACTAAGATAAGAGGATGTGTGGACAAGAGAATCTTGCTATACATGAATTTGGCACAAACAAAGATGACCATTGATAGAATACTGCAGGTCCTTAGTAAATACCCTAGGTACAAGATTAAGTGGGACAAGTCCCTTCAATATCCTCAACAACCCTATGAAGACCCACTGACTGGACACCCTGGGGGCTTGAAAAACCTGGGAGTGTGTGTCACTCCAAATGCAAACAAAGTCCTCTGAAATAATGTAAACAAACTACTAGATAAATTTACGAGTGAGCTGAAGCACTGGAGGTCACTCCTGCTATCGCTACTGGGTGAGCTAGAAATGTTCAATTTGATCGCCCTACTCAAGATCCTCTATATCAGTGGTTACAAACCTGTGGTGTAGGGACCCCTGGGGGTCCCCAAAGCCTCCTGAGGGGGTCCACGACTGTAGGAGGCTGGCTCTGTATATGCTATTTCAAAATGAGATATAGGCCCTCATTATGACATTAGCGTTAAGTACCGCTTACCGCCATACTGACTGCTGCCAACATACCGCTGCAGCGGCGGATCACCACTACCCATATTATGACATAGACATAGGAATCCGTCACTATACAGCCACGCAAACAAGTCCGCCAGCCCAAAGGTAGGTTATAAACTGGCTGTAGCAAAACCCACACCGTTACGCCAACAGAACTACGCCCACAACATTATGACCCACGAATCACCACAGTGGACATTCAATGGCGGTACATATCGCTGCGCTCAAAATGCACACACACATAAAAACATCATCACATTGGACAATTCAAACTACACACACCTGACACCAATTCACACACCACATCCGCACACCCACACCACTATAAAACACACACCCACATTACCCACAACCCTTCACGAATACAAACAAGTGCCACAATAGATATAAGCCCACAGACAAGACCACAGCCACACACCAACAATACCTATACACCATCCACGCACCTTACATCACACACCCCAACACATCACCCTACACACCCTCACCCACACCACTCACGCTACACCAATGGCACCACGACGACATCCCAGGTTCTCAGAGGAGGAGCTAAGGGTCATGGTGGAGGAAATCATCCGGGTAAAGCTACAGCTATTCAGGTCACAGGTGAAGCAGACATCCATTGCTGGGAAGATGGAGCTATGGCAGAGAATCTTGGACAGGGTCAACGCAGTAGGACAGCACCCAAGAAAATGGGATGACATCAGGAAGAAGTGGAACCACCTACGGGGAAGGTGCGTTCCGTGGCAGTAAGACACCAACTAGCTGTACAGAGGACTGGCAGTGGACCCCCACCTCCTTGCCCACAACTAACAAATGGGAGGAGCAAGTCTTGGCAATCATACATCCTGAGGGCCTGGCAGGAGTAGCAGGTGGACTGGACTCTGGTAAGTCAACCCTTTACTACTATCACCCCCCCTACCTGCATGCCATCACATACCTCCAGCCACACCCTCACTCCCATCACTCCACCACCTCCACACACCCCACCATCACAACCCACACATCCCAATACCAAGCCCTGCATGCAACACCAATGCATGGACACACATCACAGACCTGCATGGACACCTATCACTACAGCATACGCACTAGAGGGAAACAGCTAGCCCACCAAACAACAACTCACACAAGGCAAAGCTGCCAGGGCAAAAACGACCTTAGAGGGCAACACACCCATGCACAAGATGTCACACGCAGAAACAACGACACTGCCAACGTCACCAGAGAGGAGGTGCCAGGAACATCCAGTCCCCCCCAGAAGAGGCCCATAGTGATGACAGCAGCTCTGGACGCCTGGATATGGATGTACAACCTGCCTATCAGGGATCTCCGGACAGTCGGTTACCCAGGCAAAGTCCCATACCACCACAGAGCCTCCCCCCTCAGGATACACCAGCACAGTACCCACCCAGCGGGCCCATACCTCTGTCCCCAGGACACTTCAATCAGCAGTGTGTCCACAACTACAGGGACCCCAGGCCACCCCACAAACACAGGACGATCAGGGACCTGGGGTCAGTGCCAGTTGACACATGGTTCAGGGGACGGAGGCACAGGACAACATGGAAACTGGGAGGACTGCTGTGCGACAGGGGGAGGACAGGCCCAGGGAACCAACTCACCAGGAGGCACTCACCAAGATCCTGGGAGCATACCACCATTCCCAGGAGACGATGGGCCAGATACTGGACAAAATGCAGGAAAACATGTGGCTGCAGGAAGGACAGTACCCAAGGATCAGGGAGGACTTGAAGGACATAAACATGACCCTGTTCACCATTGCAGGGGTACTGGCAGACATGGGCAACACTATGAGGGAGGCAGTGGCACACCACCGGGCCCCTACCACTAGCCAAACCGATGAACAGCCCTCCACCTCCGCTGCCACTAGGATGCCCCGGCACAGGACCAACAGGCCACCAGCACCCCTCCCCCTGTAGAAGGAGAACCACCCCGCAAACGTTCTCTGTGATTCAGGCAGAAGCCAGAGACTATTGCCAAGACCCCCGCCAGGAAATAAGACTCTCCTGAATGTCACCCTTGTGTCCCACTCTCACCCTGTCCACCTTGAACTGCCATTGCTCCCCTTCCTATGCCCCCTTGGACAATGCACCTGTGATGAACAGACTGGACTTTCCTCCACCATCAACCCAGCCCACTGCACATCCCCCTCTACTTATCAGCACTTAAATTAACACCCTTTGAAAAAAATATGTATGGAGTATGTCAAATGATTTAACTATGAATTTGTTTAACAAGGTATAAACACTGCAGTACAACTGTACAGTAATGTATACTTTGGAATGACCTGTAGTTGGCCGCAGTCAACACACCAGGAGCAATAGTGGGGCACAAATATCCGCAAATAGAGACGCCAAAGGGTACAGTGAGTGGCCATAAAAGTGGGAAAATCAGCCTGCCAGTGACATTGTCAAACACAAAACTGGCAATTAAAAGTGAAGTTACACTGTCTTACCTGAGTGTCATTGGAAGTATTGACGAATTATTACACTTCTGTTGTCCTCATCCTCATCCTCTGCATTCTCATCTTCACTGTCCACAGGTTCCACTGCTGCCACACGCCCATCTACAGCCTCATCTTCCTGCAGAAAAGGCACCTGGCGATGAAGGCAAGGTTGTGCAACATACAGCATGCCACAATGATCTGGCAGACCTTCTTGGGTGAGTAGCACAGGGAACCACCAGAGAGATGGACGCAACGAAACCTAGCCTTCAGGAGGTCGAATGTCCTCTATATAATTCTTCATGTTCGCCCATGTGCCTCATTGTAACGTTCCTCTGCCCTTGTCCTGGGATTCCTCACAGGGGTCAGTAGCCATGAGAGATTGGGGTAACCAGAGTCATCTGCAAGTATCGAGGGACACCTGTTAGACACATACTAACCCTTAGGGTCCACACCATACTCATACACCAACATCCAGGGCTCACCCATTAGCCACACCCGGTGCCTCTGGAGTTGAGCCATCACATATGGGATGCTGCTATTCCTCAGGATAAAGGCATCATGCACAGACCCAGAATACTTTGCATTGACATGGGAGATGTAGTGGTCCGCCAGGCACACTATCTGCACATTCATTGAGTAAAAGCTCTTTCGATTTCTGAACACCTGTTCATTTCTCCAGGGTTGGGACAAATGCAATATGTGTACCATCTATTGCCCCAATAATGTTGAGGATATGTCACATTGCATAGAAATCAGCTTTCGCTGTGGCCAAATCCTCCACCTGGGGGAAAACAATATAGCTGCGCATGTGTTTAATCAGGGCAGACAACACTCTGGTCAGCACTATTGAGAACATTGGCTGTGACATTCCTGCTGCCAAGCCCACTGTCACTTGGAAGGAGCCAGTAGCCAGGAAATGGAGCACAGATACGACTTGCACAAGCGGGGTGATCCCGGAGGGGTGACGGATAGCAGATATCAGGTCAGGCTCTAAATACACACACAGCTCTGTGATTGTGGTCCTGTCCAGTCTATAGGTGAGGATAATGTGCCTGTCCTCCATTGTTGCCAAGTCCACCAGGGGTCTGTACATGGGGGGATGTTTCCATCTCCTATTCATCCTCAGTGGTTGCAATCTATGGGGCAAAACGGTGAGCAGCTGGTCAGTATCTCATATTTCCAAACACTGCACTCCATTGCATGTTGTGATTGTAGGAGTATATTGTTGGATAGGTCCAAATGATGCTTATGTGTACTGTGACGCAGTTAGGTGCCATGGCCTGACACCCCCCCCCCCGAAATGGCGTCCACCTGTCCAGTATGGAGGGACATATGGAAATAAGGTAATTCCGCTGACGTTGTGTGCCACTGCTGGAGGCGGTCGAGAACCGCTGTGCAACTCCTCGTTGGTTATCATTGGGCATTATGGGTTACAGTGGCCAATGTTGATGTACGCCGGCAGTGACGGTATGCACCGCCGCGGACGTGACTGCCATTTTCTATCTGTTCACTCACTTGCTACCTGACCTTCAACAGGAGAGGACCTACACTGCATGTGCTGCTGTGACCTGAGTCTGGAATCGACCATGGCTCGTGTCACTGAGGAAAGGGAACCTGCCTTCACCCCGGCTGAGTTGGAGACTACCCCAGTACCAAATGCTGTATGGGCCTCCAGACCAACAGGTGAGTACACTGTGAGCAGGATGCATGGGGCTTGAATGCATGGAGTGCTGTGTGTGAAGGCCTCGTGTGTGTGCGGGCGGGCGGGGGGCATTGGTGGAAGGGCCCTGGGCAGCCAGTTCCATGTATGTTTGGCCATGTCTGTGCGCAAGGGGATGTGTGAAGGGCTATGGTGGGCCATGAGTGTAACAGGCAGGACGGTTGGACTAATATCTTTCCCTGTGTCCATTTCCCTGCAGGTCGGTGCACATCAGAAAAAGGGTATATGGCGTGCCATCGCCAAGGATGTGCGGACCCTAGGGGTCTACGGCAGGCAGAGCATCTCCTGTTGGAAAAGGTGGGGGCACGGAAGATGGCAGAGGCCCAGCTGGGGATGGCCTCCCAACGAGGAAGGGGTCCCCATCAAACCATGACCCTCCTGATGGCCAGCATACTGGCGGTGGCCTATCCGGAGCTGGATGGGCGCTTGGGGGCATCACAGCACCCACAAGGGGGTGAGTACAGTGTCCCAATATACTACTTGTGCGTAGCGGGGTGGTATCCGGGTGGGGGATGTGGGCCTGTGGGTGCCCCTAGGCCAGGCCGGACTTTACAGGGTAGGTCCCATGTTGGGCAGGGTCTGATGTAAACTTTCTCCAACCAAGCAAGTAGGTATCCACTACTGGGCATGGGTCTGTCGGTCCCAGGTATGCTGCAATTGTAGTTAGGTGTCCATATCCATGGGCTTGTGACTAGCATTGTAACTGGTAGTGCATTGCCTAGTGCGTAGGACTGTTCCCTGTGTGTGTGTGTCGTGTACGCCAACAATGGTGTTGTTGGCGCCACTGACCAAGTGTATCCTTTGTCTCTTCCCCCCCTTTTTGTTTTGTCACCCTGTTCTTATGTGCATTAGCATCATCTTGCGGAGGAGCAGAGGCACCGGCGATGGAGGGAGATGCATTCCACAGGGCCGAAGAGGCCGAACCCAGCGACGGTGAGGGCACCAGAGGGACGTAGGGCTAGGGGAGCACCACAGCGGAGACTGGAGTGGACAGTTCGGACAGTGATACCTCCTCTGATGGAAGGTCCCTGGCGGTGGTGGACACCTCTGTGCCCACCCCAACTACAGCCACCACCCCGTACCAGCACCGCCCTCCTAGCAGCCCCTCTCCGAGTTTCCCGTGCCCACTCACAAAGCAGGGTGGGCATCTCCTTCACCCCAGGCACCTCAGGCCTGCCCCAGTTAGCCCTGCTGCCCTGAGTGAGGAGGCTATTGACCTCCTGCGATCCATCTCTGTTGGGCAGTCAACCATTGTGAATGCCATCCAGGGACTGGCAGCCCAAATGCAACAGACCAATGCATTCCTGGAGGGCATTCACACTGGCATGGCGGCCCAACAGAGATCAATCCAGGCTCAGGCCTCCTCTCTGATGACAGCCATTATCTCTGTTTCTAGCCCCCCCCCCAACTTCCTCTACCCAATCCCATTCCCCTCAACCCCAACCTATCCCAAGCACAGAGGCAGACCAGCATGCACAAAAGACAACACACCGGAGTGGTTCAGGCAAACACAAGCACCACACGATCCCACAGGCACTCACACAAACACCATCCAGATGCAGTCATGCCAACATCCACTGCGTCCCTGCACTCCTCCACCTCACTCCCAGTTGCGTCTACACTCACACCTGCATCCTCTACATCCTCATCCACTCCCACCATCACCCCTATCACTACATGCCCCTCACTAGCAGTCACCACCCCCACATCCATGCACACATCCCGTGTCCTCTCCCACTGTGTATGTGCCCCCTCCTCCCAAAGTACACAAACTCAAGCACTCAGACATCCAACAGCCATTCACTTCACAACAGCATCCAGTCCATGCACCTGCACCCAAAATCAGCAGACACCTCCTACAACCACTTCCTCTTCCTCCACTCCCAAACCTTCACCCTCTTCCCACCCCAATGTGCCTAAGAAGTTTTTCCGATCCAGCATTGATTTCTTCCCTACCTCTCCCCGCCCCGTCCTTCATGCAGGGCCAGGGTGGTCAGAACCCAGACGAGCACCTCAGCCACCCAGTCCAAGGCCACAATAGTGTTGACACCTACTCCAGGTAGGAGAGGATAGTGGGCACCAGGCAGCCACACTGAGAGGGTGCCTGCACCAGGTGCTGCAAGGAAGGCTAAGGAGGCACCACCAGCTGCGTCAAGAAAGGGCAAGGAGGCACCCCCAAGCTGCTTTAAGCAAGGACAAAGAGGCACCCCATCTGCTACAAGAAAGGGCAAGGAGAAATCCCCAGCTGCTGACAGGAAGGGCAAGTGGCCTGCACCAGCAGACAGGAAGGACAGGAGGCCTGGTGCTGGGACTCATTCAGAGCCCCCACCACCAACCATGGTGGTTCAGCCGTCCAAGCCTGCAGGGGAAGGGCTGGAGCCTCACCCTGCCACTGCCAGCACCGCTACCAGCACGGCAACCAGCGCCACGGCCAGCAGCAGCAGCCCCAGTGGGCAGCCGTCTGAGGCTGCAGGGGAAGGGCTGGAGCCTCCCCCCACCTCTGCCAGCACCGCCACCAGCACCACTGCCAGCAGCAGACCCAGTGGGCAGCCATCCGAGGCTGCAGGGGAAGGGCTGGAACCTCCCCCCAACACTGCCAGCACCGCCACAAGCACCACTGCTAGCAGCAGCAGACCCAGTGGGCAGCCGTCCAAGGCTGCAGGGGAAGGACTGGAGCCTCCCCCAACCACTGCCAGCCTCGACACCAGCCCTGCCACTGCCACCACTGAGCAGCCGTCACCACCGGCGGACAGTGTATAGTCCTGTATCCATGGGCTGTTGTGCGGCCTGGCCCCTGCAAATCCTGTGGTTCTGACACCCAGGTGAGAGACTGACCTTGCACTCACAAAGATCTGCATCACAGGGCACAATGCCCCCTCCAGAAACAGTGGAGAAGGCTTCCACTCACCCCATCCTCCACAGGATGATGCTCACTGGGCACAATGCCCCCTCCAGAACCAGTGGAGAAGCCCTACATTTGTAAATATGTATATACGTTTGGATTTTGATGCACTTATTCATTGTATTTTATCATATTACATTCACTTTCTTCAAATAATTTTGTCCTTACATTATTCCTGAGGGGTATGGGGTAGACGAACGAGTTACTTACCTTCGGTAACGACTTTTCTGGTGCATACATTAGCTACCTGTGGATTCCTCACCTAATGAATACTCCCATGGCGCCAGCATTCGACGGAAATCTTCTTACTAGTCTCTGCATGTCGACGAGGACGTCACTCTAGCCCACGCGACGCCGTCTGACGTCATACAGGCAATAAGAGGTCCTCGACGACGTGCGGACGTCAGTACCAATCATTTTTTACGTGCATGAGAACAACCAGGCAATGCAATGAAAGAGCAAGGCAACATCCCATTATATTGTAAAAATACACAACATTGCATGAATAACTGTAAATCTTTTATATATATATATATAAAACTCTCTCTTTTTAAAAATATATACACACATCAAGTATATACACAAAGATATATACATATATACATATATATAAATATATTATATACAACATCTATTGCACCCCCAAAGACCAAGAGGAGCGCACTCAAGGATTACTTGGTAAGACCAGAAAGGCAACGGGGAGGCGGGTGGGACCGTGAGGAATCCACAGGTAGCTAATGTATCCACCAGAAAAGTCGTTACCGAAGGTAAGTAACTCGTTCTTCTGATGGATACAACTACCTGTGGATTCCTCACCTAATGAATAGAGTCCCAAAGCAGTACCACGCCCGGCGGTGGGTGCCTAAATGGTCAAACCAAGAAATCCTGCAGCACTGACCGTGCAAAATGGCCGTCTCTTCTAACCTCAGAATCCAAACAGTAATGTTTTGCAAAAGTGTGAAGGGACGACCAAGTTGCGGCCTTGCAGATGTCAACCACAGGAACACCCCTGGCCAAGGCCGAAGTGGCCGACTTAGCTCTGGTGGAATGAGCTCTAATGCCCTCAGGAGGATCCTTCTTTGCCAAAGAGTAACAGATTTTAATGCAAAGAACAACCCACCTGGATAGTGTTCTCTTGTGGACTGCCTTTCCTCTCCTCTTGCCCACGTATCCAATAAACAGCTGATCCTCCAGCCTGAAATCCTTTGTTCTATCAATAAAGAAGCTCAACGCTCTCTTTGGGTCCAGACGGTGCAGTCTTTCTTCCTCTTTGGAAGGATGAGGCGGAGTATAGAACGTGGACAAAGTAATTGCCTGAGCCAAATGGAAGGGTGAAACAACCTTCGGGAGGAAAGCAGCCTTGGTCCTCAACACCACCTTATCCCCATAAAAAATTGTATAAGGGGGCTTTACTGATAAGGCCTGCAACTCACTCACTCTCCTTGCTGATGTTATAGCTATCAGGAAGACTGTTTTTAAAACCAAATACCTCAAGGGGCAAGAATGCATAGGTTCAAAAGGGGACCCCATAAGGAAAGTCAGGACCAAGGACAAATCCCATTGCGGCATAACGAATGGTTTTGGAGGATATTTATTTAGAAGACCTTTCAGGAATCTGATAACAATAGGGGATTTAAATAAAGATGGTTGGTCTGGAAGACATATGAAGGCTGACAAGGCCGATAAATAACCCTTAATGGTAGCCACTGCACAACCTTTCTGCGCTAGAGACAGAGCAAAAGACAAAACGTCCGATAGATGAGCATGCAAAGGATCAATCTGCCTCTCTCCACACCACGCAACAAATTTAGACCATCTATTAGCGTAGATAGATTTAGTGGAGTGTCGTCTGGCCGCTAATATAACATCCACTACCTCAGGCGGGAGAGAGAAGGAACTCAGGTTGCCCCGTTCAATCTCCAGGCATGTAGGTGCAGACTCTGGAGGTTGGGGTGTAGAACCTGCCCCTGCGACTGCGAGAGGAGGTCTGCCCTGAAAGGGAGACGGAGCGGAGGGCACATTGAGAGTTGGAGAAGGTCGGAGTACCATACCCTCCTTGGCCAATCCGGAGCTATTAGGATGACTAGAGCCCGGTCCTGGCGAATCTTCCTCAATACTCGAGGAATCAAGGGTATGGGAGGAAACGCGTAAAGCAACTGGCCGCACCAGGTTATTTGAAACGCGTCCCCCAACGCTCCCTGCATCGGATACTGGAGGCTGCAGAATAACGGACAATGCGCGTTCTCTCGAGTGGCAAACAGATCTACCCGAGGAAACCCCCACCTCTGGAAGATTAAACGGACTTGATCTGGATGGAGACGCCACTCGTGGTCTGCCGAGAATTGGCGACTGAGACTGTCCGCACGCACGTTCAAGACTCCGGCCAGATGGTTTGCTATCAAGCAAATCTGATGGTCCTTTGCCCAGGACCATAGTCGAAGAGCTTCTCTGCAGAGAAGGTACGACCCCACTCCTCCCTGCTTGTTTATGTACCACATCGTGGTAGTATTGTCCGTTAGGACCTGTACCGACTGACCACGAAGGGAAGGGAGGAAGGCCTTGAGAGCCAGACGTACAGCCCGTAACTCTAACAGATTGATGTGAAACATCTGTTCCTCTGGAGACCAAAGACCTTTGATCTCCAGATCCCCCAGATGAGCTCCCCACCCTAGAGTGGAAGCCTCCGTTATGACTGTGGCCACTGGTGGCGACTGCTGGAACGGCTTTCCTTGTGAAAGATTGTTGCTTGCAATCCACCACTTCAAATCCACAGCAGCATCTCTGGAGATCTTGACAGTACTCTCTAGATCCCCTTTGTGTTGAGACCACTGCCTTCGGAGGCACCACTGAAGAGCCCTCATGTGCCAGCGAGCATGCGTGACCAACAGAATGCAGGAGGCAAACAGACCGAGCAGACGAAGGACCTTGAGGACTGGAACTACCGCTCCATTTCGAAACATTGGAACCAAATCCTGAATATCTTGAATCCGCTGAGGCGGAGGAAAGGCCCGACCCAATGTTGTATCCAGTACTGCCCCTATGAACAGGAGGCGCTGAGAGGGCTCTAGGTGAGATTTGGGCTCGTTCACCGAAAAACCCAGGTCGAACAACAACTGGGTTGTTGACTGCAGATGATGCGATACAAGCTCCGGGGACTTGGCTTTGATCAACCAGTCGTCCAAGTAAGGGAATACTGCTATCCCCTTCCTTCTGAGTTCTGCCGCAACCACCGACATCACCTTCGTGAAGACTCGAGGTGCTGAAGTAAGACCAAACGGAAGGACCGCAAACTGATAGTGTTGCGATCCCACCACAAACCGGAGATACTTCCTGTGTGACTTGAGTATCGGGATATGAAAGTAAGCATCCTGCAAGTCGACAGACACCATCCAGTCTTCCTTGTTCAATGCCAAAAGCACCTGTGCTAGGGTCAGCATCTTGAATTTTTCCTGCTTGAGGAACCAATTCAAGATCCTCAGGTCCAGAATTGGTCTCAAACTACCATCCTTCTTGGGAATCAGGAAATACCTTGAGTAACATCCTCGACCCCTTTCCTGCTCTGGGACCAACTCCACCGCGCCCTTGGAAAGGAGGGCTTGTACCTCCTGTTCTAGCAACAGGAGGTGTTCTTCTGAACAATAAGAAGGGCGGGGCGGGATGAGGGGCGGGAACTCCCGAAAGGGAAGGGTGTAGCCTTTTCCCACAATACTGAGAACCCAAGTGTCCGTTGTAACAGTCTTCCATTTGGTGAGAAAATGCTGTAATCTTCCCCCTACAGGAGAGGAGTGAGTGGGAAATGGTGGAAGCCTAAGGCTGCTTCCCCTGCTGCACCCCGCCAGAGGATGAGGAAGAGGCAGAGTGCTGCTGAGAGGCTCCTCTGGTGCGGACCCTACCTCTCCCCCTGAAAGATCTATAGGGATGGGAAGAGGCAGGTTGCTGATATCTTCCCCGAAAGGAAGAGGAGGAAGAGCCACGCCCAAATCCACGAAACCTCCTGAAAAATCTGGAAGAGGCCGTGGAAGAAGGAGCTTGGAGACCTAACGACTTAGCCGTGGCCCTGCTTTCCTTAAAACGTTCCAAGGCCGAATCAGCCTTGGCTCCAAACAGTTTGTCCCCATCAAACGGGAGATCCAACAATGTGGACTGTACATCTGCAGAAAAGCCTGAGTTACGGAGCCAGGCCTGTCTCCTTGCCACCACAGTTGTGCCCATTGCTCTGGCTACCGAGTCGGTGGTATCCAGTCCCGTCTGGATAATCTGGGTCGCAGCAGCCTGGGCATTTGAGACAAGATCCAAAAGACCCTGGGGAAGCTCTGTAAACGATGAGGAAATGTCATCCATCAGAGCATGAATATACCTCCCAGGATACAGGTTGCATTGGTGGCTTTTAACGCCAGACTGCAGGACGAAAAAAAATTCTTCGACTGCGCCTCTAGCTTCTTTGAATCTCTGTCCCCAGGCACCGTCGGGAAAGAACCAGGCGCTGACTTGGATGAACAGGAGGCCTGCACCACCAAGCTCTCCGGCGTAGGGTGCCTAGATAGAAACCCAGGGTCAGTCGGAGCCGCCCGATACCTCCTGGCCACGGCTCTGTGAACTGCTGGGGAAGATGCCGGCCTCTTCCACACCTCTATCACCGGATCCAGCAGAGCGTCATTAAATGGCAACAGAGGCTCCGCCGCAGCTGAGGCCGGATGTAGCACCTCTGTTAAAAGGTTTTGTTTAGCCTCCACCACCGGCAAAGGCAGGTCCAAAAAACTAGCTGCCTTCCGTACCACTGCATGAAAGGAAGCAGCCTCCTCAGTATACTCCCCCGGGGACGAAAGATCCCACTCAGGGGAAGTGTCCAGCCCACTGGCCGACTCCAGTCCACGCAGCCCATCACCCGAGTCCTCTAGCTCTCCTTCCTCCAGGGCTCGTTGGTACTCCTGCTCTTCTAATACACGGAGAGCACATCTCCTGGAATGAAGTCGCTGTTCAATACGCGGAGTCGACAATGCCTCCGCCGAAGTCGAAGATCGGCGCCGATCTTCAGAAGCCACCGACGCCGCGTCCGGCGCCACAGGTAACTTTGGCGCCGACAAAAGAGCAGCTGAAGCAGATGGACCCACCGGAGTCACAGGCCGAAATCCCGACTTCGACGTCGACGGGATGGAAATCCCCGGGGCCAATCCTTCTGAAGCCACCGGAGCGGCCACCGGCGCCGACACTGGCGCCGAGCCCACGTTCCCAAAAGAGAGAAAGGGCATAAAGGGTGCCGGCCGAAGAGGCGCAGGATCACCCAAAGAAAAGGCCAAAGGCCCAGCCGGAGCACCCCCTGGAGCCATCTGTTGGAAGATGGCATACATCGCATTCAAGAATGCGGAACTATCGGCTCCAGGGGTGGGAAAAGCCGGATACTGAGGTGCCTGTCTCGGAGGCGACCCCGACGCCGGCCTCGTCGTCTGCGCCGGAGAAAACACCTGAGGCTCCAATACCTCAATCACCGACGCCTGTCCAGGTGAAGTCGGAGACGCCGGAGAGGGCAACGGCGTCGAAGGATGCGGCGTAACCGTGGGACTGATCTCCCATGTCCTTCGGCGCCGATCCGAAGACCTGGAACGAGTCTCCTTCGAATGACGCCGAGATTCTCTACGGCGCCGGGAGTCTCGATGACACCGATGTCTTGGAGAAGAAGACTTCTTGTGATGCTTCTCCTTCGATTTAGCCATAAACAGCTTCGCCTCACGTTCCTTGAGGGCATTTGGATTCATGTGCTGGCATGAATCACAAGTCGAGACGTCGTGGTCGGAGCTCAAACACCAAAGGCAATCGGAATGAGGATCCGTCACCGACATCTTGCCTCCACACTCACGACAAGGCTTAAATCCAGACTTATTACCACAGCGAAAGACTACGCAGCAAAAATACACTGTAACCAAAAAAGTAACAGTTGCTCCCTCGAAGATAACCGTTTCGAATGCACGGAAAAAAGGGAACTGACGTCCGCACGTCGTCGAGGACCTCTTATTGCCTGTATGACGTCAGACGGCGTCGCGTGGGCTAGAGTGACGTCCTCGTCGACGTGCAGAGACTAGTAAGAAGATTTCCGTCGAATGCTGACGCCATGGGAGTATTCATTAGGTGAGGAATCCACAGGTAGTTGTATCCATCAGAAATGTTATGTTGCTGCTTCTGGTTGTGTGTATGGTGTTGGAGTGAGGGGGGTGTTGCGCGTGTGTGTGTGTGTCACTCTCTTTTTCCTCCTCCCTCCCTTGTGTGCTAGGCAGTCGTACTCACCGTGGTCGTCTTCGACTGCACTGGTGTTCATAATGAAGCAGAAGGTGGTTGAGTCTCCACAGGTGAGTCCTTTGACTTCTGAGATCTGTTTCCGCCAGGCTTTTGATGTCGTTGGTAATGCCCCGGAAAAGGTGGCGAATAGGCCGGTCATAATAGAGTGGGAGGTACATTGTCTTCCGCCTGGCTGTTGGCGGTTAACGCCGTGGTGCTTGTTGATTTCACCCTGGCGTTCGGTGTGTTAAAGTGGCTGCCTGTCTGAGCGGTTTCCGCCGTGGTCATGATTCCATTATTGTTACCGCTGGCCTGTTGGCGGTATTACCGCCGCTTTATAACCGGCCACAAGGGTTGTAATGAGGGCCATAGTGTGCACAGAGTCCAGGGGTTCCCCAGAGGCTTGACAGAAGCGATAATACTAATGCTCCATTTGTGGTAGTGTGGTCGAGCAGTTAGGCTTATCAGAGTACACACACAAGCAATAGAGGAAAAACATTCAGGCCCTCATTACAACCCTGGCGGTCTTAGACTGCCAGGGTTGTTGTGGCGGATTTCACCACCAGCAGGCTGGCGGTGAAATCCCAAGTATTACGACCGCAGCGAAAGCACCGCGGTCGCACCGCCGGTTTCCCGCCACATTGATCCCGGCGGTTTCGATCCCCCAGGGCAGTGCTGCTTGCAGCGCTGCCCAGGGGATTACGAGTCCTCCTACCGCCAGCCTTTTCCTGGCGGTTTGAACTGCCAGGAAAAGGCTGGCGGTATGGGGAGTCGCGGGGCCCCTGGGAGCCCCTGCACTGCCCATGCCACCGGCATGGGCGTTCAGGGGGCACCCTGCCATGGCCCGTGCAGCTTTTCACTGTCTGCTATGCAGACAGTGAAAAGCGCGACGGGTGCAACTGTACCCGTCGCATGGCCGCAACACCGCCGACTCCATTTGGAGCCGGCTCCTGTGTTGCAGCCGAGTTTCCTGCTGGGCCAGCAGGCGGAAACCAGGTTTCCGCCGGCCGGCCCAGCGGGGATCTCTTGATGGCCGCGGCGGGAGTGTGGCCTCATTGCCGCCCGCCAAGGTCGTAATGAGGGCCTCAATGACTTAACTCCAGACTAATAGGATTTTATATAGAAAAATATGTTTTGTTAATTTATTTCTAGAACCACAAGATTCAGTTTGCAAGTAAATACATAAAATGAAAGGTACTTTGCATAGTTATAATCAGAACTTTGAATGGAATCAACAATGTATAGAGTTTTCTTTAAAATGGCAAAAAGCTATTTTAAATATGGACACTGCAATTTTCAACAGTTCCTGGGGAGAAAAGATTGTAAAGTTCCTATCTCTAGGTTTTAGGTAGTCCATCGTTGAGGGTTCAAATTAACCCCAAACACCCACCACCAGCAACACGGGGACGGTCGGGTGCAGAGGTCAGAAGGGAGCCCAGTTAACGTGGACTCCTATGGAGACAGGAGGGTACTTGGAATCAGGTCAGCCAGCAGGTAAGTACCCGTTTCTCGAAGGGCAGATGGGGGGGGGGGTTCAAGAGAGGACTGGAGGAGCCCCAAGTAGGCACCAAACACAAACCCTCAGAGGCACTAGGGCGGCCAGGTGCAAACCGGGTGTCGGTTTTCCAATGCAACTCTATGAGGTGACCTCTTGGTCACTTAGAGGCTGCAGACGAGGTCCTGGGGGGGGGGGGGGTGTCTCTGGCACACCACGGGTTGGACAGGTAAGAGGGCCGCCTGATGGTCGATGCTGCACCGGGGTAAGGTTCTACAAGGCTTGGGGGCTGCGGGTACAGTGGGCCCTTCAGGCGTCTGATATCTTTGTCCGGACCTCACGGTCTGGGGGTCCTCTGGATTCCCTCTGCAGGCGGCATCGTGTGGGCTTGGAGGGGAGTGCTCTTGTTGCCAGTCGTCTGGGGACCCTTTATTGCTGGGTGAACAACCTGGACACGGGCTGTGGGCGTCGGGTGCACAGGGCTCAGGACTCACATCCAGAGTGAGGTGGGAGTCCTTGGTTGAAAGTTTCTTTTGGACAGAGCCGCTGTTCTCAGGAGTTCTTGGTCCTTTGCGGTGCAGGGCAGTTCTCTAGAGTTGTCAGAGGTTGTTGGGCCCGCTGGATGCATAGCTGTTTTTCTTGCAGGTTCTCTGAAGCAGGAAACAGGCCGGTAGGCCTGGGGCCAAAGCAGTTGTCTCCCTTCTTCTCTGCTAGGGTTTTCAGCTTAGCAGTCCTTCTCCTCTTTGTAGGTTGCCAGGAATCTTCTGAGTTGGGTTCAGGGAGGCCCTTAAATCCTAGATTTAGGGGAATGTTAGGGGTCAGAGGGCAGTAGCCAATGGCTACTGTCCCTGAGGGTGGCTACACCCTCCTTGTGCCCACTCCCTTTGGGGAGGGGGGCACATTCCTATCCCTACCGGTCCCTGTCCTCCAAACAAAGATAGAGGATTCTGCAGGGAGGGGGTCACCTCAGCTCTGGACACCTTAGTGGTGGTCCTGGCTGGGGTGGTCACTCCTCCATGTTTTCCCTAATTATCCTGCCAGACTTGCCGCCAGAAGTGGGGCTTTGTCCAGGGGGCGGGCATCTCCACTAGCTGGCGTGCCCTGGGGCACTGTAATTCGAGGCTTGAGCCTTTGAGACTCACTGCAAGGTGTTACAGTTCCTGCAGGGAGAGGTGTGAAACACCTCCACCCAGGACAGGCTTTGTTTCTGACCACAGAGAGCACAAAGGCACTCACCCCATGTGGTCAGAAACTTGTTTGAAAGTGGCAGGCTAGCACAGACCAGTCAGTCCTACACTAGCAGTTGGGCTAACATACCGGGGGCATCTCTAAGATGCCCTTTGTGTGCATGTTTCAATGAATTCCACACTGGCATTAGTGTGGGTTTATTGTGCTGAGAAGTCTGATACCAAACTTCCCAGTATTCAGTGAAGCCATTATGGTGCTGTGGAGTTCGTAATGACAAACTCCCAGACCATATACTTAATATGGCTACATTGCACTTACAATGTCTAAGAATGGACTTAGACACTGTAAGGGCCTATTGCTCATGCAGCTATGCCCTCACCTGTGGTACAGTGCACCCTGCCTTAGAGCTGTAAGGCCTGCTAGAAGGGTGACTTACCTATGCCACAGGCAGTGGTTTGTGGGCATGTCGACGTTTTGCTCTCCACCAGCACACACAAACTGTAAGGCAGTGTGCATGGGCTGAGTGAGGGGTCCCCCAGGGAGGCATAATACATGCAGCAGCCCTTAGAGACCTTCCCTGGCCACAGGGCCCTTGGTACCATGGGTACCTCTTACAAGGGACTTATCTGTGTGCCAGGGCTGTGCCAATTCTGGAAACAAAGATACAGTTTTAGGGAAAGAACACTTGTGCTGGGGCCTGGGTAGCAGGGTCCCAGCACACTTTCAATCAACGTTGGCATCAACATTAGGCAAAAAATGTGATGGGGGGTTGTGAAGGGGGTAACCATGACAACAGTGGCACTTTCCTACAACGACTGCTTAGAAAATTAAATATTATTAACAGATTAGGTCACCATCTTTCAGTAATGACTCAGTGGGGGGGTCCCCAGATTCCAGTAATGATAAAGTTGGGAACCACTGCTCTATATCCTTCAAAACATGCCATTCAGGATTCCCAATGATTTTTTAAAGCAGCTCGAGGCGGAGGTCAGGTTACTCCAATGTATAGAAAAACGGTCCTCAAATTGACTGGCGGGGCGAGATATACTCCCAGGTACAGGGAAATACTACTGGGCACAGCTGGTGGCGGTCAATAAATGGGTATGCTGCCCGCAGGAAGAACCAGCCCTGAGGTTCGACAGACACGCCACACGACCCAGAGGCTACTCTGCAGTCCTTTAGAAGTCAACTTGGTGAAGAATTCCTACACCACACCAAAACTGTTCTGACATTACGAAGAGAGAACATCAAATACCTGGAATGGAAGGGAATCCTGATGAATGAAATGCCATTAAAGGACTGCAATGCTCTAGCAGAGGTGGGAACGTTGGTGGCGTTTCTTAGGTGGGATCCTATAGGGATAAATTAAACTGGATGACATCTAGAAGGTCACCACTCCAGTATTCCACCCTGCTTCTGAAAGAGAACCAATTAGAGGACAAGGAGGGTCATGGATATATTCAGGTGAGACGCACACTACCTACCAATATGGCAATGGGCTCGACCATGGAAGACTCTTCCCCTCTAGAAGACTGGATCCTTACAGAGTATCTTGCTAAAAAAGGATATCTCACTGATCTCTAAGAAAATCAACATCTCGCTGAAATCTTTGGAGAAACTGAGAAGTGACTGAAAAAAGATATATAGGTGAATTGGAGGATGACGAATGGTAGGAGAGCTCAGGGAGCTCCGAGAGAGAGATTGCAATAAGAGCAGCATTTCAACTTTTGCAACTGCGGATCCTGTATAGATCATACTACACAAGAGACATTCAAAGCACCCAAAGTGACACCTTTGAACATACACTATTGTCGTGCCCCTGGACAGTGTACTTCTAAGAGGAAGTGTGGGAATACTTGAGGCAAGTAATCGGTTCACAAATAAAAGCGCCAGCAAAGTTGTTCTTACTCAGTGTTTGGGAGCTGGAGGCCCATCAAAAAATGTGAAACTATTAGTAAGCCTCTGACTAAAATTGGGAAAAAAACATTACTAGAAGGTGGGGAGTGAGGGGAGTGAGTGCAGCACCCAAGTTTAACAGCTGGAAGGAAGACAAGGATCGGTGCATGCTGGCCAAAAAGAAGTCTGTGAGGGTAGAGGTTGCCTGAAAAAGTGGGAAAATATGGTAATTGTGGCAGCAATACAGAAATAAGGCATACTTTATAATGTAAAAATAAATCTCGCACTGCAGAAGTCTGCCTCTGTGCAATGATTGTACAAAATAGGGGATACAGTCGCACCATTACTACAGTCAAAGAACTATAAACATTGACACTTGTCTCTGTGAAGAGTTACTTTGTAATCAGATGGTGACTATATTATCTTTAATTAAAATGTGACAGATTGTTTTTATTTTAGATAAGGTACCCTAAGATAGACCTTGAAAAGGAAATAGGAAGAGTACATAGGGATACATTTACCTCAACAAGCAAAAGCAAAAAATAATCCTAGTGAATTTTCAAAGATCTACAGTCAAGGACCATATACTGGAGATTGCCATGAAGAAGAAGATTGGTAGCGGTTGATACTCTTCATTTCTAATACGCTCCAAGATATGTTGCACCACGGAAGAGAGGCAGTGGGAGATGGGCAAGAGGGCAGAGCTGCTAAAGCAAGGTGCAATCATGTAAATGAGGTTTTCATCTATGTTAAAAGTGATATCGCAGAACAAAATGTAAAAAATTTAGAATGTGAATATAGAGGATGTGAATGTATCACAGAAATAGAAAGTAGAGATGGATAGGAAAAGGAAAGTAGAGATTACATACACATGCACACTCGTATTATGTACATACTTATTTAATTCAGAAATCATGATTTAACTTGTTCCTTTATTTTCTTTTTTTGTCTGTATCTTTTCAATTTATTTTTCCAGGAAAAAAGCCAGCAGAAACTCGATATGGCACTAGGGAAGGGGGCATGAGATGGGGAGCATTTGGGCAGCAAAAATACAGTCCTCAACAGGACTCGAGAACCAATATTAGCTACACGTTATGATCTGTGTAGCCAACTATACAGATATATGGAGGGAGATTTCCATGGAACATAGATGTCTTGAGAACAAAGAGGAAAGGAAGACTGGTACTAGAATATTTAGGAGAGTGTAGTGCACAAATAATGTTACTGCAGAGAACACATAAGCAGTAGTGAACGTAAGGCATTGTTTGATGGGAGAAGTTGGGAAAAGCAAGAGGTCTGCAAGGTTGAAACTGGCGCTACAAAGAGGGTTGTAACTGATTAGAAAAACCCTAAATATTTAAGAACAGCTGCAGCACAGCTGTCATAGCTAAAATAAAACCCAAAAAATTATTACGTCCATGTATGTTGTATGTCTATGTATGCTAGTATGGCCGGCCCAAATATAAATGCACCTTAGGTCCAAAACTGACAGAATCTCTTGGACCGATTATCTAGGGGGTGGTGTAATTTAACATCCTGCTATTCAGCAAACGAGACAGATCCACATGCAGGACCACAATCAATACCCAACAAGTAAATACCTAAATACTGAACATGTGTCAGACCTTGGGAGTGTACAGTGCATGGAGAGAACATATGGGGGAAGCAAAGAGCGTACACATATTCTAATAAATCTGGGCATTACTCAAGGCTTGATTTCTTTCTGGGAGACAGCTCTCTTCTGAAATATACAGTACAACCAGCGCTTGAATTTCACAACTTACTCGAAGGGAGGGGGCTTACCAGATCCTCCTTCTTAAGTTTGTTTAAAGTATATATGGTGGGGAAGCTTTGGCTCTGTGGTAGAAGGAGCTCATTTCTGAGGGTGGACGCATTGCTCAGAACAATACCATTGAGGAGAATTTCTCCTGTCTTAGCTGTCCAGGGTTCTACAGTTTGACGTTGGCAAAAACAAGGACGATGCTGGATTTGATCCTCATGGTGATGCATTTTTAATTCTAAATTATCTAGTTTTACTGTGTGCACACATACATATATATATTTTGTTATTTATTTATTTTTTCACTGCATACATGTTCATTGTTGATATATTGCATTCTTTCTGATTAATATTCAACTGCTCTGATTATTTTAGGAGCTGCACGTGTTTTGCTGCATCTAAATTAAGTGCTCACGTTAATATTTTTGCATACTTATGTATGAACCCTGGGAAGTACCTTAATAAATTCATTACTCAGACTAAGAGTGCTGCATTCTTTAGCCTTGTTCCCTCTCAGTTTGAAGCAAAGCAGAACAATTTGGCTTAGTCAGCAGGATACGAGGTGAAAGATTTAAAAGTGAAAAATATTTGGCAAAAAGTTAAAGGCAGTTTCCCAGGTTCCAAATGAGATACCAGGGTGGGAAAACGCACCCTATAATGTTCTTGCCAATGGATAGTCTTCTGGACTAGGATTATGTGAAGGCTGGGACAGATGTCTTAGCAATGCTGATCCAAAAACAGTTTACTCGGTTTACAGAAAGTACCTCTGGTACAGGGATGTGATTTATCTACTTTAGGCAGATGGGGCTGGATCCTGTTATCTGCTTATAGAAAAATGCATGAAAGGTATATGCAGCTGGAACAAGAAAACTAGCAATTAGAGAGGCAGCTAGTTGAAGCTACAAATAATGTAGCCGTGCTGTCTTGTCAGAATAAGTTATTGAAAGATAAAGCAAATACTTATCAATCTGTCTGTCTGAGTTGCCCAATACAGGTATCGGAAACTGAGGGGTAGAGTAAATCAAAAGAACGTTCATTTAACTATTGCTAAAGCAGGGTTTAAATTGGGATCCAGAAATCCGGGAAGGAAATATCTGGGACTCAACTGATTTTTCAGATTCAAGTGATGAGTCAGTTAAAAAAGGTGGGGGCCAGCTTGAGCCAGACAAACAGAAAGTAGTTCGTGCACAGCCAATATTTAGACAGAAAATACAGGGCACTCCACAAAACCCAAGAGGGATTGAGATGCACTCTCTTGAATATTACACTCAGCAGGAAGTTAATGATGTTATAGACAGATTCAAGCAGATATCTAGGGAAACATTACCTACATGGATGGGGCGATTATTTGATGCAGGAGTCTCTGCAGTAATGTAAGATATAGGAGACGCTCCTACGTTTTGTACTCTTAGCAATGACCCCACAATACAGGACCAGCTTAGGGGGTTTTAGGGTAACTAACAGATCACCCTACTGCAGCTTGCAGTCGTGGGGTGTAATCTTAAGTATCCCTCAGAATCAGACTGGCCACAAAATGATAAGCCCTGGTACACTTTCAGAGATGCAATGCAGAGAATTAAGAAGGAAGAAACAGCTAATTTCCTAGGGGATGCTCACCGTCTGTTAGATGGACCGCTCTCTGTGTCAGTGCGAACAAGCAGGTTATAATGACTCTCCTAATTAATCAGACAGGGCAGGAATTGAAAGATGTAGTGGAGGAACTTCGCAAGTTAGGAGGGCGGACCAAAAAATTAGAGCCTAGAGGTCTGAGGGTCACACAGATAACCACAGAGTATCTATGAGAGACATGTTTACCGCATTACTGAAGGATGGTGACAACAAGGAGCAGATTGATGGGATAGATGCCAAAAGCTTGTGCACGATGTACCATAAACCAGGGCTGGATGGAAAGGAGGGCATCAGGAAAGTAAACAAGCAAGATAATAAACAAGTGCTTCGGGCCAGCCACAGATGCAGGAGGAAGGAAAACAGAGGGAGAAAAATGTTTCTTCACAAGAGAAAGAGAAGGAAGATTTAGACAGCGATTGGTTAACTGCCGAGAACAGGGAAGGAGAGGAATTTCCATGCAGATGAGAGCATATATCCAGAACTGACTTGGGCAAATGTTGGCAGGATTAAATTAGATTAAGAAACAGGACAAGCTCTGGTACAGGGATGGGCTTGTAAAAGTAACAGACCCCATGTTGATTTAGAAATTCACTGGAAGCACAAAATGTTCAAAGGGTCCGGACATTAGTTGACAATGGAGCGGAAGCCTCTTAATTTATGGAAATACAAAAAAGTTTATCGGTCAGCACTACACCATCACAGGGTTGGGTGGAAATCCGACCTCCGCCATGCAGACTACTGTTCAATGAAAATACGGAGAACACCAAAAAGAGAATACACTGTTTTGATTGTGCCCCTCCTAGAGTATACACTGGGAAATTACATTCTGACACGGATCACTTTATACTTGGATGATGGCTTTTACCAGTTTGCATCTACACAATACATTTCAGTGGCAGCAATGAAGGTGGGTCATCTGAAGATACCTCGAGTGAAGGTAAGATACCTCGAGTGAAGGTGCCTCCAGCAACTAAGGTAGTTTGTTTGAAACAATACCGAATTCCAGGAGGACATGAGGAAATAAGTGAGATTATAGAGGAGTTGATGGAGGGAGGTGTTGAGTGGAATAATCCTCTGTGGCTTGTGTGTAAAGCAGATGGGCGCTATAGAATGACTACTGATTACCGCAAATTAAACAAATATACGCCCCTCCCTTGAATGGTGTGGTCCCTGACACCATCACTTTGAGACAATACAAAAACATAAAGGGACCTGGTATGCAACCACTGATATTGCCAATGCTTTCTTTTCTATACCATTGGCCCCCGAGAGTCAGGAACAATTCAGCTTCTCCTGGAACTGAAGACAATTCCGGATGTTAAGGCTACCCCAGGGGTATGTACATTACCCCACCGTCTGTCACCGAATGGTGGCAGAACACCTGGATGAAGTAGCTGTCATTCCAGGGGTGCAACTGTCCCATTATACAGATATGATGATGATGATTCAGGGAGAGCCACAAGAACTAATGCAGACTCAGTTGAACCGGGTTGTGGACTCTTGCAGAGCAAAGGGTGGATGATTAATCCAGATAAGACACAAGGACCCTCTCAAAATGTTAAGTTTCTAGGAATTCAGCGATATCAGGAACATAGAGGGGTGTTGCTGCAGGCAAAACAAAAGATCTTAGAATTTGCCACACCCCGTACTAAGCATGAGATTCAGCGATTCATTGGATTGTTTGGTTTTTCGAGACAGCATATCCCTCACTTGAGTCAGATTTTGGCCCCTTTGTACAAAGCGGCAAGAAAGAAGCACAAGTTTGAATGGAGAGTGCAGCAGAGTACGGTGTGTTTGAATTGGAAAAGGAGGGGATTCAACAGGCTTTATATTTATGGCCAGTATAGGAAGGAGACATTGAGTTACATGTAACCATTCAGGGGCAATACGCAAATTGGAGCATGTGGCACAAACAGGAAAGAAAAAGGGTGCCACTGAGTGTCTGGACCAAACAGCTACCAGATGCTGGAGAGCGATATACTCCCTTTGAGAAACAGTTACTTGCTTGTTACTGGGCTCTAGTAGATTCTGAGCAAATGACCCTAGGTCATAACGTGATTCTGAGACCTGAGATTCCAATAATGCAGTGGGTGATGAGTTCACCTAAAACTCATTACATAGGAAATGCGCAAGAGGCCAGTATAATTTGCTGGAAATGGTACATACAGGACAGGGCCTGAGTGGGACCAGCAGCGACAGCAGTCCTGCATGAAAAGGTGGCACAAGCCCCTGTGCAAGATGATGAGGGTACAGGAAGTACCAGAGATAAAGGAGTTACCTGGGGTGAGCCATTTGAATCCCTGTCCCCTGAGGACAGGAGGCATGTATGGTTTACCAAAGGTTCAGCCACGTATGTGGAGGGAAAAAGACATTGGAAGGCAGTGTCATATAACTCAGTCATCAAGAAGTTGTTATCCATTACAGGAGAAGGGAAGAGTAGTCAATATGCAGAGCTGTATATCACTAACAGGTGGGCAGAAATTAGAGGGACGCCCATTCCCCTATATTTGATAAAAACCCTGATGATGCAGTGCCCTATTTGTCAACACACACAACAGAGATCTTTCCCGCAAACAGTCAAAGTTCAGTTGGGGAGAGGGAAGTTGCTGTGGAAGGTTTGGAAAATCGATTACAATGGGCCACTAACGACTAGTCCCAGGTGTCAGTACGCTTGCACAGTAGTGGACACTTATTCTGGTTACCTGATTGCCATTTCTTGGAAATGTTTTACTCAGTACAATACCATTAGAACTCTTGACTTGTTAATGTTGTATCACGGAGTTCCACTTCAAGGCCAGAGTGACAACCGTCACATTTCAAATGAAAATTGGTACACGATTATTGCTCACAACACAATATTGGGTGGATTTATCATATTCCATATTATCTACAAGCTACAGGACTGAGAGAACAAACAGCTTGCTGAAAGCCCAACTACGAAAACTATCAGATTGAACTTTGAAAAACTGGAGAAAGCATTTGTAGAAAAGTGCCATAGTTGGCATGGTTACCCTCCCATCTTTTGCTTAGTGTTGATGCCAACTTTGATTGAAAGTGTGCTGGGATCCTGCTAACTAGGCCCCAGCACCAGTGTTCTTTCCCAAAATCTGTACCTTTGTTTCCACAATTGGCACACAGTTAAGTCCCTTGTAAAAGGTGCCCATGGTACCAAGGTCCATTTGGCCAGGGAAGGTCTCTAAGGTCTGCAGCATGTATTATGCCACCGTAGGGAACCCCTCACCAAGCACATGTACATTGCCTTTGCAGCTTGTGTGTGCTGGTGGGGAGAAAAAGGCAATGTCGACATGGCTTCCCTCTCATGGTGCTATGCCCACACACCACTGCCGGTAGCATAGGAAAGACACCCCTCTAGCAGGCCTTATACCCCTAAGGCAGTGTGCACTATACCACAGGTGAGGGCATAGCTGCATGAGCAATAAACCCCTACAGTGTCTAGGTCCATTCCTAGATATTTTAAGTGCAGTGTAGCCATATTAAGTATATGGTTGGGGAGTTTGCCATTACTAACTCCACAGCACCATAAGAACAAGTTACTTACCTTCAGTAACGCCTTTTCTGGTAGATACACTAGCTACTTGTGAATTCCTCACCTAATGAATTCTCCCAATGCGTCAGCATTCGACGGAAATTTTCTTTCCAGCTCTGCACGTCGACGAGGACGTCACTATTGCCTGACTCCCACACGACTCCATCTGACGTCATCGTGGCAATAAGAGGACCTCGCCGGCGTGCTGACGTCAGTTTTCACCATTTTTTACGTGCCTTTGGGACATCACATACTTGACATGACTACATCAATCAACTATAATACGCAATATTTAATCAAATAAAAACAGCAAAATATACAAGTATAAATATCTATATACATATATATGTACATATATATATATATATATACACATACAATCAAATATACATTCACCCTAGGAAATCTTGGTATGACCAACCAGGCAATGGGGAGGAGGTTGGGACCGTGAGGAATCCACAAGTAGCTAGTGTATCCACCAGAAAAGGCGTTACCGAAGGTAAGTAAACTTGTTCTTCTGATGGATACAACTACCTGTTGATTCCTCACCTAATGAATAGAGTCCCAAAGCAGTACCGCACTCGGTGGCGGGTGCCTGAATGGTCACACTAAGAAATCCTGCCGCACGGACTGTGCAAAATGGCCATCCCTCCTAAGCTCAGAGTCCAAGCAATAATGCTTTGCAAAAGTATGGAGGGAAGCCCAAGTCACGGCCTTACAAATTTCATCCACAGGAACACCTCTAGCCAAGGCCGAAGAAGCTGACTTAGCCCTGGTGGAATGGGCTCTAATTCCAACAAGAGGAACCTTCTTTGCTAAGGAATAACCTACTGTTATGCAAAGAATGACCCACCTGGACAGTGTTCTTTTGTGGACAGCCTTGCCTTTCCTCTTCCCCACGTAGCCAATGAAGAGCTGATCGTCCACCATGAACTCTCTTGTTCTCTCGATGTAGAAACTTAAAGCTCTCCTCAGGTCAAGCTGATGCAGTGTCTCCTCCTCTTTTGATGGATGGGGAGGAGGGTAGAAAGACAAGAGCGTTATAGATTGTCCCAAATGGAAGGGTGTAACAACCTTTGGTAAGAAAGCCGCACTGGTCCTCAGCACCACCTTGTCCGCATGAAAAGAAGTAAAAGGGGGTTTGACGCTAAGCGTTTGAAGTTCCCTCACTCGCCTAGCCGACGTGATGGCTATGAGAAAAACAGTCTTTAATACCAACAACCTTAACGGACATGAATGTAAAGGTTCAAACGGCGAACCCATCAGGAATGTAAGAACTAAATTCAAATCTCACTGAGGCATAATAAACGGAGTGGGAGGAATCCTATTGGTAAGGCCCTTTAAAAACCTTATAACTATAGGGGACTTAAATAAAGAGGGTTGTTCAGGGAAGGCACAGAAAGGCCGACAGTGCCGACAGATAGCCCTTAACAGTCGCAACTGCACAACCCCCCTGCGCCAAGGACAACGCAAATAATAAAATGTCCGACAAATGGGCCCGTAAAGGATAAATTTGCTTCTCTCCACACCAAGCAACACATTTTGCCCATCTGCCAGCATAGATAGATTGGGTGGAGTGTCGCTTGGCCGATAAAATAACGTTCACCACTTCTGGCGGGAGAGAAAAGGAACTCCGATTCCCATGTTCAATCTCCAGGCATGAAGGTGCAGGCTCTGGAGGTGACGGGTGAAGAATCTGCCCCTGCAACTGCGAGGAGATCTGCCCTGTGAGGGAGACGGAGTGGAGGGCACAGTGAGAGTTGGAGAAGGTCTGAGTACCACACCCTTCTTGGCCAATCCAGAGCTATTAAGATGCCTTGGGCCCGGTCTTGGCGAATCTTCTTCAGAACCCGAGGAATCAAGGGTATGGGGGGGGAACGCGTAAAGCAACTGGCTGTACCAGGACATCTGAAACACACCCCCCAATGCTCCTTGCACCGGATACTTTTTGGGTGCAGAACGACTGGCAGTGCGCGTTCTCCAGAGTGGCAAAGAGGTCTACCTGAGGGAATCCCCATATCCGGAAGATGTGAAGGACCAGGTCTGGATGGAGACACCAGTTGTGATCGACTGAGACTGTCCGCACGTACGTTCAGAACTCCGGCCAGATGGTTTGCTACTCCGCAAATCTGACGGTCCTGTGCCCAGGACCAGAGCCGCAGAGGCTCTCTGCAAAGAAGGTACGACCCTACTCCTCCCTGCTTGTTGATGTACCACATCGCGGTAGTGTTGTCTGTCAGGACCTGAACCAACTGACCGCAAAGGGAAGAGAGGAAGGCCTTAAGAGCCAAACATATCGCCCGCAATTCTAACAGATTGATATGAAACATCTGTTCCACTGGAGACCAATGACCTTTGACCTCCAGGTCCCCCAGATGAGCTCCCCCACCCTAGAGTGGAGGCATCCGTTATAACCGTGACCACTGGTGGTGGTGGTAGCGAAAACGGCCTTCCTTGGGAAAGGTTGCCGTCCGCAGCCCTACTTCGTAGATCCGCTGCAGTGTCCCTGGAGATCTTTATCGACTCCCCGAGATTCCCATCTGTGCTGAAACCACTGCCTGCGGAGGCACCACTCAAGAGCCCTCATGTGCCAGCGTGCATGAGTGACCAACAGAATGCAAGTAGCATACAGACCGAGCAGACGAAGGACCTTGAGGACTGGAACAACCGCTCCACTTTGAAACATTGGAATCAATGCCTGAATGTCCTGAATGCGCTGAGGCGGAGGATAGACCAGATTCAATGTTGTGTCCAGTACTGCCCCTATGAACAGGAGGCATTGAGAGGGCTCAAGGTGAGATTTGGGCACGTTTACTGTAAACCCCAGATTGAACAACAACTGGGTTGTCATCTGCAGGTGATGCAGCACGAGCTCCGGAGACTTGCCTTTGATCAACCAATCGTCCAGGTAAGGGAATACCAATATTTCCTTCCTCCTGAGATTTGCTGCAACCACCGCCATCACCTTCGTGAAGACTCGAGGTGCTGAAGTAAGACCAAAAGGAAGGACCGCAAACTGGTAGTGTTGCGACCCTACCACAAACCGGAGGTACTTCCTGTGCGACTTCAGAATAGGGATATGAAAGTAAGCATCATGTAAGTCGACAGACACCATCCAATCTTCTTTGTTCAACGCCAGAAGCACCTGCGCTAGGATCAGCATTTTGAATTCCTCCTGTTTGAGGAACCAATGTAAAACCCTCAGGTCCAGGACCAGCCTCAAACGACCATCCTTCTTGGGGATCAGGAAATATCTTGAATAACAACCTGGCCCCCTTTCCTGCTCTGGAACCAACTCCACTGCACCTTTTGATAAAAGGACTAGAACTTCCTGTTGCAACAACAAGAGATGGTCTTCTGTGCAAAAGGATGGACGGGAAGGGATGGGAGGGGGAAATGCCCGAAAAGGAAGGGCATAACCTTTCCCCACAATATTGAGGACCCAGGAGTCCGATGTGATCAACTCCCACATGCGGAGAAAATGAAACAACCTTCCCCCTACAGGCGAAGCATGGGATGCAATGGATGGAGGACTAAGGCTGCTTTCCCTGTTGCACCCTTCCAGAGGAAGAGGCAGAGTGTTGCTGGGTGGCTCCTCTCGTTCTAGCCCTACCCCGCCCTCTATAGGACCTAAAGGGAAGGCTAGACTGTTGTTGGCCTGCCGGTAGGGGTCTCCCCCGAAAGGAAGTTCCTCTTCCAAACCCCCTGAATCTTCTAAAAGACCGGAACGGGGTGGTCATAGAAGCCTGCAGGCCTAGGGACTTGGCAGTAGCCCTGCTCTCCTTAAAGCGCTCTAAGGCAGAGTCAGCTTTGGAACCAAACAACTTGTCCCCATCAAACGGCAAGTCCAACAGGATCGTCTGTACATCTGTTGAAAAACCCAGAAGACCTCAACCATGCATGTCTCCTGGTGACAACGGATGTGCCCATTGCCCTGGCCACCGAGTCCGACGTATCCAGCCCCGACTGAATAACCTGAGTCACTGCAGCTTGCGCATCAGACAGGAGACCCCGCATATCCTGAGGCAAATCAGGTAGCACAGCCTTGGCCTCGTCCATCAGGGCATGAATATACCTGCCCAAAACATAAGTGGCATTTGCACACTTAAGGGCCATACTGCACGAAGAAAAAATCTTCTTGGCAGACTGCTCCATCCTTTTCGACTCCCTGTCCGATGGAGCCCCAGGGAAGGAACCAGGAGCCAAATGTGAGGAGCAAGAGGCCTGAACCACCAGACTCTCCGGAGTCGGATGCCGAGAGAGGAATCATGGGTCCCCAGGAGCCACTCTATACCTTCTCGCCACCGATCTGCTTACAGCAGTCGAAGATACAGGCTTCCTCCATACTACCAGGATTGGTTCTGTTAGAGCCTCATTGAAAGGAAGGAGTGGTTCCGCAGCAGCCGAAGCAGGATGCAAGACTTCTGTCAGAATGCTCGTCTTTACCTCAGCTGCCGGTAGCGGAAAGTCCAGAAAGTCCGCCACCTTCCTTATCACTGTATGGAACGAGGCAGCCTCCTCAGTAAATTCCCCAGGAGAGGCTAGATCCCACTCCGGGAAGTTTCGAGACTACTTGCGGAGTCCAAACCCTGAAAGTCCCCTAGGGGCTCAGCGATCTCTCCTTCCTCCAGGAGTTGCCTTCTATACTCTTGCTCCTCCAAAAGCCTCAGAGCCCTTCTTGAGCGCAGCCTGGCCTCTATCCTTGGCGTCGACAAAGAATTGGCCGACGTCTGTGACCTCGGCTGACACGGCCCAGGAGACACACCCCGGACTCCAGATTCGTCTGACGCAGGATCCATCAGCGCCATGGATAAACGGGCTCTCTTCCCCGGCATCGACTGGATTTGTGGCGAAGTCATCGGCGCCACCGGATCCACAGATGCCACTGGCATCCAAGGTCTCCTCGGCGACGCCAACGGCACCGGCGCCGGACCAGCACCCTCTGCTGGACAGAAGGGCATGAATGGCTTCAACTTGTATGAAGTCGGAACGCATAATCCAAAAGCCAAGGGACCTGAGGGGCCAGCCGGTGCTCCGCCAGGGGCCATGGAGTTAAAGATATTACACATAGCATTCAAGAATGCCGCCGGATCTGCTCCTGGAGCCGGTAATACTTAATAGTCCTGTGGCGTCGGTGTTGGATCAGGCACCTCTGACTGCGCTGCAGGCGAGAAGCCCGGACTCTGGTGAGACTCGACCACCTCAAAAACAGACTGCGCCGGAGAAGCCTGAGGGCTCTCAGGCTGAGGAGTCACCATCGGACTGACATCCCACGTCGAATGACGCCTAATAGCTGGTGACCTCGACCGGGATCGGTCTCTCTCCGAACGGCCCCTGGAATCATGTAGACGCCAGGAATCATGTTGACGCCGTCTGTTATGCGACCTCGAGGACTTCCCTGAAGATGACCTCCGATAACTATGCTTCTCTTTCTTTTTAGCCTTGGCCAAAAACAGCTTGGCTTCTCTCTCCTTGAGCGCCTTCGGGTTCATTTTTTTACACAAACCACACTCCTCCACGTCGGGCTCGGAACTCAAACACCACAAGCAGTCATTATGCGGGTCCATCACCGACATACAACCCCGGCACTCTCTACAAGGCTTGAATCCTGATTTACGAGGTGGAGACATTTTAACAAAGTAACACCTTCGAGAAACAGTAGCTCCCCAAGAGCCAGGAGAAAAACCGTTATGCTTCGAAGGCACGGAAAAAAGGGAACTGACGTCAGCATGCCGGCGAGGTCCTCTTATTGCCACAATGACGTCAGATGAAGTCACGTGGGAGTCGGGCAATAGTGACGCCCTCATCAACGAGCAGAGCTGGGAAGAAAATTTTCGTTGAATGCTGGCACATTGGGAGAATTCATAAGGTAAGAAATCCACAGGTAGTTGTATCCATCAGAATGGCTAAACTGACTACTTGGAAGTTTGATATCAAACTTCTCAGCACAATAAACCGCCACGTATGCCAGTTTGGGATTTACTGAAAAATTCACACAGAGGGTATCTTAGAGATGCCCCCTGTATGTTAGCCAAACTGCTAGTATAGAACTGACAGATTTGTGCCAGCCTGCAACTTTCAGAAAAGTTTCTGAATGCATAGGGTGAGAGCCTTTGTGCTCTCGGTGGTCAGAAACAAAGCCTGTCCTGGGTGGAGGTGCTTCACACCTGCCCCCTACTTTGAGGTGATGAGCCTCAAAGGCTCAAGCCTCGGATTACAATGCCCCAAGGCACTCCAGCTAGTGGAGTTGCCCTTCCCCCGGACAAAGCCCCACTTTTGGCTGCAAGTCTTGCAGGAAAATTAGGGAAAACAGGGAGGAGTGACCACCCAAGCCAGGACCACCCCTAAGGTGTCCAGAGCTGAGTTGACCCCCTCCCTGCAGAATCCTCCATATTGGATTGGAGGACAGGGACCAATAGGATTAGGTAGGTGCTCCCCTTCCCACACGGAGTGGGCACAAGGAGGGTGCAGCCACCCTCATGGACAGTAGCCATTGGCTACTGCCCTCTGACCCCTAAAGCGCCCATAAATCTAGGATTTAAGGGCCTCCCAGAAACCAGCTCACCAGATTCCTGGTGACGTGACAAGAAGAAGGACTGCATAGCTGAAACCCCCTGCAGAGAAGAAGGAAGACAATCTCCTGCTTCAAAGAACCTGCAAAAGAACAGCAACGCATCCAGCAGGACCAGTGAACTCTGCCAAGCTCCAGGGAACTGCCCTGCACTCAAAAGGGCTGAGAACTCCTGTGAACAGAAGCCCTGTCCAAGAAGAAACCAACTACGGACTCCAACCTCACTCCGAATGCCTGAGTCCTAACCACTCTGCACCCGACACCCACGGCCTCTGTCCAGGAAGCCCAACCAGCTAGAGAGGATCCCCAGGCGATTCCGAGCAAGTGCCTACCCTGGGTTGACCTGTTCACCCCTCCACGACGACGCCTGCAGAGGGAGTCCAGAGGACCCCACTAACCGCGAAAGCTCCAGACAAAGATATCCGATGCCTAAAGACATACTGCACCTGCAGCCCCCGGACCTTGGATAACCAACTTCCAGTGCAGCAGCGTTCAGCAAGCAGAATCCCTCCCTGCCAGCCTGTGGTTTGCCTGAGACGGCCAGCTGGACCTCGCCTGCAGCCTCTGTGTGACCCCCGGGGCCCCCTCATAGAGCATCATTGGAAACCCGACATCCTGTCTGCACCCAGCATCCCAGTGCCGCTGAGGGTGTATGTTTGGTGCCGACTTGTGCCCCCCCCCCAGCGCTCCTCTCAACCCCCCCTGGTCTGCCCACTGAAGACGCGGGTACTTACCTGCCTGCAAATCTGAATCCGAGTGCCCCAGTCTACATAGAAGCCCATGTTAGTATTGCCTACACTTTGACCTCTGCACTCAGCCAGCCCGTGTTGCTGGTGGTGGGTGTTTGGGGTTAACTTGAACCCCGACCTGTGGGCTTCCTAACTCCCGGAGACTGGAACTTGAAGTATTGTACTTACCCGTAAAACGATCTAACTTCTGTTCCCCCCAGGAACTGTTTCTGAAAATTACTCCATGTCAAGTTTTAAAACAGATTATTGTCAAAATTTCAAAAACTGTATAACTGATCAATTTCAAACAAAGTACGATTGATACATGTGTAAAATACAAATCTATTGAAGTACTTACCTGCAACTTGAACCTTGTGGTTCTAAAAATAAATTAAGAAAATATATTTTTGCTATATAAAAACCACTGGTCTGGAGTTGTCATTGAGTGTGTGCTACTTCTATTGTCTGTGTGCGTGTACAACAAATGCTTTGCACTACCCTCTGACAAGCCTAACTGTTCGACCACACTTCCACAAAAAAAAGCATTAGTATTATCTACTTTAGCCTCTGTGGAACCCCTGGACTCTGTGCACACTATCTCATTTTGTATATACAGAGCCAGCTTCCTACAGCATTTAAATGAAGCCCTCCAAATTCTGAATAACAGACCACTGACAAATGCAGATATCCCTTTAATGCAAATGTGGACTCCAGCGTTACAGATACAACCCCAAGTAGCAACCAACACCATCACGTATTGGGAAATAAAACCAGGAGCCTTAGTTCTTCACTGAGCCACACCAGAATCAGCAGGTCTTGATCTACATGCTTTAAAAACCCACATATTGAAACCAAGAGACCTGGCCCTTCTTGAAACAGGTGTTGGAATACAAATTCACCCGGAGCATTTCAGATTGATTTCTCCCTGATCTGGGTTGGCACTTAAAGGTATTCAGGTCTTGGGGGGCGGGGGGGAGTGATTGATGCAGACTACCAAGAATAAATAAATATTATTCTCCTGAACAGTGGAGACACTGGCTTGAATTATACAACCTTGTGATAGAATTGAACTACTAGTGATTATCCCAGTGTATGGAGGAATAGTGAAAAAGAGGGCCTCAGCCCTTCTTACAGTGCGTGGGGAGGGAGGTTTTAGCTCAACTGACAAAACCCTGGGGCTAAAGTGTGGGTAGAATACCCCAAATCGTCAACCTGAACCAGCAGAAAGCATAGCAAAAGGCAAAGAAATTGTCCTGTTAGTCATGAAATCAGGAAAAGAAAAGTGGGAATGCATACCAATGGATAAATTTTATTTGCAAGAATGACCATACTTGTCTCTTTTACAGATCATACTATGAGGTGTATTTGTGCTAGCTGTTCTACGTGGTCTCCCTTTGGGTGAGTGTGTGTGAGGTCGGGAGGGACCAAAAGCCCCCAGCTCAGAAATGATTGACTGACCACACTGATCAACACCTTTACTACACTGGACCAAAAGTGTTTGGACTCATCTAGCACAAGTTGTGCTCAACAGATCGGACTTCAGCATGAACATGTAAAGTACTGTTTATCTTATCCTCACGTGTTTGGTTGCTATACCAATTTCTCCCAGTGTTTTGCTGCAAATCTTTAATGCCAATAACAAAGATGGAGCAGTTCAAAGGAGTGACGAGTTGTCACACTTTTTCCCATACAAATATATTGCAGGTTTTGCCAAGAGGTAACGGAGGAGAAATGGGATAACCTAACCCATGTGATTACTTACAATGTTACTACTGGTGATGTCTACTACAACTTACACTGTGATTCTTACAAAATTGGAAAATGTGCTCAAATGGGCCTAGAGACAACAACGAGGTCTCCTCAAGAGATCCCATGGGAACAACAAGTACTGTGTCAGCATAGAAATGATAAACTTTGTAAGAATATGGACAATAGTGTGGTACTGAAAATTCTGGACCCGTGTTATAAACATCGTCGTATCCCAACGATTTTGGTATCAGCAGACCGAGAATGATTAGAATATTATGCACAAGCATTGTATTCATATTCGGGTGACAAAATCACCCGAATATCAGAGTTTCCGTCCTGAACCCTCGGGTTCCATTTAAACGACAGCCATTTTGTGATTGCCCTCACATAGGCCAATGACTAATGCCGAAAACGAGTCTGAAGGACACGTACATCTTTGCTGACTCCTCTGTGACCTGGGCAAGCTGACTCCACTGCCTGAAGCCAAACCTGTTAGGCCAGTTTCTTTCCCAGTGGCCGAATGAGATTAGTATCAAGGCACAACACATCATAAAACCTTTCATCACACACAAACCATGCCTAATCTTACACCACCTGTCCCTGTTTCTTCTTTATGACTTGCTTTACAAGGAGGAGGTGTCTGTTTATATTGGGGGTCCGTCTCATATCTGATGAAAGTACTGAGCCTTGCCGGGTAATTGATTGAGGGCTGGACAAACTGAAATATGGGCTTGTCATCATAACCCTGCTATTTCTTTGCAGTGAAAATATGTGAATGGTCATCTGTAAAATAAGGAATGTTTGCCTAAAGCATAATATTTTGTATAAAAGAGAAGGTTAGCTTTGCAAGGGGAGCAGTCTCCTGAGAATATACACTGTGTTGTACTTCTAGGATACCTGTTACTGGCTGCAGCCAATAAACAAGATCTTTGACTTCACCAAGAAGACTCTGTGTTTCTGTAGTCTGAAACAGGAAGGACTCAAAGTCTTAGGGTGTGTTCCCTGGCACCACTGGGTTCTGAAAAACCCAGTACTTCAGTTGGCGCCCAACGTGGGGCGATTTCAGCGGTACCGGTCCAAGCCAGAGGTTCGTGAGGAGCTTCGTGTGAAAATTCTGGAGGGAGGCCGCCACTTCATCGACCCCTGTATGTCGACGTAGTCCGAAAGTCTTTGCTGCGAGGTTCCCCGCTTCCCGACGGCTACGAAAGACTGCTGGCCCTGACTATTGCCCTGTTTTGGACCCTTGATGATTTGGTAGAGCGAAACGATAAACGAGTCTTCTGGTGACGTCATCGATACCTCAGTTAAGTATAAGTGGAGCGTCTACCAGTCCTTAGTTTGGTTCTTAGTTTGGTATCCCCTTGGGATCTTTGATTTGGAACTTGCAAGTACCAAAGCCGAGGGATTCGTGTATTCACGAGACTATCGTATTCGATAATCCTTTGAAGTTTGAAGCTAGACTGGAGAGCGAGGATGCCTGGTCTTAGCAGACATGGAAATTTGTTTTGTCTTGGTTATAATAGGGATTCCCGATTGGAGGACTCGTGTCCGGTTCCTCAGATTGGAACTCCAACCTATGAACTATATGTGAAACATGGCATAGGCCCCCTCACATATAATGAAGTATGGATCCGATACACCAGGAAAGATGGTGTTTTAAAATGGCCCCAATATGGTAGTTTTGACACAGAGATTCTGGATAATCTGGAGGTTAAACTTTTTAAGAAGAAAGCACGGCCGGCGATGTTTGACTCTTTCCGCCTATGGCGTAAGGAAGCCAAACAGAAGGAAATTAAATTAGCAAAGAGAAATAAGAGGGAAGAGGGTATCTCGATAATGCAAGCTGCCATGCAGTTTAAAGATGATGAAGAAGAACAGATGAATGAGCAGTTGCACAGGCAACGTAAAATGGTGACCGATAAATGCTATCCAGTTTTTCCGCTTCTTCAGCAAGATGCAGCAAAAGAACTTGAGAAAGATCCTTTAATGTCACTTGTTGAGTTCGCCACCCCCTTATGCGCAGAATGCTACAGCACCCCCGCAACCTTTAGCTGTGCAACCTCCGGTTATTGTGCCTCAGGTTCTTCCACAGCCGCCAGCTCCTCTTCAGTTGGCTCCTACTACTATGGCGCAGCCGCTTCAAGGGCCGCCGACTTCGCTACCTGCTCCATCTGTACCTCCTACGACTTTATGTACTATATAGACTGCCTCTTCTGGTGTTCTTCCTGATACTGCCTCTGCGTCTGCCTTGCCTCCCTCTGTTTTTCCTCCTGTTCTTTCATCAACTTCTCCTTCTGTCCGACAGAGAATGACAGATACTGTTGCCAGCCTTATATTTCCTCTCTTTGGGTCGTCTGGTGTGACCCCAGATTCGGAGCGTAAGCAGTCGCGTAGTCAACTGCCTAATTCTCGAGAGAGAGAAATGTTTGACCGTATGGCGAGTAAATGGGTTGTTTACCCTTTAAGATACGATGTAGAGTCTGTTATAGATGTCTTCCGTCAATGGGAAGCACCGAAACAAAGATACGTTTTTGAGAAAATGTGTGCTTTCCTTTGTGAGGAATTGGAGGATAATGATTTGGAAACAAATCCGCCTGATTTGTGCCGTGTACGGTTTGAGTTTGAAAAGGGCATGATTGTGGGTCCCGATGTTGAGAAAGCAGTTGCGACGTTGTTGTCCTTTAGGAATAAGGATCCTTCTCAGTCATTGTTCCAACATGACTCCTCTGTTAAAAAAAAGGTGCGACAATACCCAATGAGAGAAGTCCCTCCGGTATGGAAGGACGCCGTTGCGGCTGATGCTGCTAATCAAATTGATGCTGTCCCAGCTCATTTTCAGCGTGTTTGGGTACATGTTCCGTGGAAGCGAGCTGAAGTTTTAGCCCTTAAGCAGACTTTGCCTGAACCCCGTAAAAACCCTGCAGGGTATTATAAGGAATTATCACAGACTGCAGACTCATGCATTATGAATTTAGCCGACATAGACATGTTATTTGGGAATGTTGTTCCACAGCCTTTGTGGGGACTGATTCGCCATACAGATCATGCACAAGAGTTAGGTGACTCATGGGCTAATATTAGTGCTGCAAATGATAGACAAGTTGGTGGTGCCAAGCCTGAGCCTTTGGTAGCAGAACTGCCTGCTAGGATCATTACTTACATGAAGACTTTAATGCCTGCGATGCGTGTGAATTGGGATAAATTGTCTGCGTGTAAGCAGAAGAAAGATGAAACAGTGTCTGATTTCTTCACCAGGTTTGAGGAAACGTTTATCGACCACAGTGGTCAAGATATGAGTACAGAAGGTGGTCAACGGTTGTTCGTCGACAAGTTTGTGCACAATTTGCTTGCCAAGCTGTGTAAGAAATTGAAGGATTCAGAGAGTTCTTGGGCCGTTTCCTCTTCAGCACAAATATTGGCTACTGCACAGTACTACGACAATAGGGATAAAGATGAGAAGGATAGAGCAGACAAGAAAACTAAAGAATTCAAGACGAAGGTTCTTTTACAACAGGCGTATCCACCACGTGGTGGTCAGAGTAACAATCAGCAATCTCAACAGTTCCAGAGAAACTCGCAAAGGTTCGAGTTTTCTCAACCACGTGTTCCTGTAGGTCCCAATCAGTGTTCATATTGTAAAGAAGAGGGTCATTTCAAGTATAGTTGTCCTATTTTGTTACAGCGTACGAATGGTGCTTCTGGCGCAAGAGGTCGAGGTGTTCAACAAGCTCCTAGAGGTAGAGGACGTGGAAGTTTCCCCCAGAACACGCGTTCCTTTCCATCTCAAAACTCAATGAATAGTTTTGACCAGCAACATAACGCGTCTGGTAGGACGGCTCAGTACTATGCTGACGACTACTATGCAGAAGATGAGAATCTGGAAGGTAATAATTGCTAGGACAGCCATAAACGAAGAGAGGGAGTTTTTTTTTGTTCCAGTAGATCAGAATGGACCTTATGTTAAGGTGATTACATCAGGTGTGTCGGAGCCTTTTCTGTTGGATACTGGTGCTACAAAGAGTTCTATTATGCACTCAAAACTCCCTGGCGCACCTTTGTCTGGCGAGATGAATGTTTCAGTAGGTTTTTCTGGCGCCCCGGTTAGGAACACGATTTCTAGTCCTATGTCCCTTTCTGTTGGACCTTGTGAATTGGAAGCACCCCTTATTCTGACGACAGGTTGTGGTGAAAACTTTTTAGGATTGGATTTGTTGAAAAGATTGTATGCAACATTATATTGTTCTCCTTCGGGAGTACAACTTACACTGGGTAGGAAAATGGTCTCTCCAATGTATTTGTCGAAGGATAAACTTCCGACCGAATTGTCGTTTCTTCCTGATACCATTTGGGCTACTGGTCCTAATGATGTAGTCTGTTGGAAATACCGCCTTATGTTGTGACATTGAAAGCCAATGTTAAATTACCACGCATTCAACAATACAAGATCTCTAGTGAAGGTGAAAAGGCGTTGCTAGCGATCATTTATGATTTAATTGAAAAAGATGTAATTGAAGAGACAAGAGGCAACGTTTGTAATAGTCCTGTTCTGCCTGTTTTGAAACGTACTGACCCCTCTAAGCCACCTGTTTACAGGCTCATGACTGATCTCAGAGAGGTAAATAAAATAGTTGTGCCACAGTTTCCAGTTGTTCCTAATATCACTGCCCTATTGACTATGATTCCAGCTTCCGCCACCTGGTTCTCGGTGATTGACTTAAAGAATGCTTTCTTCAGCATCCCGATTGCAGAGGAGAGCAGGGATATTTTTGGCTTCAGTTTAGGAGGCCGAAGTTTCCGCTTCAAACGCGCTCCACAAGGCTACTGTGAAAGTCCATCAATATATAGTCAGGCTTTAAAAACACAGCTTGATGCAATTGTTTTACCTGACGGCGCTACCCTTATTCAGTACGTCGATGATTTGCTAGTCGCTACAGATACTGAAGAAATTTGTAAAGAAGCCACCTTGTTGTTGTTGCGTCATTTATCTGATTTACATCACAAAGTGTCCCTTTCAAAACTGCAATATTGTCGACAAGAAGTGACCTAATTAGGTCATCTCTTATCGAAGGAGGGAAGGAAACTGACCTCAGAAAGAATTCAGGCAATTGCAAAATTGAGTGTGCCAAGGACACAGAGAGAAGTACGTGCTTTCTTGGGCATTACATCATACTGCAGACAATGGATACCGAATTTTTCTTTGCTGGACAAACCTTTGGTAGCATTGACCTATAAAGATACACCGAACCCCGTTCCGTGGTCTGAAGATTGTCAGAAAAGTTTTTCCGAATTGCATAATGCATTGTGTTCGCCTCCTGTGTTGGGTACCCCCGACTACAGTAAGCCCTTTACACTGTATGTCCATGAGAAAGAGGGTTGTGCATTGTCAGTGCTGACACAGTCTTTTGGAGACAAGCAGCGCCCATGCGCATATTTTTCGTCAACTTTGGATCCGGTAGCTAAAGCATTGCCGAGTTGCTTGAGAGCCACAGCGTCAGCAGCTGTTTCTATTCAACAGTCTGCTAGGTTAGTGATGAATAATATGTTGATTGTGATGGTTCCACATGCAGTGGACACGTTGTTAAACAGGACCAAGACACAGCATTTAACTAGTGCTCGATTGTCAGGTTACGAGTTGACACTGTTAGCGAGTCATGTGCACATAAAGAGGTGCAATACGTTGAATCCAGCCACGTTATTGCCGATTTCAGTAGAGACAGATGATGTTGAACAACATGATTGTTTTCTTAGGACAGAAGAAGAAACGAAAGGGAGAGTAGATCTTAAAGATACTCCTCTTGTAAAGTGTGATGGTACCTTATGGGTGGATGGTTCATGCTTCAAGCTTCCGAATGGTGATACGACTGCAGCATATGCTGTCACAACTTTGCATACGATTGTTGAAGCTGCACGTATGCCACATAATTCAGCTCAAGCAGCAGAGCTGATTGCACTTACGAGAGCGTGTGTGTTATCGAAAGGAATGAAAGTGACCATATATACAGACAGCCAGTATGCGTTTGGTGTGGCCCATAGTTTTGGACGATTGTGGAAAGAACGTGGGTTCCTGACTTTGCCTGGAGCTAAAATTCAGCATGGTCAGTTGGTGAATGAGCTTCTTGAGTCACTGACCTTGCCATTACAAGTTGCGATTGTGAAATGCAGTGCACACAAGAAGGTTACTGATGATGTCGGTCGTGGCAATGCATTTGCTGACGAAATCGCAAAAGAAACAGCAAAAGATGTGATGAATCGAATGTATGTTGCAGGCCCCGCAAGATGGGTTGGTGACGTTGGAATGTGTGAAGATACGATAGAGGGTGTGAAGTCTCTTCAAGGTGAAGCTTCAGAGAAAGAGTTGAATGTGTGGAAAGAAAGTACGGGTACATTGGATGAAAATGGTTGTTGGGTTGACTTGTCAGAACATCAGCGATGGTTGTTACCCGATGCGTATGTGCTTGCAGTGGTGACAATGGCTCATGGAATGGCCCATATCAGTGTGAAAGGGATTTGTAAGTTGTTGGCTCCAGTATGGCAAAATGCTGGAATTCCTAAATGTGCAGAGAATGTGGTCAAGAATTGCATGGTGTGTCTGAAATACAATCCTGGTAGGTGAACCCCAACTCCAGCTGGTCATTTTGCGCCTCCAACGTATCCGTTCGAGGTTTTGCAGCTAGATTTCATCCACATGGAAAGGTGCAACAATCTGAAATACGTACTCGTTGTTGTTTGTGCTTTTTCAAGATGGGTAGAAGCATATCCCTTAAAAGACAACACTGCCTTATCCACAGCTAAAGCCCTTGCCAAAGAATTCTTCCCTAGGTTTGGAATGCCGAGAATGGTCTGGAGTGATAATGGGAGTGAAATTGTGGGTCGAGTGATGAAAAAAGTATGTGAGGGGCTAGGTATCCAGCAAAAGTTCCACGCTGCAAATCACCCCCAATCAGCTGGACTAGTAGAGTGCTATAATGGCACGCTAAAACTGAAGTTGGCAAAGATACAAGCGAGCTCTGGTCTTAAATGGCCTGACGCTCTGCCTCTAGCACTCCTATCAACAAGTATGACTGTGCATTCGCGAGTGGGACTTAGTCCCTATGAAATTGTGTTCGGCCGCCCGGCCAACATATGGGGAGTGCCAAGACCAACAAAATTCAGTGAGATCGAACACCCTGTACTGCTCTATTATTTGTATGAATTGACGACTAAATTGCGTGTTCTACACCAACAGGTTCAGGATACTCTGCCTCAGGTCTCTGAAGCTCCAGGACATCTTATCGATCCTGGATCATGGGTGCTGGTCAAGAACTTCCAGCGGACAAAGAATGACCAGCCCCGTTGGACCGGCCCCCACCTCGTCCTTCTCTCAACAAGATCAGCTGTTCGAGTGGAAGGGAAAAATAACTGGATCCACGGCGTACACTGCAAGAGGGTCCCTTTTCCTCTACCGTACGACCGGTGGGTCCAGGAGGGGATCGCTGACTCAGACTGAGACTGTGCCTCGTTTTTTGCCATTTAGCGATGCACGTGTAAAAGGAACAATTTCTGAACGAGAAAGTGACAATAATTTGCAAGAAGCTGTGCCACTGTCAATTCGATTGAACACTACAGAGCCTGAACTCTTGTTCCAGAACCAGACAGTACCTGGAAAAAGCCGTTATAATTTGAGACCAAGAACTAAGGACAAATAATTTTTTTCCCGTTCCTTTGCTATTTTTTTTTAAAAGTGCGGCTCTCTCATCTGATAAACTTTCTTATTTTTGTTTTTTTTTTCTTTTCGAACCGCCATCCGGGTTCAGCTGTAGGGTCGTGGTTGCCCAAGTCTTTGGAGTGCAGCTGAAGACGTTAGGTCGACAGTTCTGGTCGGTCTAAGGGAGTTGCCCTGGACTGACAGAAGCATTCCCTAGCATAGAACACCCTACCACCGCGAGCAGCAATTAGAGAGGATGGAGTTTTTCAAGAATGAGAGACCTGCCAGACAGATGGACTTTAAAGCCAGAATCTGTATAATAATGACAAAGAAACGATTTTTGATATTATGTATTTTCATGTTGCTTAGTGTAATGACGTTTTTAATAGGATATGTTTTATTCTCTTTTCAAGTGACATTTGCACCCATTACACAGCCCATACCTCCTGCTACTGTTTCCTCGCATTCTTTTCACCCCCTGCCTGAACACGAGTCTGCCAGAAGATTAGAATTTGTCAACAATTCATTCATTCAGCTTCTACACCAACACCAATTAGTAGCGAACACAACTAACTGTTGGGTGTGTGGTCTTATGCCTCATACTACTGATAAAGGTATCCCTTATCTGGTCCTGCCTTTCAGCCATAATGGTTCTGTGTGGGCATATAGAACGGTGTTCATATACGCGTATGAAGCCAACCCCCTACTTTCTGTGAAAGATAATCCTAAGAATAGTGCTCTAGCTAAGGGTATAGTAGATATGATTAGGGAAGATATTTCCTATGAGACTATCCCGAGAGATGAGACACTAGCATATATTGGATGGAACATAACAGGATATGGAGTTACTCTGAGTGGGAACCAGCGAGCAAAGAGATCCTCCCCGATTTGGATTGTACCCCATCAGGGTTACCTATGTCTGCAAGGTAATGGCAAGAATCCCAGAGCTCAGTTAGGGAAAAGTATCTGCACTGAAACATATGTTTTTGCGTCTCAGACTTCTCCTTCGTTCTTAGCAGCTAAGGGTACCTATTTCATCTGCCATAATAGAGCCTATACATGGTTGCCCCCTGACTTCTCAGGCACATGTTTTGTTTCGTTCCTGTTACCTCCCACCTACACGGCCGCAGGGAATTACCATAAGACAAGGATAGTTAGAGGTGTCATAAGTAAAGAAGACACTACAGGACAAGAATTTGGAGATTTCGTAAAGGGTTTTCTGCCGTTTTGGGGTCCTATGGTTAACAGCAGGAACATAAGGCAATTGACAAAGGTGGTTGAATCCAAGGTAGTTGAAACCGCCGGTGCCCTTGGTAATTTGACTGCTGAGCTCCAGTCGGATCGCCTTATGACTCTTCAGAACAGGGTTGCATTAGACGTCATACTTGCAGACCGAGGTGGGGTATGTAAAGTGATCCAATCAAGTTGCTGTGTTTTCATCCCAGATAACGCTCCGACAGTCTACCAGGCCATTTCCAAACTGCATAAGATCTCCGAATCTATTCACGTGGATAAAGGAGATTGGTCATTGATGGGGTGGTTCTGGGAGCTGATATCCGCCTGGGGATGGAAGACTCTGGTAGTCATTGGGATGATCTTAGCCATTCTTTTCCTGTCCTGTCTGTGTGTACAGTGTGCTCCTGCAATATGTGGCCTCTGTGCTACATCGTGTGTAAGGAAACCTGTATCAAAAAACGAGCTAAGTAATAGGATGATGCTACAGCAACATCTCAACGACTTTATGAATATAGACCTGGACTCAGATTAGCGTGAGTATAGGTTATTGCCTATGTAAGGGCAAAAGGAGGGTCTGTGGTACTGAAAATTCTGAACCCGTGTTATAAACATCGTCGTATCAAAACGATTTTGGTATCAGCAGACCGAGAATGATTAGAATAGTATGCACAAGCATTGTATTCATATTCGGGTGACAAAATCACCCGAATATCAGAGTTTCCGTCCTGAACCCTCGGGTTCCATTTAAACGACAGCCATTTTGTGATTGCCCTCACATAGGCCAATGACTAATGCCGAAAACGAGTCTGAAGGACACGTACATCTTTGCTGACTCCTCTGTGACCTGGGCAAGCTGACTCCACTGCCTGAAGCCAAACCTGTTCGGCCAGTTTCTTTCCCAGTGGCCGAATGAGATTAGTATCAAGGCACAACACATCATAAAACCTTTCATCACTCACAAACCATGCCTAATCTTACACCACCTGTCCCTGTTTCTTCTTTATGACTTGCTTTACAAGGAGGAGGTGCCTGTTTATATTGGGGGTCCGTCTCATATCTGATGAAAGTACTGAGCCTTGCCGGGTAATTGATTGAGGGCTGGACAAACTGAAATATGGGCTTGTCATCATAACCCTGCTATTTCTTTGCAGTGAAAATATGTGAATGGTCCACTGTAAAATAAGGAATGTTTGCCTAAAGCATAATATTTTGTATAAAAGAGAAGGTTACCTTTGCAAGGGGAGCAGTCTCCTGAGAATATACACAGTGTTGTTCTTCTAGGATACCTGTTACTGGCTGCAGCCAATAAACAAGATCTTTGACTTCACCAAGAAGACTCTGTGTTTCTGTAGTCTGAAACAGGAAGGACTCGAAGTCTTAGGGTGTGTTCCCTGGCACCACTGGGTTCTGAAAAACCCAGTACTTCAATAGCATGTCTTGTCAATATATTGTGATTGCTGCTAGCTACATCAAGCATGTCAAACTACCAGTGGGGTGGTTATTCACTTGTGGAAATACCCCTTACACATATGTTCCTGCCAATATAACTGGTGGACCATGTGCTTTTACATGATTAGGACTCATGTTGTTTCCATTTCACGCTGTACATACTCGCTATTGAAGGGAAACGGTTCAATTAAGCGAAGACTGTGACTCTGAAATTCAGTTCCTATCTCTCTCAGACTATGTGAGTTTAAGCATTTCTATAGTAGGAGTTGCAGGATTAGCTGTTTATAATACTCAAATTATTAAGAAGGTAGCATGTTTTATAGTTAAGAACATCAATCATACCTCCATCCCTTTAGCCAAGTTATTGCCAGATATAAGAGGTACTAGAAAAGCTGCACTGTAAAACAGGGCCTCCATTGACTATTTACTGTTAAAGCACGATCATGGCTGCTCATAATTTGAGGAAATGTGCTGCTTCAACCTATCAGACCACTCTAAATCTGTCCAGTCTCATATTCATGCTTTACATGAATTGGAGAAAGGAGTAAAGCAAGATGTTGACAAAGGGTGGTGGGACTAGTTATTTAACTGGTTAACCAATTTTGGGCAATTACGCAATATTTTAGGCGGAATCCTCATAGTGATTTATATTTTAATAATGCTATATTGCAGTGTACCATGCAAACCTAATCTACTTACAATGTTTAAACCAAAAAGGATTACCTTTAGACCAGTATGTTATGAGAGTCACTGGTCAAAGGGTGGAGTGTAATGCTATCTGTATTTAACCACGGATTCCATCCTGACCACTGACTGCATTCTGTGCTTAGCTTCAAATGCTGTCACATCGGTGGCACAGGTATTTTTCCACGCAGTTTTTGCTTTTCTCACCAGGGAAGGGAACATAACTTGGGGGATGCAATGCTGATAAGAGTGTACAAGGCTGAGAATATTTTTAGCAGAGAAGGGTATGGCCCGGTCTTCGCAATACACCCTGGGATCTGGCAAATCCTTTTGAGTGTTTTTCCACACTGACCCAGTAGAGCCAACGCTTGAATTTCACAACTTACTCGAAAGGAAGGGGGTTACCAGAACATTCCTCTTAAGTTTGTTTAAAGTATATAAGGTGAGTAAAGTTGATTCTGAGACAGAAGGAACTCATTTGTGGGGGTGGGCACATTGCTCAGAACAATCCCATAGGAGAGAATTTCTCCTGTCTCAGCTGTCCAGGGTTCTACAGCTTGACATTGGCAAAGACAAGGATATTGTTTGATTCGATCCCCATGGTAATGCACTTTTAATTCTTAATTATCTAGCTTTACTGTGTGCATGTATAAATATATATATATATTTTTTTTTTTCACTGCATACATTGTTGATATACTGCATTATTTCTGATTGTTATTCACCTGCTGTGATTATTTTAGTAGCTGCACGTGTTTTGCTGCATCCAAATTATGTGCTCACAATAATATTTTTGCATAGTAATTTTTGAACCCTGGGAAGTGCCTTAATAAATTCATTACTCTAAGACTAAGAGTGCTGCATTCTTTAGCCTTGTTCCCTCTTAGTTTGAAGCAAAGCAGAACACCCCCTTTTAGAGGCTGTATGGGATGCATACAAAGCATACTTAAAGAGAGTAAGCACTAAAGCTTCCTGATGTCATGCTGGATCTGAATATATGGAAGTGCAAAAGTTAGAGGCAAGGATAAGAGAGGGGCAGTTGCAATTTCATACTCACCATATCAGTACACAAACTCTAAGGAAAGACCTGACTATAGCCCAATAAGAATATAGTATCAAAATTAAAAACAATTTACGAAAACAGTGGGAGGCAAGCAAGATGAAACACAGAATAAGGAGGAAAGAAAGTGGTGCATTCCTGGTGTGGAAAGCTAAAGCTCAGTTATCTAGGAACAGCATGAAGGAAATTATAAATACACAGATCGACCAAATTACATGCAAGACTAAGGATATCAAAGAAGTGTTTTTGAGTTATCAAGACTTGTATCAGTAAGACTGTTTATCAAACCCAATAATAGTGGAAAAATGGTTATCTGACACGCTTCTGCAGGAACTACCCAAGCAGCAAGTGGAAGAGCTAAGCTTCATCATCACAGAGGAGGAAATAAAACAGGGCTTAGAAAGACTGAGTAAAAGAAAAGCTTCGGCTCTGATTAAATTCAGGGAGGGGTCCAAAAAGTGGTTCAGGATAGAATATCCATCAGTTATAAGAACTTTATTCAGACCAAGCCTGATGGAAGGTCTAAAAGATTTAAGTTCAGGAATGCAGCTACAACTGCACTCATTGTAAAATCAAACAAAGATCTGAGACAATGCAAGTCATACTGACGTGAATCATTATTGAATAGTGACAATAAGATTTTTGTTGGAATATGGGTATGTTTGCTATGCAAATTTGCTGGGAGATCTATAGATGAAGGTCAAAAAGGCCTCATACTCTGTAAACAGGTACCCAAACTGATTCAGGTATTAGTGGGGTTAATCGATCTGGCTGTATATACTAAGGCCTCGCTAACCATGATCAAACTAAACACAGCTAAAGCATTTAACAGAGTAAATTGGTCATAACTATAGACAGTTTTTGGCAGACTAGGAAAAAAGGGAGAGTTCATCACTGCAATATAGGCTTCATACACGGTCACCTCTGTGAAGATATTAACAAACGGGAACTTGATGTCAAAATTGAAAATTACTATGGGTACTAAGCAAGGTTGCCCCATGTCACATTACTATTCAACCTCTACGATGAACCCATAGCTCTGTATCAAAAGGTCAGATAAGTATATAGTTCTATTTAAGTGCTGTCGCTTCAGTAGTATTCATGCAAATGATTTAATGGTTTCCACATGTGATGTACAGAGAACAAGGAAAAGAATAAACGAGAGCCAAAAGTTTTGGAGAAATGTCAGTCTACAAGGTTAATGAGGACAAATGAGAAATAAAGATATGGAACATAGACAGCAAGGATTATCAAATTCAGTATAAAATCAGGTATTTAGCAATCAATATTACAGAGGAAATTAACAATATTCCAGGGAGGAATCTGAGAACTGATGGTAATGAGTTAAGAAAAGCCATCAAATTATAGGAGATCATTCCTTTAACCATGCACAGGGGAGTTCACCTAATTAAAATATAAATCCTGCTGATAGTAACCATGCTTATTTGACTGCATACCCTTAAAGAGAAAAGGCTCAAGAGAAACTTCATAGTGAGATCAATAGTTTTATTTGAAATGCTAGCGGGCCAAGATTGTCCTAGAAGAAATTATGGAAAAAATAGTAAAATGGGAGTTAGGACTTCCCGACTTCCAACTACATTTCTACTCCTTCCAAATGAAGAGGTCTAGAATGCTAATCTCTTACCCAGATAAGCCTAAATTTGTACTGATGTTCCAAGGTATGTGGGAAGGCTTTTGTGGAATGTACTTCCTTTATAGATATGGCACTCCAAAATACTCTAAAAAGGTTAGGTTAAAAGTGCTGTGACAGCAAGACTTTAGTTGGAGTATGAAACTTGCTTAGGATCCTGATTAAAGCAATTTAGCAAAGAGTTGGGGGGTCATTCTGACCCCCGCGGGCGGCAGTCGCCGCCCACCTGGAGGGAGCCGCCATATGGCCGCTCCACGGTCGAAAGACCGCAGAGGCCATTCTGGCTTTCCCGCTGGGCTGGCGAGCGACCGCCAGAAGGCCGCCCGCCAGCCCAGCGGGAAACCCCTCCCCACGAGGAAGCCGGCTCCGAATGGAGCCGGCGGAGTGGGTATGTGCGACGGGTGCAGTGGCTCCCGTCGCGTATTTCAGTGTCTGCAAAGCAGACACTGAAATACAAAGTGGGGCCCTCTTACGGGGGCCCCTGCAGTGCCCATGCCATTGGCATGGGCACTGCAGGGGCCCACAGGGGCCCCACAACACCCCATACCGCCATCCTGTTCCTGGCGGGCGACCCGCCAGGAACAGGATGGCGGTATGGGGTGTCAGAATCCCCATGGCGGCGCAGCAAGCTGCGCCGCCATGGAGGATTCTGCAGGATAGCGGAAAATCGGCGGGAGACCGCCGGTTTTCCTGTTCTGACCGCGGCTGAACCGCCGTGGTCAGAATGTCCTGAGGAGCACCGCCAGCCTGTTGGCGGTGCTCCCGCATCCCCGGCCCTGGCGGTCCTTGACCGCCGGGGTCGGAATGACCCCCTTGGTGTAGCAAACTGACTTTGTAGATAGTATATCAAAATGAAATATAGTGTGCACAGAGTCCAAGGGTTTCCAAGGAGGCTTGACAGAGGCAATAATAGATAATACTAATTCTCTATTTGTGGGAGTGTGGTCGAGCAGTTAGGCTTATCAGAGGGTAGTGTTAAGCATTTGTTCTAAACACACAAGCAATAGAAGAAACACACACTCAATGACTTAACTCAAGACCAATAGGATTTTATAGAGAAAAATATATTTGTTACTTTTTTATTAGAACCACAAGACTCAGTTCAGAAGTAAATACTGTTGTAGGTCAGTACTTAGAATAGACATCAATGTAACTTTGTTTCACTTTAGTCAAGTAAACAGTGGACACAGTGCAGAACAGTTCCTGGGGGAAGGAAAAATAAATACAGTTTTAGAGGTAAGTACACAACTTAAAGTTCCAGTGTCCGGGTTATAGGTAGCCCACCGTTGGGGGTTCAAGTTAACCCCAAAAACCCACCACCAGCAACATGGGGCCGGCCGGGTGCAGAGGTCAAAGTTGAGCAATTTTAACGTGGGTTCCTATGGAAACAGGGGGTACTCTGAGTTTGGTCTACCAGCAGGTAAGTACCCGTGGCTCGAAGGGCAGACCAGAGGGAATTAAAGAAGCACTGGAAGGGCCCCAAGTAGGCACCAATCCCACACCCTCAGCGGCACCGACTGAGTTTGGTCTACCAGCAGCTAAGTACCCACGGCTCGAAGGGCAGACGAGGGGGAATTAGAGGAGCACTGGAGGGGCCCCAAGCAGGCACCAATCCCAAACCTTCAGCAGCACTGGGGTGGCCAGGTGCAAACAGGGTGGCGGGTTTCCAATGAAACTCTATGAAGGGATCCCGGGGGTCACTCAGGCGATGATCCGGGGGGAGTCTTGGGCACACCACCGGTCGGACAGGGAAGAGGGCTGCCTGTTGGTCGTCACTGCACCGGGTGTCGATTCCTCCAAGGCCTGGGGGCTGCGGGTGCAGTGGGTCCTTTGGTGTTGGTATCTTCGTCCAGGGCAGTCGCAGTCAGGGGGGTCCTCGGGATTCCCTCTGCAAGTGTCATCATGGAGAGGTGGAGATGTTAACCAAGGGTGGGCACTTGGTCGCTGTTGCCTGGGGGTCCTCTTTGGTAGGTTGGGCCACCTGGAGTCGGGCGGTGGGCGTCGGGTGCAGAGTGGTTAGGACTCACGCTTCTGGAGTGAGGTGAGAGTCCTTCAGAAGAGGTGTCTTCTTCTGTTCTTCTTTGGACAAGGCGCCTGTCTAAGGGAGTTTTTGATCCTCTGTGATGCAGGCAGTACTCTGGAGGTTTTTCAGAAGTCGCTAGACCTGCAGGTTCTTTGAAGCAGGAGACAAGTCGGTAGGGCTGGGGCCTAGTCAGTTCTTGTCTCCTTTCCTTCTCTGCTGGGGTTTGAGCTAAGCAGTCCTTCTTCTGGTGAGGTCATCAGGAATCTGACGTGCTTGGTTCATCCAGACAAGGTGTGTGGGGCGAACGACCACCTACCACACTTGAACTTCAATAAGGGCTTTTTCATAGTAGACTTTTTTCACCCCAGAAGTCTTGTGGCCTGGGCAACTGAATGAATGAAGAGAGAGAGAGAGAGAGAGAGAGAGAGAGAGAGAGAGAGAGAGAGAGAGAGAGAGAGAGAGAGAGAGAGAGAGAGAGAGAGAGTGTGTGTGTGTGTGTGTGTGTGTGTGTGTGTGTGTGTGTGTGTGTGTGTGTGTAAGAGAGAGAGCACGAGAAGGGGTGGAGGAACTCCAAAATGTTCTCCCACTTCAAAGTTGGCACCTGGTGTAAATACTGAACCCAAGACCCACTCTTCAGTATACTCCTCAACCTGTGGATAACTCACAAGGACTGCACTGATGCCAGAGGCCTGCCCTGCTGTCCCTTTATCTTAGGCTACCTGAAGTGACTCCAAGAGCCAGCTGACTGACCTCCTGATCAGAGCTACAGAGACATAACAAGGTCCCGAGTCCGCTCTGCAATGGCCCAGCTGCAACTGGGCGTGCAGCTGTACCTGCCTGAACCCTGCTGGTCACTACAAGAGTGTGTCCCTGATACCCATGAGGCATTTCCCCAGGTCCCGGGCCCTTGGTTGGCATCAGAGCACACACCTCTAATCCCATCGAAAAATCCTTATGTTTTGAGCTCTTTGTGACTGGGCCTGTTTGCGCTGAGACCTTGTTGCCTGCGCCGACCACCAAATCGAAGCTCTAGTGAACCGACTGTTACATTGATCGCCAGCAACGCAAGATGTGCACGTTCCTCTACAGAATCAACATCCTGAAATGACTGCCACGAAAAGGTCCAGCAATGAAGGTCTGTGACGCTTGACAGGATCTTTGAGCTACAGCAACGACCAGCCTGCTCTTCATGCTACAACGATGACCATCTGTAATGCTTTCCCTGCTACTCATAGCCTTCTCCCCTGCGAACTAGGCTCTTTGTGCAGGACTTTGAGATGGTAACACTTTCAGTGAGAAAAACCTGGTCCCTGTATCACTGGTTTCCCTGACCCAGATAACCGTGAGTGGCACTCTGAGCTTTTAGGTGCTATAATCACCTAAAAGCTTTAAAACTGCATATATTCCGTACTCCTGATTGGACTTTATCTATTACAATTTACTCTATGTTTCTAAAATGGTGTGGGATTTTTCATTTGTTGCGTTTTCACTTTGTTACTATTTGTGTGCTGCATAAATACTTTACAGATTGTCTGCAAGTTAGGCCTGGCTGCTTTTGTAGCAAGCTAGCAGAGGATTAAGCAATGGCTAATTTTAGTAAATTTTTGTGGTTCACTCTGAGAAAGATTGTAGCTGCTGTTTGAGAAGGGATTACATCACCTCCACTCAACCAACTCAATTTCTCAAAATAAAGTGATTAAGGCAAGCCCAGTACTTATAATATTTGGAATAATGGGTGAAACTGATCATGAATATAAAAAGAGAAACTGCAGCTTTATCTAATTTTTTTTGTTTACATCTTTTTATTTCAAACAGTGCTCAGCATACAGGTTTGATATGTCATGATCACATAAAAAAACATTACATGCAATGAACTATCCAGCGTTATGTTTCCACCTTACCTTCACCATCCCATAAGTCCAGTACTACAGACCCTTCGTTACTACCCCACCCTGGCCCTGAGGGGGGGGGGGGGGCGGACACCTGCACTCCAGCCCTGATTATCCCACTGTGTCTTTATAGGAAACCCACTTAGACCATATTTTCTCATGCTTCTTCATGCAGCCCCTACTGTGGTAGACCACTTGTTCAGCTTGCTGGCACCAGTCCAAGTCCCGCTTCAGGTCCGATACCCCAGGGGAACCACTCGCTTCCCACCCTCTTGCAATATTTCGTTTGGCCACCCCGGCTGCCAGGTGCAGCCGGATCTTCGTGTACCTGGGCTTTCCCTCGTGCCCTGTAATGCCCATGATCAGCCACCCAGCCTCCAGCGGTATGTGCAGCCCAGTTACCCTGCTCATAATTTGTACCACCTTTCCCCACAACCCCTGACCACTGGACACTCCCATAGGTTATGAAAAAAAGGAACCCACCTCCCCAAAGCCCTGCACACACAGACTGGAGTCACTATGTCCCATTCAATGCAGCAGAGATCTTGAATAGTATGCTCTATGTAGGACCCTTAGTTGTATCACTCGAAAGTGGGCCCTTATGGCTACCTCTCTGGGGCTCTGGATCGCCTCTGTCCAATCCTCATCTTTGGTTGTTCCCAAGTCACCCTCCCAAGCTGCCCACAATGACCTTATAGGATCCGGGGAGTTGGTCATGATTTTCCTGTATGTCAGCGAGATGGCCTTGTTCATCATGGGCTCTGACAGCAGTCTATCCTCCAGTGGAGACTAGTCTGGCAGCTGTTCCCCTTCCAGTATGTGCCTGCGCAATGCGTGCCCAAGCTGTAAGAATCTTTAACTTTCAGATTGCCCCATCTCGTATTCCCTCTCCAGGGCCTCGAAAGCCAGCAGCGCCCTTCCCTTTCAGACATCCCCCAGGTAACCTATCCCAATCAGCTCCCATTTCCTGAACCCGTGGATTTTACTGACCTCTTGTAGCAGTTTAATGTCCCACAAGGGGGGTTATGTTTGTAAACTTACCCTCCCAGCCCAAGAGCCTCCCTCCAGGCCCTCACCACCAACGGAGTTTGGAAAAGCAGCTGGTCCAGTTTCCCTCCTCCGTATAGGAGTGATGGGTATACCTGGCTTACACGGAATGCTGGGTCATCCCCTTCCGCGAACACCCAGTCATTTATTGTACACAGCTGTGCTGCCCAATAGTAGTTTGTGTGCCCGGGACTGCCAGTCCTCCTTCAAACACACCTCTCCTGAGTTTAATGAGGGAGATGCGTGAACTACCCCATCCCATAGAAGTTTCCTCAACTTGATATTAATATTTTGAAACACCATGGATGGCACTCTGTAAGGGGTATTTTGGAGACTAGATAGTAGCTGTCTGTAGGAAAGTACCATCTTGCCTGGCATGTTACCCCCATTTTTACATGTATGTAAGTTTGTTTTTGCCTGTCTCACTGGGAGCCTGCTAACCAGGACCTCAGTGCTCATAGTTTGTAGCCTGAATGTGTGTACCTATGTAGTGACTAGCTGTGTCACTGAGGCTCTGCTAACCAGAACCTCAGTGCTTATGCTCTCTCTGCCTTTAAAACTGTCACTATAGGCTAGTGACCATTTTCACCAATTCTAATTGGCACACTGGAACTCCCTTATAATTCCCTAGTATATGGTAGCTAGGTACCCAGGTTATTGGGGTTCCAGGAGATCTTTATGGGCTGCAGCATTTCTTTTGCCACCCATAGGGAGCTCAGACAAATCTTACACAGAACTGACACTGTAGCCTGAGTGAAATAACGCACATGTTATTTCACACCCATTTTTACTGCACTTAAGTAACTTATAAGTCACCTATATGTCTAACCTTCACTTGCTGAAGGTTAGGTGCAAAGTTACTAAGTGTGAGGGCACCCTTGCACTGGCAAAGGTGCCCCCACATAGCTCAGGGCAATTTTCTCAGACTTTGTGAGTGAGGGGACAACATTACATGCGTGCACTACACTACACTATCTGAGGGCTTTTCCTCAGATAACGACTTGCAAGAATTCACCAGAGTTCCTCTGCACCTCTCTCTTTGACTTCTGCCAAGGATCAACGGCTGACTGCTCCAGGACGCCTGATAAACTGCAACAAAGTAGCAAGAAGACTACCAGCGACATTGTAGCGCCTAATCCTGCCGGCTTCAGGATTGTTTCCTGGTGGTGCATGCTTTAAAGGCCGCCTGCCTTCATCCTGCACTGGAAGCCACGAAGAAATCTCCTGTGGGTCGACGGAATATTCCCCCTGCTCCAGCAGGCACCAAACTTCAGCGTTGCGGTTACTCTGGGACCCCTTTCATCCTGACGAGCGTGGCCCCTGGAACACAGGTGGTGGACCCAAGTGACCCAGACTGTCCAAATTTGGAAGAGGTAAGTCCTTGCCTCCCCTCTCCAGAGAGTAATCCTGTGCACCGCGAGAACTACAGCTGCTAGGGCTTCTGTGCACCTTTGCAAGGAATCCTTCGTGCACAGCCAAGCCCATGTCCCAGCCCTCTGTCCTCCATTGCTCAACTCTCTTGAGTTGACCTCCAACTTCGTGGGACCCTCTTTTGTAGTGTAGACGGAACTCGGAAGGAGGTGGAGGAGGAGAAGGACGAAGAGGGGGACACAGTGGAGGCAGTGGATGTTGGTATGTCTGCATCTGGATGGTGTTTGTGTGAGTGCCTGAAGTGTGGTGCTTAGGTTTGCCTGCGCCACTCTTGTGTGTTGTCCTGTGTGCATGCTCATCTGCCTGTGTGCTTGGAATAGGTTGGGGTTGAGGGGAATGGGTGTGGGAAGAGAAAGTTGGAGGGGGGAGGGTGTAAACAGGGACAATGGCTGCCATCAGAGAGGAGGCAAGAGCCTGGATTGATCTATGCTGGGCCACCATGCTCCTGTGAATGCCCTCCAGGAATGCATTTGTCTGCTGCATTGGGGCTGCCGGCCCCTGGATGGCATTCACAATGGTTGACTGCCCTACACAGATGTATCGCAGGAGGTCAATAGCCTCCTCACTAAGGGCAGCAGGACTAACTGGGGAAGGGCCTGAGGTGCCTGGGGCAAAGGCGATGGCCACCCTCCTGGGTGAGCAGGCATGAGCAACTCGCTGAGAGGCTGCTGGGAGGGCAGTGCTGGTATGGGGGTGGCGGCTGTACCTGTAGCGGTCACAGAAGTGTCTGCCACCACCAGGGAGCTTCCAGCGGAGGAGGTATCTGTGTCTGAACTGTCCCCTCCTGTCTCCAGCGTAGTGCTCCCCTCGCCCTCCATCCCACTGGTGCCCTCACTGTCAGTGGACTCTGCCTCCTGGGTCCTGTGGGATGTAGCTCCCTCCGGCACCGGTGCCTCTGCTCCTCCGCCAGATGATGCTAATGTACATAGGACAGGGTGACAAAACAAAAAAGAGGGGGTGGTGAGGGTAAGAGACGAAGGATACACTTGGTCAATGGCTGCTCCAACACCACCGTTGGCGTACACACCACTGTCACACACAGGTAACAGCCCTACGCACAAAGCAATGCGCTACCAGTAATAATGCTAGCCACCAGGGCATGGGGAGGGGCACATACCACCAACTGCAGCTCACCTGAGACCTACAGAGCCCTGACCAGTTGTGGATGCCTACAAGCTAGGTAGCAGGATTATCACTTCAGAACCCTGCCCAACATGGGACCCACTCTGCAAAGTCAGGCCTGGCCTAGGGGCAACCACTGACACACATCCTCCACCCGGTTTTCCCCCTACCATGCCTAAGTTGTAATGATGTGAACTGTACTCACCCCCTTGTGGCTGCCATGATGCCCTCAAGCGCCCATCCAGCTCCGGATAGGCCACCGCCAGTATGCGGGCCATCAGGAGGGTCAGGGTTCAATGGGCACCCCTTCCTCATTGGGAGGCCATCCCCAGCTGGGCCTTCGCCGTCTTCCATGCCCAGCGTCTCAGGTCCTCCTACAGTTTCAGACAGTGAGTGCTCCACCTGCCGTAGACCCCCAGGGTCCGCACGTCCTTGCCGATGGCACGCCATATAACCTTCTTTTGATGGGCGCTGACCTGCAGAGAAATACACACAGGAAAATGTATCAGTCAGACCGTCCTTCCTGTTACACTTATGGCCCACCATACCCCTTCACATCGCCAGTTGCATACACAGGGCCCAGCACACAAGCTGTACTCAGCCCAGTGAATATCCACCCACCCCCCATACACAAGGCCTTCACACACACCACTCCATGCATTCATGCCCCATGCATCATGCTCACAGTGTACTCACCTGTTGGTCTGGAGGCCCATACAGCTGTCCGTACTGGGGTAGAATCCCATCCACCAGTCGCTCCAACATTGTACTGTTGTGGCTACGATGTACAGTTTGTGACCGGCTCCTCACTCTTTTGCCCCATAGATTTCTACTGCTGCAGATGAATAGGAGATGGAGACATACCCCTGTGTACAGACCCCTGGTGGACTTGGCAACAATGGAGGACATGCACATTATCTTCACCTATAGACTTGACAGGGCCACAATCACAGAGCTGTGTGCCCAACTGGAGCCGGACCTGATATCGGCTGTCACCCCACTGGGATCCCCACTTTTGTGCAAGTCCTATCTGTGCTCCATTTCTTGGCAACATGTTTCTTTCCAAGTGACAGTGGGCTTGCAAGGTGAAATATCACAGCCAATTTTCTCAAGTGCTGACAAGAGTGTTGTCTGCCCTGATTAAAACATGTGCAGCTACATTGTTTTCCCCCAGGTGAAGGATTTGGCCACAGTGAAAGCTGACTTCTATGCAATGAGACATATCCCCAACATCATTGGGGCAATTGATGGTACACATATTGCATTTGCCCCACGTCAAAATGAACAGGTGTTCAGAAATCAAGAGTTTTCACTCAATAAATGTCAAGATGGTGTGCTTGGCAGACCAGTACATCTCCCACGTCAATGCTAAGTATCCTGGGTCGGTGAATGATGCCTATATCTTGAGGAATAGCAGCATCCCAAATGTGATGGCCCAACTCCAGAGGCACAGGGTGTGGCTCATAGGTGAGCCCTGGTTCCCACCCAGTATATGTTGGGGTATGGGTATGGTGTGGGCCATATGGGATAGTGTGTGGCTAAATGATGTCCCTCAATAATTGCAGGTGACTCTGGTTACCCAAACCTATCATGGCTACCGACCCCTGTGAGGAATCCCAGGACAAGGACAGAATAACGTTATATTGAGGCACATGGGCGAACAAGAAGGATTGTCGAACTTACCTTTGGGCTCCTGAAGGCCAGGTTTCGGTGCCTCCATCTAACAGGTGGATCCCTGTGCTACTCAACAAATAAGGTCTGCCAGATAATCGTGGCATGCTGCATGTATTACAACCTGGCCCTCAGACACCATGTGCCTTTTCTGCAGGAGGAGGAGATGGTCATGTAGCAGCAGTGGACCCTGTGGACAACGAGGATGAGGAGGCAGAGGATGAGGACAACAGAACTGCCTTGATTCAACAATACTTCCAATGACACACAGGTAAGACAGTGTAACTTCATATTTCATTTTCATTTTATGGTTAATCTTTGTCACTGGCATGCTGTTATTTCCCATTTCTATGCCCACTCACTGTAACCTTTGGCAACTCATTTTGCAGATGTTGGTGCCCCACTATCGCTCCTGGTGTGATCACTGCAGCCAACTACAGGTCTTTCCTCTTTGAACTTTACTGTACAGGTGAATTGCAATGTTTGAACCTGGTTAAACCAATACATACTAAAATAAGTTTAACATACTCCATACTTGTATTTTTTCAAAGGGTGTTTATTTAAGTGCTAAGAAGTAGAGGGGCAAGTGCAATGGGCTGGGGTGATGATGGAGGGAAGTCCAGGGTATTTTTCTAGTCTACTGGCAGCACAGGTTCATTGTCCAAGGGGACATAGGAAGGGGAGCAATGGCAGTTCAAGATGGACAGGGGGACAGAGTTGGACACAAGGGTGACAATCAGGAGAGTCTTATTTCCTGGCAGGGGTCTTGGCAATAGTCTCTAGCTTCTACCAGGATTGCAGGGAACATTTGCGGGGTGGTTCTCCTTCTGCAGGGGGAAGGGTGCTGGTGGCCTGTTGGTCCTGTGGTGGGGCCTCCTGTCCACTAGCGGGAGTGAAGGAAGAAGACAGTTCAGATGTCTGGTTAGTGGCAGGGGCCCGCTGTTGTAAGACTGCCTCCCTTATGATGTTGGCCATGTCTGCCAGCACCCCTGCAATGGAGACCAGGGTGGTGTTAATGGCCTACAAGTCCTCCCTGATTCCCAGGTACTGTCCCTCCTGCAGCCACCTGTTCTCCTGCACGTTGGCCAGGATCTGGCCCAGTGTATCCTGGGAATTTTGGTATGCTCCCAGGATCTCGGTGAGTGCCTTCTGGAGAGTCGGTTCCCTGGGCCTGTCCTCCCTCTGGCGCACAGCAGTCCTCCCAGTGGCCCTGTGGTCCTATGCCTCTATCCCCTGAACCGCGTGCCCACTGCCACTGACCCCAGGTCCCCGATTGTCTTGGGTGCGAGGTATGCCCTGGCGTCCCTGTAGTGGTGGACACACTGCTGATTGACGTGTCCTGGGGACAGAGGTATGGGTATGCTGGGTGGGTGCTATGGTGGTGTTTCCTGATGAGGGCGGCTCTGTGGTGGTGTGTGACTGTGCCTGGGTAACTGACTGGGCCAGGTTGGTCATACAGATCCAGGCGACCAGAGTTGCTGTCATCACTTTGGGCCTCTTCTGTGGGGGGACTGGATAGTCCTGGCACCTCTTCGCTGCTGACATTGGCTGGGATACCTGTGGGGATGTAAAGAATGTGCCAGCTTTCACTTGTGCATGTCAGTATATGGTGGGATTGTTAGTTCTCTATGGTGTGCATGCTTTAGTGATGAGTGTCCGTACAGGGCTGTGAGTGGTGTCCATGCATTGGTAGAGCATGCAGGGTTTGGCATTGGGATGAGTGAGATGTGATGGTGGGGTGTGTGGAGGTGGTGGAGTTATGGGAGTGGGGGTGAGGGTGGGGGTATGTGATGGCATGCAGGTGGTAGAGGGGTGGGGTGGAGGGGGGGTGATAGTACTAAAGGGTTGACTTACCAGAGTCCAGTCCGCCTGCTACTCCAGCCAGGCCCTCAGGATGCATGATTGCCAAGACTTGCTCCTCACATGTTGTTAGTTGTGGGGAAGGAGGTGGGGGTCCACCAACAGTCCTGTGTACAGCGAGTTGGTGTCTTGCTGCAATGGAACGTACCTTCCCCTGTAGGTCGTTCCACCTCTTCCTAATGTCGTCCCCTCTTCTGGGGTGCTGTCCCACGGCACTGACCCTGTCCACGATCCTCCGCCATAGCTCCAAAGTCAGAAGTGTGTCTTATGATGTATTGTAATGCTACACTGCGTTTCATTTTATTCCCAAGGCCACTGACGTACCAAGTCATGACTCTCACCTCTGATTAGCTCCGATGCTCCATACTGTGTCAGAGTGTGTCGTGATCTCTCTGAATCGCGGCCTTGCTCCCACCCCTGAATATTGTGCAGTTGAGCAAGAATAAGTAACTTCTTAAAGAGTCACGAACTGACCCAGAACAATTTTCCCCATAACGCCCCCCTGCTATCCTGCATAGTGGACTCAAATCTGCCCACCATCCCAACTTGCAGAGCGCCTGTCTCCCTAAATTTACCTAATTATGGACTGGCTGGCAGCGCCAATCCACTTCTTGTGTCGTAAATGTGTGTTCCGGAAACCCCCAATCCAGTCCGTTTAACCATACCTCTGGTTTGCCTGACATTTAGTATAGTCTATTATTTAGTTATGCGTCCCTAGCGTTCCCTAGTGATCCTCTCATTGGTCCGTTGCTTCCCTTACACCACAGGAGCTGCATTTAGGTTCCAGTTGCCTTATTTATGTTCCTTCTCCACCTCTAGTCCAGCAAATGCTTGACCCGAGTCCGGCAACAAACCCACCTCCCTGGCATATGTCCATCTGCTGAATTCAACTCTCAGTTGAGTTCTGATCCAATGTAGTCGGTGGTGGCCTGTGCCACTGCGTCTCTGGTTTGCTTATCTGTGACCAAGTTTGACTTAACGCCCTTTGGGGCGCATTTTCCTGCCATGTGCCATCCCTCCACCCACGTCCAAGCCTACAAAAGGTGTGGCAAAGAACCAGGATTTGCCCTCCACCACAACTCGTAATCTCTGGCCGGGAAAAGCATCATGTATTTAATGCCTCTTTCTTAGGATCTTCTTGACCTTGACAAAGCTCCATCTCTGACACTGGAGCTGTAGTATAAAGTCTAGAAAGATCCTTAGTGTGCTTTTTTTTTTTTTTTTTTTTTTAAGTTAGATCTCCATGCGTAGGGGCAGTCTAAAGGATGGCATCTCGGTCCCGGTGGTTGAACACCCTCAGTAGGATGGTTCTGGGCATAGCCCCCGGTCTGAGCAGCAGTATCGGCACCCTATGCGCCCATTCAATGGAGAAACATTTTGACAGTCGCGTCAGGCGGAGGTGGTTGACTATCAGGTCTTCTAGAAAGAGATCCACGCTGAGGCCCTCTGCCCCCTCCGGGACCCCCGCCACACAGATTTTATTCCTCCTTGCCCTATCTTTGTGATCCTCCAGCCTGGCCGCCATCTGCGTCTGTTTTGTTAGCTACTGGACCTGGTCCTCCAGCTTCTTTGCTGTGGACTGCTGGAGGTTAATGTGTGATTCCGCAGTTTTGACTTTATTGGACATCTTGTGGAAATCTGCTCGCAGAAGGTTGATGGAACAGCGTCTGATCTGGGCTCCAGTGAGCTTTTGAGGTCTCAGATCTCCACCGACTTACCTCCTCCCCTGTTGGTCTCCACCACTGCCTAGTCACTGCATATTTGTCCATTCTGTTCTACTGAGTGTGTGCGTGGCTCTTAGGTTTCACCATTGTCTCTGGGGGACTTCATACCGCCAGGCTGTGATGCATCTATGATCATACAGTATGCTCCCCCCCACCCCAAAAGCGTGGTTCGTAGGGCCGGACAGATCACTGTAGCCCAGTTCTTCTTGTGTTCGGGGTCAAAACACCTCGCTTTGGACTGTCTCCAGCCCAGACCAGGTCTTGCCTGCACTTTCAGCTCACTCTTGCAGGCCCTGCCGCCATTCGCCTCCCGGAAGGCCCACACAGGCCCAAACCGCAGCCTTCTCCTTCTTATTGACCAGCTCCAGGATAGATTTTTCACAAGGTTGGGGAAGACCGAGACCATCTCTGCGGCCAGGCCCTCAATAGCTCTTTTCTGTCCCCTGGGGGCTGCCCTGCTGTCTCCTCTTCCTGCCACATCTCCCTTGGCCCCGGGGCCGACTTCTGGGCCGAGCTCCTCACTCCTAGGCCCTACCTCCGCCGCCCCTCAGCTCTATCCAGTCACAGCCTCCACCTCTTCCTTCCTTCACAGCCATGATGCTCGGCCAGGGCCCGCCACTCACTCTGCCCTGCAGGGTGTCCTGGTGTGGCAGTTTCTCCATCTCATACGGGCCGGGGTATGCTGTTGTCTGGGGTATGCTGTTGTCCTCAGCTCCAGCACCAAACAGTGAGGCCTACACTTGCCTCAAGGGCGGCCCAAGGCCCAGGCCAGGCGCTCTCAGCCAGCAGGCCCACAGTCACTCTTTTCTGCCAACCCAGGGCCGCCCTGCTCCCCTCAGTGGTCGGCACCTCATCGTCGCCGTGCCTCTGGGTGTTCTTCGGGCCGAGCGTTACGCTCCCAGGCCCCACCTTCTCAGCCAAAGTCCACCCCTGGCCCAGCGGTGTCTCCGCTACCACTCTTCCTCGCCACCGCTGGCTCCAACTTAAACAGCCTTGCACCAGATCTCCCCAGCGCCTCACTCCATTCGCCGCCGAAGGCCAGCCTCCAATCTCGGCCTCCGAATCACCTTCTCTGGCTCCTCGTGTCTCTCCCCCACTCCAGCCTTCACCGTCCGCAACCTGTTTGCAGCCGATACACCAGTTCCAGCCAATCCCATTGCAGATTCGCATCTTTCTTGGCATCAACTGTTTTTAAACAGTCTGGGGGGGGCGCTTCCTTGTTAGATGATTGCGGATTTTGTCGCAGATGTCAGGGATTATTTGTGTGAGCTCCTCGTAGCTCCGTTACATTGCGGCCATCTTGGCTGCAGCCAAGTCATGCCCCCCAGCTTTATCAAATATTCTTAGTCAGACTTTAGATTGCAAAAAATGGATAACAATAATGCCTCCAGCAACCAAGGAATGGTTAACAAGAATGAATTACACATCTGGGCTGGATAAATCACGTCAAACTAGGAATAAATCTGCATTTTGGGCATTGTCTAACCACTGGTCTGAACAGAGATTGGTCCCAAGACTACACCTAAGTTAGCACCCTTGAACCAATAAGATGGTTCAGGTGAGTCAACAACTGGTGGATTTGGAGCTAAATATAGATGGACCAGGACATCAGGGTAAACTATATCTGCTATGAGTCAACATTATGAGGTACACATTGATGGTAAAAAAGGACTTAAAAGAATGAGACTGAGGCTGCATGCATTCCATGCCGATAACCACACTGAACAATCCCAGGCCAGAGAGAAGAGCCAATGAAACCTCAAGTATTAGCTGGTTTCATTAGGAAAAGGTATCAGGCAGCAAGGCTCACCATAGCTTTGTTTGCACCATTGCTCTACCTCTTCAGTTGCTGGGGGCCAGTCTGCTTCTTCTGGGCAGTTGCTCCACCAGGCAGCTAGGATTGGCTTTCTCCTCTGGGCTAACTGTCTGTAGGCATACCTCATGTATCCCTTTCTAAACAACCAAAGTAGACTCCTTTCCAAGGCAGACCGACAACACTTACAGAAGAAAGTTGGAGACTTCTTCAAATGAAGAAGATCTGAAGAAGATTCTCCAACACACCTCAAGGTGTCATCTACACTGGCCAGCAGTAAGTCCTGCAACACTGATCTGGAGTTTCATTCCTGTCTCCCAGTCAGACTTTCTGTATTTCACAGGCGTTGCCCAGGGTTTCTATCTAGGTGAGTTTGTTACTTTGTGCATCATTTATCAGACAAATAAGCCACACTGTGTCTTCATGACATGGAAGTCAGGTGTGGGTAACTAAGGGAGAATCCAATGGGAGAAACACAGGCACAATGAGTAAGGAAGCCTTCATGCCTCTACCTATCAACTTTTTGTAACAGTAATTTCAAGCTTGCTAAAAAGGCAGGCCCTGTCAAAAGGCTTCTCTTGCACTTCTAAGGAGACGGAGGTCTCTAGACTACCCACACGCTGTGCTATTGAGAATAACACTGGAAATGACAAAAAGGGCAAGACATAGCAAAACACTGGCTCTGCACAGCTTGAAGTTTGACTTATCACAAAGGCATCAGGCCTGCCAGCAATACATAAAGCTAATACGGCAGGCTATAGTGGAAAATCGAAGATAAATTCCATCCAGCTCATAGTCGACATACTCCTGGTTCATTCTGCTCTGCATACCAATCCTACAAACATGTGCTCTATCCATGCACATGGAATGTTGTATAGTGCTTGGTTATGTAAGAACCAGTAGGTACCAGTGAGAACTGTGCCTCACTCATCCATTCACAGGCAAAAGGTACCAAAAGGCCTGCTACACCTTTATTAACATGTTGCCACCATTGCCAGTCTCCTTTAATCCAGTGAGCTCACAGTAGTCAGACTCACTGTGGAATGTCATGTTGGTCGTTTACTTTCAAAACAACAAAAAGGTGAAAAACATACCAGAGACTCACATTTGGGTAAATAAGGGCAGGGGTGCATGCCTGCAACATAATGAAGGAAACCTTCCCATTTCTACAAAGATGGCTTCACCAACCTTAACAAAGGATGTTTTGTTGTGCCAACTGAACTACCTCCAAGAATCAAGAGATGAACTCAAGACAGGTTTTTGCTTTGTACCAAATAAATAACAGTCAAAGTCCAATTCTATCGAGGCTAACTATTTTTTGTCATTCTGGAAAAGTGAAATGGAGTAGGTAATGGACATCTTATTCCAAGGAGGAGAGGAGATTTACATGACTGCCGAGAATACCTAGGTTGGTGGGCCTTTGCTTTACAGGCTGCAATTATCTTTAAAGTTACACGCTTCGTGAACTATTCAGTGAAATCAAAAGGATAATAACTAAACCCAACACAAAAAGTGTTTAGTTTATCAACTATAACCGAATACGAGAAAGCCACAGTCTCAGTGGCGACAATGTAGTTATGAAATTCAATTCCTTAACAGAAATATCTATTTTTACTGTGTTCACTATTTTACAGTGTTCGCTCAGCCAAGGAATTATTGGGGGGTAGATTCTTACAGCTTGTGCAGCCCATAATGTCCAGAGAGTTTATGTATTTGTTCCAGACTATTCTTCAGCCAGGTAATGCTGCTAGGCTCCACTCCCTCTGCCAGTGCTGAACAGAGGAAGCAGAGGATCGACAGGCAGTTCAACTCACTTGCTTAGGTTTTCGGCACTGGCAAAGGACTTCCACTCAGGACACCGGTTGAACTGCGAGAGCTGGCTTAACTTGTGGAATTTTAATATAAAGAAAACTTTCTGGTCCTTTGAGGTGGATGCACATTTAGAACCAAACACACAATACCTCTCTAAAAATGAGTTGTGCAAGAGGGGAGAGTCGCACACTCTATGGAACATCTTATAAATCTTGGTCTACTTAGATAAAGGGGGATCCCTAAAAGTAGTGCCTCATACCTCATTCACACAAGCATTTCTCATACACACTCAATCTGGAAATAAAACCACTCATAATACTGTGTAGTGACCTTACCAGGGACAGCCAGTAGACAATTCTCCCAACTTAGAATGCAAATAATAAACCTATAACCCACAAAAAGTCATAGGGATGAAGGTCACCTATGTTAAAAAGAAGTCCATATAGTAAAGTCTACAATTTCAATGGGAAGCAAATTAGGGGACTTGTGAAAGTGGTCACATACACAGAAGCCACACCTTGTACGTAAGGATGATGGTGAGGAGCGGCACAGCAGCCTATTCTCACCTGTTACAATGCCGACACTGTGCCCTCATATTATTTATGTTTTTGACTAAAGTTGTTTTATTCCAATTTCTGAGCTGCCCAAGAAGAGTGAGCCAATCTCCTGAGTCCAACGCTTACAGAGAGAGCATTGTTGCTTTTTTCACTATGCATTGCAAGCCTGGAAAGTTTATTTCCCAACAAGTGGGTTGGTGACACATGGTGCTGGGAATGAATAATGTCAAATAGAAATGGACAGAGGCTGTAGTACTAGTAGCTACTGATTACGCTGCCCGGCCTGTACCTTCACATTTCTTGTCCTCTTATTTACTTTTTTTTTTACAAACGTGTTTTATCACTTTCTGCTGTGCAACCAGGTCAAGTTGAGACCCAAACTCCCAAGACCAGGCTGAAGGGAATAGTACTGTTGCTACTTTTACCAATTATTTAATTAATTAATTTTGTTTAATATTGTTTGAAATGCTAAACAGTGATGCAAAAAAAGCTGCAATCTAGAAAATTATCAAGACCCCTGTTCAGCACAAGTAAACAATTCGGTCATCTTCAGGAAATGGTCAAAACACTGCTTTCTATACTTTTAGGATGACCACTGGGCTGTGTAGTCATGTTGAGCCACACGACGTGGCATGTGTAGGAAGCTGGCCTAGTGTATGGTGAGCACCTATGGTGTTATAACCTTATACCAGGTCCAGGTACCCTATTAGTGAGGCGTAGACAGTGTCTAGGAAGCCAGGGCTTACTAGAGGTAGCTGTGGATAAGCAGCAAAGACTTATCTAGGAGCCATGCAAAGCTTATGCAATACCACTACAATCACACAGCACTTACACACATGAAAGAACCACACAGTGTTACAAAAATAAAGGAACTTTATTATGGTAACACAAATATTAAAATACAGTATAGGCGATACTCCACTAAGAGGAGAGTAAACAAACTAATATATGCACATGATAAGTCAGTGACTAGCATGAGAAAGCAATAGCAAACAGTAAAACAATAGAAAACAGTGAAGGCCCTAGGGGGAGACCAAACCATATAATAAGTAAGTGGAATGCAAAAGGCAGTCTCCTACCCAAGGAAGTGGAATCTGTAGAGGGGAGCTGGAGGAACTAGGAATCCCAAAAGTCAAGTACTGGTGAGCCCACAGACCCACCCCCCTCCCCCATCGCCTCTGCATGGAAACCCTCAGAAGACTGGTGGGAGCAATGCTGGGAGTCCTCTAAGGAGCCCCCAGAGTGCATGGAATCATACAACCAATAATGGCAACAGTATTGGGGTATGATTCCGACATGTTTGCTACCATTATGTAGCTGGACACGGGTAGTGACCTGTGTCCAGTACACAGGTAAAATGGCTTCCCTGGACTTACGAAGTCCATAAAAATAGAGCTGGAGTTCATAGGGGCACCTCTCTTCATACAGGGGTGCACTCACACCCATGCACCTGCACCCTGCCCTCTGGACTAGGAGGGCCTGCCATAGGGGGGACTTACAGTGACCTGGTGCAGTGACCTGTAGTGAAAGGGTGCAGGCACCTTTTCACACAGGCTGCAATGGCAGACCTGCCGATACGTTTTGCATGGGCTTCCAAGGGTGGCATGATACACCTGGTGCCCCAAAGCCATGGGTACCTAGGTACCATTTACTAGGGACTTATATGGGGGCACCAGTCTGCCCATTGTAGGGTGTGCAAAGTACTAAGCAACCAGATTTAGAGGGAGAGAGCACATTTACTGAGGTCCTGATTAGCATGATTTCAGTGAACACAATCCAAACACACTGACAGCAGGGAAAACGTAGGGGTAACCATGCCAAAAAGAGGGTACTTTCCTACAGCATGCATCTTGGAAGAATAGAAAATGTATTCTATACAGCAAATTATCCAGGGCATAGCCAAACTACCTGTCAATCACTTGGTGCACAATGAAGTAGTAGTATGAAGGAGGTGGATAGGGAAACTAAAAAAAGTGGACCCATGTCATCAGCAGCATAAGGTTACACATTAACCATTCAAAAGCAAGGGTAAAAAGCTATGCTCAAGGGGCGATACAATTAAGACGAGTGGCATAACAAACCCCTGAGGATTGGGGGGAGAGCTCCAGGGGGACCCCTTAGCAAAAGAGCAGGCCCCCTCCATGTACTTTGCAAAGGGGTCCCCTCAAGTTTCGTTCCACCACTGCACAAGAACAGAGAAGAATGCTATCCAATAAAGAGCTGGGAAATGAAATAGACAAGAAAGACATCCAAACATGGCAAGAGGCAGACCTAAAGCCCACCCATTGTAATACAACACTGTCTGGAGCAAGGTCGCAAATAGATAGCATCCTATGCATGGCAGCAAGGTCAATGTCCCCAACGTGAGCCTAAAATGTTAAGCGAGATAGGGTAAAATATGTTTGTCTGAAGGGTTTATAACTCAGTTACTCTAAGTGTGTTACAACAGATCTCATTTTCAGCACTGCCTTGTGTCATCTTGATCCGCCTTTTGATCAGGAACCATGTAAGGAGGTTCCTGGTCTGGTTTGGTGACTCAGTAGGCTTGTCGAAAGATGGCGGACTGACTCCCCCACCAAGCTCAGCTTCTCCTAATGCCCCCGTAATCATGCCTTGATCGCTCCGAAGCCTGCCTGGAGAAGCTAACCATGGCCCGGATTATCATCTGCATTCTTTGGCTTTGTTTTACCTTACTCAGCAGCCTATGTGGCAGCTGCTTCTTTGAAACTGGTGGGGTCCTGCTACTGCTGTGGGACTCCGTTGGCAGCTGCGGGTGCCAGCCATCATGGCGCCAACACAACCTGGAGGGCTACGAGGAGGACACAATGCAGACATGACCAGCAGTGAACAGCCGGCTTCTGGTAAAACAGCTGAGTGCGACTGAATCCTGCATATCGGCATTGGACAACCAATCTCAAAGCTACTGGGTTTCAGGCACTGCTGTTAGCCTGCTGACCGATCGACCGGATTAGCCTGTAGTAGCTGGGAGAGAGGTTTCCCAGGTCAATGCTTTGATGGCGGTAGCCTCTGTTAGAGGGCTCACTTCGTCTTCCTCAGAGTGAAAAATGTTGCAGAGGCTGCACAGGGGGAGATGGCTGGTTACTTTTTGCTACAAAGTAGTAACTCTCCACATCTGACAGCAAATGATCTGTCGGCCCAGCTGTGTCTCTCAGGCATCGATATAGAAGGGCTTAAGAAAAAAATACCAGCAACCTCCACTGCGTCCGTTTCAGACAATGCTTTCGACAAGTGTTTAAAGGACTGTCTTGTGAGCCCAGTGAGTACCCATGGACACTTATGAAAATGGGGGCAATGCTGGGAGGGGGACCTTGAAAACAGACCAGGGCCAGTCGGAGGGACATCACTTTAGGACTTGCAGGTAAAGGGTGGTGGCAGTGTGTTTACAGGATAACTCCTCAGCTCATGGTGGCCAAGTGGTGTCACTCCCTGGGAGCACTGAAGGTACAGAAGGCACCAAAGGTGTGGTAGAGCATTTAAGTGCAGGGGCCACCGCCTTAAGAACTCACCAGGGGGTCCTTAAGGGACTTAAGCAGGATAAAGGCACTACCCCTTGGCTCTTGAGGGCCAAGAAACTGTCTTCCAAACAGCAGGGCCAAGTGCACCTCACTGCAGAACTGGGCAAACCTCTGAGGACAGAATAAAAAAAAAAAATATATATATATAATCTGTCAGGCTTCCCTCTCCCTCGGTCAATACTGGGGTGACCCTTATGGAGGTGGAGGATGAACAATCTACTGAAGTGGCACCACTCAAATCACATGTTAACTTCAGACGGCGAGCACAGATCCTCAAGTGTGGATCAACCCATTTGTCTCCCTACTCTTAGGGCTCATATCCTGGACACAAGCGACTCTCAGGAGCCTACTCTTCGGTCAATCCTGCAGCTGCTACAAAGCCAGCAGGCAGAGGCTCGGCAACATTATCTGCAAGTTAAAGCTGATAACCCAGCCATTCAGCAGTCTCTTGCCGAGGCCAATAGTAAAGCTTGCATTCTGTCTACGGATATGGCGGAAAAACAACACTGAGTGGCGAATGCATAGAAGATGGGATCAACTGTGGTTCAATCTATTACGCTGCACAACAAGCACTGGCCCTTATAAAGTCTAAGAGGGAAGATTTGGAAAATAGCCAGAGAAGGAACACACTGCAGGTGTTTGGGATAACAGAACGTACAGAGGGGGGTGACCCTTGTCACTATGTAGTACAACTATTTGGGAAAGCATTTCTGCATCTCGCAGACTCGGATATGGATTCACACATCCAACAGGGGAACTGGCTGCCTATCAGTCAAGACAGAACTAAATCACTTTCCCAAACTCATCCATAGTACATTTGCCCTACCCTGGTCTTCATCAGGAACTTCTTCCTGAGGCAAGCAATTGCCATGAAAGCCCACCACACAGCACCAATCACCATGGATGGCCTGCTGGTCTTTGCTCAATCAGATCTCTGCAGGGCAGCCATGGATAAACAATGGAGACTGCGTCAACTGATAGATTCTCTGGACGCACAGGTTTTCTTACGGGAGCTGGCTCAACTCAAGATTATTCAATCTGGGAGGGCTGAGAGCAGGAAGCCATGCTGGCCCTTAGTAATTTCAAAGCAGCATTCAAGTGATCAAATTTCTTTTGTCTGGGCTTGTTATTTTCTCCAGTTAATCCCTGAGTTATGAGTTGCTTGGAAATAGTCGAGTTTGGGTATGGATTCAGGCTGGGGAGAGTAAACATTTGGCTTTCTTTCTACATGTGTATTTGTCTGGGTGGCTCTGTGTGTTAAAAGGCTACAGGGGGCATGGGGAGGCCAGTTAACATCCTGAGGGTGACAAAGATTTCCATTGCCGGAAACGGTGAGGGTGCAGGGTGAGGCAGTAGGGGTGAGTCTGGGGTTCACTATAAAAGTTTGCAGGTAGCACGCATGGCACAATCGGGGGGTTGGCGGGGGTAGGGTGTAAAGGGATGAAACTAGCCAGAACAACAGTGGTAATGGCACAGGGAGAAGTGGTCGGAGGTGCACATGCTTTTTAGGTAATTTGACGGGGGAATTCTATGGGCTCCTTTTGCTAGTTAATAATTGTTAACTGGTTAGATTGAAGGCAACATGCTGAAACGTGTCTCGGGTGAACTCGGCAAACGACGATTAGTTCACGAAGAGATTATAATGTATGGCCCACATATAATTTCGCTAACCGAGATACACCTTGCTTACAGGGATCACTATTTACTCAAACATTTGGGATACACCGTGATTATAACTACAGCACAGACGGTGTCCCTTAGGGGTGTAGCTTTTTTGGAAGTTACAAATCTAGAATATAAGGTTCTGAGGAAGGCCTTAGACACTAGGAGTAGATAGGTGATGGCCCAGTTTGTGATGTTCAGGGTGAAATTTGTGATTTGCACCATTTATGGACCTAATGTTGGTGACGCAGCAATGAATAACACGTTTTGCATGAATTTGCTGGATTGGCCTTGGGAGACGATTCTAATGCGTGATTTTAACTGTGTCATGGATTATGCTTTATACTCTACCAATCACTCTGCTTCTTGGCATATGGTGAAAGCAACTGCAGCAATTCTCGAACTAGCTCAGATTCACGGACTCACATATGCTTGGTGGGCTTTATTCTCCACAGAGCCTGGTCATACCTTTTACTCCTCACCACATAGAAACTATTCTAGGATTCATATAATCTATAATAATAGGGGGGGTGTCAGGCTGTAGAAATTTAAATATATCCTAAGGTTTCATCTGATCACAATCCTATCTCTCTTGTTCTCAACTTCTTGAGTGTCAGGGCACAATCGCTCCCATTTTAATTTCTAAGACATTTTTTGATCAGCCCTGAGTTTTGTCAGATAATGTCTAACTCTATCAATGAGTTTCTCTAAGTAAAGCTGGGCTCTCCTTTAATATTCTGGGATGCAGCAAAGGCCTTGTGAGAAGGTAGGCTCTTTCTAGCATCGTTACCCCCACTTTTGGCTTGTTTGTGAGTATATGTCAGTGTGTTTTGCCTGTCTCACTGGGATCCTGCTACCCAGGACCCCAGTCCTCATAGTTTGTGGCCTGAATGTGTATACCTGTGTAGTGCCTAACTGTGTCACTGAGACTCTGCTAATCAAAACCTCAGTGTTTATGTTCTCTCTGCCTTTAAATTTGTCCCTATAGGCTAGTGGCCACTTTTACCAATTTCAATTTGCACACTGGAACACCCTTATAATTCCCTAGTATATGGTACCTAGGTTCCCAGGGTATTGGGGTTCCAGGAGATCCCTACGGGCTGCAGCATTTCTTTTGCCACACATAGGGAGCTCAGACAAACCTTTACACAGGACTGCCACTGCAGCCTGAGTGAAATAATGCACACATTATTTCACAGCCATTTTCACTACACTTAAGTAACTTCTAAGTCAGCTATATGTCTAACATTCACTTGCTAAAGGTTAGGTGCAAAGTTACAAAGTGTGAGGGCACCCTTGTACTAGCAAAGGTGCCCCCACATAGTTCAGGGATATTTCCCCGGACTTTGTGAGTGCGGGGACACCATTGCACACGTGCACTACATATAGGTCAATACTTATATGTAGCTTCACAATGGTAACTCCGAACATGGCCATGTAACATGTCTAAGATAATGGAATTGTCCCCCCCCCATGCCAAATTTGTTACTGGGGACACAATTCCATGCATCCCCGGGGCTCCACCATGGACCCGGGTACTGCCAAACCAGCTCTGTGGTGTTTGCTCTGCAGCTACTGCTGCTCCCACCCCCACAGACAGGGTTCTGCCCTCCTGGGGTCTGGGCAGCCCAGTCCCAGGAAGGCAGAACAAATAATTTCCTCTGAGAGAGGGTGTTAACACAATCTCCCTTTGGAAATAGGTGTTAATGGCTGGGAGGGGTAGCCTCTCCCAGCCTCTGGAAATGCTTTGAATGGTACAGTTGGTGCCCTCCTTGCATAAGCCAGTCTACACCGGTTTAGGGAACCCCCAGTCCCTGCTCTGGTGCGAAACTGGACAAAGGAAAGGGGAGTGACCACTCCTCTGTCCATCACCACCACAAGGGTGGTGCCCAGAGCTCATCCAGTGTGTCCCAGACCTCTGCCATCTTGAATGCAGAGGTGCGAGGGCACAATGGAGACCTCGTAGTGGCCAGTGCCAGCAGGTGACGTCACAGACCCCTCCTGATAGGTGCTTACCTGACTAGGTGTCCAATCCTCCTTCGAGGGTTATTTAGGGTCTCTCCAGTGGGTTTTTCCTCAGATAACGACTTGCAAGAATTCACCAGAGTTCCTCTGCACCTCTCTCTTCGACGTCCGGCAAGGATCGACCGATGACTGCTTGAGGAAGCCTGCAAAACTGCAACAAAGTAGCAAGAAGACTACCAGCGACATTGTAGCGCCTAATCCTGTCGGCTTTCTAGATTGTTTCCCGGTGGTGCATGCTTTGGGGGCTGCCTGCCTTCATCCTGCACTGGAAGCCATGAAGAAATCTCCAGTGGGTCGACGGAATCTTCCCCCTGCTCCAGCAGGCACCAAACTTCAGCGTAACCAGTACTCTGGGACCCCTCTCATCCTGGGCCCCTGGAACACAGATGGTGGACCCAATTGACCCAGACTGTCTAGTGGTCCAACTGTCCCAATTTAGAGGAGGTAAATCCTTGCCTCTCCTCTCCAGACAGTAATCCTGTGCACCGCGTGAACTGCAGCTACAAGGGCTTATGTGCACATTTCCATGAAATCCTGCATGCACAGTCAAGCCTAGGTCCACAGCACTTTGTCCTGCAATGCTCAGCTCCCTGAGTTGATCTCCGGTGTCGTGGGACCCTCTTTTGCAGTGTTGAGACGACCACCGTGTTCAGACTTCTTGAACCCATGTTCAAGGACTTCTGCGGGTGCTACCTTCTTGTGCGTGGGCTCTCTACGTTGCTGAGGGCCCCCTCTGTCTCCTCTCCCAAGAGGCAACATCCTGGTCCTTCCTGGGCCCAGGCAGCACCCTTTTTCTTCAACCACAACTCTTGCAGCTAGCAAGGCTTGTTTGCAGTATTGTGCCAAGGAAACAACTCTGCATCCTCCAACACTCTGTGGGACATATTCTGCACGAAGGAGAAGTCCCTAGCACCTTTCGTTGTTGCATAATCTTCAGCTTCTTCCATCCAGAGGCAGCCATTTTGCACCTTCATCTGGGGTTTAGTGGGCTCCTGCCCCCCCCCCCCCGGACACTTTCACGACTCTTGGCCTTGGTCCCCTTCCTTCACAGGTCCTCAGGTTCAGGAATCCGTCTTCAGTACTTTGCAGTCTGTTGTGGTCTTTGCAAAATCCTCTATCACGACTTTAGAGTGTTTCTGGGGGAAATAGTAGTATTTTACTCGTACTTTCCAGGGTCTTGGGGTGGGGTTTCTTGGACACCCATAGTGTTTTCTTACACTTCCAGCAACCCTCTACACACTACACTAGCCTGTGGGTCCATTTGTGGTTTGCATTCCACTTTCTTAGTATATGGTTTGTGTTGCCCCTAGGCCTATTGCATCCTATTGTATTCTAAAGTGGTTGCACTACTTTCTGACTGTTTTACTTAACTGATTTTGGTTTGTGTGTATATTTTGTGTATTTTACTTACCTCCTAAGGCAGAATATCCTTTGAGATATTTTTGGCACATTGTCACTAAAATAAAGTACCTTTATCTTTAGTAACTGAGTATTGTCTTTCTTATGATATAGTACCTATATGATATACGTGGTATAGCAGGAGCTTTGCATGCCTCCTAGTTCAGCCTAATCTGCTCTGCTATAGCTACCTCTACTAGCCTAAGCTGCTAGAACACTACTTCTCTACTAATAAGGGATAACTGAACCTGGCACAAGGTGTAAGTACCATTGGTATCCACTATAAGCCAGGTCAGCCTCCTACAGGCCTATATTAGATTTATGTAGGAAAATGGCTCCCTGTTGCGGTTACCCCCCACTTTTTGCCTGATAATGATGCTGACTTGACTGATAAGTGTGCTGGGAACTTGCTAACCAGGCCCTAGCACCAGTGTTCTTTCACTAAAAATGTACCATTGTTTCCACAATTGGCACACCCCTGGCAGACAGATAAGTCTTTTTGTATAAGTGGCCCTGTGACCAGGAAATGGTCCCTAAGGGCTGCAGCATATGTTGTGCCACCATAAGGGACCCCTCACCTAACACATGCACACTGCCATTGCAGATTGTGTGTGTTGGTGGGGAGAAAAAAGGCAAAGTCGACATGGCATCCCCCTCAAGATGCCATGCCCACAACCTACTGCCTATGGCATAGGTAAGTCACTCCTCTAGCAGGCCTTACAGCCCTAAGGCAGGGTGCACTATACCACAGGTGAGGGCATAGCTGCATGAGCAATATGCCCCTACAGTGTCTAAGTCTATTCTTAGACATTGTAAGTACAGTGTGGCAATATTAAGTATATGGTCTGGGAGTTGTCAAAAACGAACTCCACAGCTCCATAATGGCTACACTGAATACTGGGAAGTTTGGTATCAAACTTCTCAGAATAATAAACCCCCACTAAAATGCACACAGAGGGCATCTTAGAAGATACCCCCTGTAATTTACGCAATCCTTCAGCGCAGGACTGACTGGTTGGTGCCAGCCTGCCACTGAGATGGGTTTCTGCCCCCCTGGGGTGAGCTTTTGTGCTCTCTGAGGACAGAAACAAAGCCTGTACTGTGTAGAGGTGCTTAACACCTCCCCCCTGTAGGAATTGTAACACCTAGCAGTGAGCCTCAAAGGCTCAGGCTTCGTGTCACCATGCCCCAGGGCACTCCAGCTAGTGGAGATGCCCGCCCCCTGGACACAGCCCCCACTTTTGGCGGCAAGTCCAGGAGAGATAATGAGAAAAACAAGGAGGAGTCACCCACCAGTCAGTACAGCCCCTAAGGTGCCCTGAGCTGAGGTGACCCCTGCCTTTAGAAATCCTCCATCTTGATTTTGGAGTATTCCCCCAATAGGATTAGGGATTTGCCCCCATCCCCACAGGGAGGAGGCACAAAGAGGGTGTAGCCACCCTCAAGGAGAGTAGCCATTGGCTACTGCCCTCCGAGACTTAAACACACCCCTAAATTCAGTATTTAGGGGCTCCCCAGATCCCAGGAAATCAGATTCCTGCAACCTGAAGAAACAAGAAGGACTGCTGACCTACATGCCGCAGAGAAGGAGGAAGACGACAACTGTTTTAGCCCCAGCCCTACCGGCCTGTCTCCAACTTCGAAAACCTGCATCAGCGACGCATACGACAGGGACCAGTGACCTCTGAAGCCTCAGAGGACTGCCCTAGACTAAAGGACCAAGAAACTCCAGTGAACAGCAGTCCTGTTCAAAATCTGCAACTTCTTTGCAACAAAGAAGCAACTTCCAAGGACTTCATGTTTCCCGCCGGAAGCGTGAGACTCTACACTCGGCACCCGACGCCCCCGGCTCGACCTGCAGAAAACCAACACTACAGGGAGGACTCCCCGGAGACTGCGAGCCCGTGAGTAGCCAGAGACGACCCCCCTGCCCCTCCAGCGACGCCTGCAGAGAGAATCCAGAGGCTCCCCCTGACCGCGACTACCTGTAACAAGGGACCTGACGCCTGGAACCAACACTGCACCCGCAGCACCCAGGACCTGAAGGAACTGCATCTCAGCGAAGGAGTGAACCCCAGGCGACCCTCTGCCTAGCCCAGGTGGTGGCTGTCTCGAGAAGTCCCCCCTGTGCCTGCCTGCACCGCTAGAGTGACCCCCCCGGGTCTCTGTATTGTTTCCTATCTAAAACCAGACGCCTGCTTTGCACACTGCACCCGGCCGCCCCTGTGTCGCTGAGGGTGTGTTTTGTGTGCCTACTTCTTCCCCCCCCCCCCCCCAATGCTCTACAAACCCCCCTGATCTGCCCCCCAAGGACGCAGGTACTTACCTGCTTGCAGGCTGGAACCGGAGCACCACTGTTCGCCATAGGCGCCTATGTGTTTTGGGCACCTCTTTCACCTCTGCACCTGACAGGCCCTGAGCTGCTGGTGTGGTAACTTTGGGGTTGCCTTGAACCCCCAACGGTGGGCTGCCTATGCCCCAGAACTGAGACTTTTAAGTGTTTTACTTACCTCCTAATCTAACCTCTACTTACCTCTCCCAGGAACTGTTGATTTTTTCACTGTGTCCACTTTGAAAATAGCTATTTGCCATTTTTACAAAGACTGTACATGATATTGTTTTCATTCAAAGTTCCTAAAGTATCTAAGTGAAGTACCTTACATTTAAAGTATTAACTGTAAATCTTGAACCTGTGGTTCTTAAAATAAACTAAGAAAATATATTTTTCAATATAAAAACCCATTGGCCTGGAGTAAGTCTTTGAGTGTGTGTTCCTCATTTATTGCCTGTGTGTGTACAACAAATGCTTAACACTACCTTCTGATAAGCCTACTGCTCGGCCACACTACCACAAAATAGAGCATTAGAATTATCTACTTTTGCCACTATCTTATTTTTAAGGGGAACCCTTGAACTCTGTGCACATTATTTCTTACTTTGAAATAGTATATACAGAGCCAACTTCCTACAATGTATTACTGCACAGTACATCTACAAGTCAAATAAGGCAAGGCAGGACCGGGACAATCAGCTTACTCTGGAAATGCAACTTTTGGAAATTAAGCATTCATCAGCTATTAGGTTGGGTAACCTGACAAGCGAGCTCTCTATGCCCAGCTCATCACAACTCAAACTTTATTGGACCAATACCTTAAGGATCAGGCGGTGGCCAGTTATTCTAAAAACAAAGCTGTGCAATACTATTACAGGGAGCAGGTGGGCTGTATACTGACCCATCAGATGTCTAAAAAAAAGGGCTGGTGGGACAACAGAGCATATTATTGGCTTGGATAGACCTGTTCACACTCTTCCTCAATCCACAGACATGCAATTCTCACTATTCTATGTGGGCTTATTCCATCAATCTCTGGTTCAACGTGCGCAAGTGCTTATATTGAGGGTAGTAGGTTACCAAAACTGAATGCCACACAGGTAGCATCCTTGCAGGGAGCTATCACAGCAGGGGAGGTGGAAGATGCCCTTGCCACGCTCCCCTCCAGGAAGGTAGCAGGGGAGGATACTATTCCATTGGAATTTTATAAAGTCTTTAAAAGCATTTTACTAACCACCTTTCTCAGTGTGGTACATTGAGGTCAGCGAAGTCCCAGATTCCTGGAATATGACTAAGATTATGATTTTTCTTAAGAAGTGCAAGCCACCAGAAGCGATGGGTTCATATCAACGCATACCGCTTATTAATGCTGATGCCAAGATATTTGTTAAGACACTCAATCACTTGGCCTCATCATTATACCATATTGACTCTGCATAACAACATTGTTTTGTTCCCTGCCGAGATACCTCTAGCCTTATTAACACGGCAATTGCTGCATTTGATGTAGTGGAGAAAATGGGGAATAAGCTGACAATGATTTTGTTGGATGCCGAGAAAGCGTTTGACTGGGTGGCCTAGGACTGTCTGTGGGCCGCAATGGGGGCTTAAGGGATAGGTGAGCGATTTTCTAAATGAGTACAGTCTCTGTACCAATCCTAGTCTGCCAAATTAGCATATGCTGACATTATAACAACATCTTTTAAAATACAGCGGAGTACCTGACAGGGCTGCCTGCTTTCTCATCTTATTGTCCCTATACATTAAACCATTTTTGCGGGTGATGCAGAAGAATATGGAAATAGAGTCTTTGATTTCCAGTGGGTACAAACTGAAAGTCTGTGCATGTGCAGACAATGTGGCTGCCTTTACCATTAGAAACGATGGAACAGATAGTGCTATCATACGGCTTTAGGCCCTGATCACTGGCTTTTCTTTTTTTATTAATATCGGATCACTGATCCTAATCATTACAAGCAGGTGTGGTTCCAGTTTGTAAGGAATACAGTAACCTTTCAGCAAGAAATCTCGTCCAAGTACTCCCCAAACCTAATTCTTCAGAAAACACTGTTCTGGGATAATCTAGTGTTTCCGGGAGTCTTTCATTATTCTATCTGTAAGGCATGGGCAAGACAAGAGCTTGTTACAATGGGGCAACTGTTTGATATTAGGGTTTGGTTCCGTAGATTTGAAAAGCTCCTCTGTAATGTTAAAACTTGTTAGATCTAGCTGGGAGTCTCTGATTACCATTATGTATCAGGGTTTAGGCGAACAAAGGAGAGACGATCTCCCCTGGCCAGCGGCCAAATGGAGTGAAGTTCTTTCTTGCGAACTGCTGCCCTCAGACATACATAGTGTATTTGAGACAGTGGAGGGCACTGTGCACTTGGTGAACTTAAAAGTGCATACATTTATGTCAATATGTATGCTTTACTATACTCTGGAAAAACCAATGGTGAGTTCGGGCATGGATGGTAGTTCAGACAAAGCTAAATGCCCTAAATGTGGATTATTTGCAACAGATACTTTATATATGTTCTATGCATGCCCTGCCCCTAGGGAGTACTGGGAGAAGGTGCTTAATGCGATAAGGATAGCTCTTGGATACAAGATCTTGCTCACTGCACTGGATGTCATGTTGGGGTACAGACTGGAGTTCGACATTGGGCTCAGAAGGCTGCTCTTGATTCTAATTACTGAAAACCATAGGGGTCTACCCAATTAACCCTAATAGACCTGGGTAATAAACAATATTATCTGAAGTATTAGGTTATATAATAGGAACAAATACGATCATAGGTCACATTCAATGAAGCAAAGTACCAATCATTGAGTACACAATTTAATTGCTCCTTTGTCGAAACCGCTTTGTAAATCCCAACAACAAAGACAACCAATCTGATTGCAACAATATTTTATGTACACAAAGAATAGGTGTACACATCCAACGAATTAGTTAGTACACCGCATACATGCAATACTTAACAATAAACATGAAACATTTAACAATAAGAACATCCTTACTTTCAAAGGGAAAAATGAAAGGGCCTGTGATGTAAAGTCCTTAAAGGATAGATTCAATCTTGCTTGCAACCTCTCAAGTGTAGAAGGTCAACACGTTTCACCCCCTCTAACTATGGGCTTCCTCAGGACTAATGAAGAGCGCCAAACCCTTCACAAGAATAATTTCTTCAAATAGTCCAATCAATATATTATTCCTGCATTACACAAGTGAGTAATCCATAAGTAGCAGAAATATGCTGCTGAGAATCCTTGCATCTATTTATGGCTCTAGACAGCTATTTGAAAGCTTAAGAGCACAAAAGCAATCAATGCCACGTTGGAGTGCTGAAAAAAAAAAAAAAAAAAAAAAACCTTTTTCAGGGCCCACCAACGTGGCATTGATTGATTGATTGCCAAGGATTCTCAGCAGCATATTTCTGCTACTTATGGATTACAAAATTCAATTGGGAAGTGTGGATGTCTTTGGTAACCCACAACTGTTTGCATGAATTCAACCCTTTACTTAACGCAGCTACTGTTTTTATTTCTATGGGTCTTATGACCCTTAACATTCTTTCTTTTGATATGTTTTCCCCTGTTAACCTGTTTATGAATGTATTTATTTCTGTAACCACAACAGAAATGCAGTTCCTCTCCTGGACCTTTTCTTTTGCCATCACTCCTCTTTATCATTTACTATTTTTTCATAAATGCAATATGTATTGGATCTGATTAACTCTGGCTTTAAAAAAAGGAACCACGCAAGGAGGAACACACCAACTCATGGAAGTGAACCAGGAGGGAGGAAGGAAGGCAAGGAAACAAAACCCGCTAACTCCACAACACTCGAAGATCACAGGGCCAACAGCAACTTGCTACTGCAAGAAAAAATAGTCCTGCCAGCTCTAAGGCTTACAGGCCAAACAGTCATATAGGAAGGGAAAGTAATACCCAGTAGAAACAGGAGGACATGTTCCATCCAACAATGGTGCCAAGCCAGAAAACATGCCAGCATTTTCTCGTAGCCCATTACAACTAGAGCCTCCAGGCCAGCGCCGGCAAGAACCAGCAGCACACCAACCTGCAATGTAGGAAGCTGGGTCTGTATGTACTATATCAAAATGAGATATAGTGTGCACAGAGTCCAGGGGTTCCCCAGAGGCTTGACAGATGCAATATTAGATAATACTAATGCTCTATTTGTGGCAGTGTGGTCGAGCAGTTAGGCTTATCAGAGGGTAGTGATAAGCATTTGTTGTACACACACAAGCAATAGAAGAAACACACACTTAATGAATTAACTCCAGACCAATAGGATTTTATACAGAAAATGTGTTAATTTACTTCTAGAACCACAAGATTCTGTTTGCAAGTAAGTACATAAAATGAAAGGTACTTTGCATAGTAATACTTAGAACTTGGAATGGAATCAACAATGTATACAGTTTTCTTAAAAATAGCAAAAAGCTATTTTAAAAGTGGACAGTTTACTTACCTCCCCCAGGAACTGTTGAAAAGTGAAGTGCCATTTCTGAGGTTAGTAACAATCTTACAGATTTAGTCTCCGGGGCATAGGTAACCCACTGTTGGGGGGTTCAAGATAACACCAAGCACCCAGCACCAGCAACAGGGGCCAGTTAGGTGCAGAAGTCACACAAGTGCCAAAATAACATGGGTCCCTATGGAGACAGGGGGTACTCCGGCTCTGGTCTTGTTGCAGGTAAGTACCTGCGTTGTCAGAGGGCAGACCAGGGGGGTTTAGAGGAGCACTGGACGGGTCCCAAGTAGGCACCAATCTCATATCTTCAGCGGCACAGGGACGGCCGGGTGCAGTGTGCAAACAGGGCATCAGGTTTCCAATTGAACTCTATGGGATGACCCTAGGGGTCACCTAGGCGCTGCAGGCAAGGCACAGGGGGGCTTCCCGGGCAAGCCACCGACTGGATAGGGAGGAGGGCCGCCTGCTGGTTGTAGCTGCACCTGTAGTCAGTTTCTCTTGAGTCTGGGGGCTGCGGGTGCAGTGCTTCTCCACGTGTCGAATATCTTCGTGCCGGGCCGTCGCTGTCAGGTGGGTCCTCAGTATTCCCTCTGCAGGCATCGTCGTGGAGGGGTGGAGAGGTCAGCCCAGGGTGAACACTCGGTCGGAATCGCTTGGGGATCCTCTCTGGCTAGTTGGGCCACCTGGACACGGGCTGTGGAGTGGTTTAGGACTCACGCTTCTGGAGTGAGGTGGGAGTCCTTTAGAAGCAGTTTCTACATCCTTCTTGTTGGACAGGTCCGCTGGAGTTTCTTGGTCCTCTGTGATGTAGGCAGTCCCATGGAGGCTTTTCATGGGTCGCTGGACCTGTAGAACGCGTCGCTCTTCTTTTGCAGTTTTTTGAAGCAAGAGACCGGCCAGTAGAGCTTGGGCCGAGTCAGTTGTCGTCTCCTCTTCTCTGCAGGGTTTTCAGCTCAGCAGTCCTTCTTTCATGAGGTCGTCAGGAATCTGGTGAGCTGGGTTCAGGGAGGCCCTTAAATTCTAAATTTAGGGGCGTGTTAGGGTCAGGGGCAGTAGTCAAAGGCTACTGTCCCTCAGGGTGGCTACACCCTCCTTGTACCCACTCCCTTTGGGAAGGGGGGCACATTCCTATCCCTATTGGTCCCTGTGCTTCAAACCAAGATGGAGGATTCTGCAGGGAGGGGGGCCACCTCAGCTCTGGACACCTTACGGGTGGTCCTGGCTAAGGTGGTCAACTCCCTGTTTTCCTAATTTTCCAGTCGGACTTGCCACCAAAAATGGCGCTGTGTCCAAAGGGTGGGCATCTCCACTAGCTGGAGTGCCCTGGGGGCACTGTAATCCGAGGCTTGAGCCTTTGAGGCTCACCGCCAGGTGTTACAGTTCCTGCAGGGGGAGGTGTGAAGCACTTCCACCCAGGACAGGCTTTGTTTCTGACCACAGAGTGCACAAAAACATTCACCCCATGTGGTCAGAAACTCATCTGAAAGTGGTAGGCTGGAACAGACTGGTCAGTCTTAAACTAGCAGTTGGGCCAACATACAGGGGGCATTTCTACGATGCCCTGTGTGTGCATTGTTCAATAAATCCCACACTGCCATCAGTGTGGGTTTATTATGCTGAGAAGTTTGATGTCAATGCTGCCAGTATTCAGTGAAGCCATTATGGTGCTGTGGAGTTCGTAATGACAAACTCCCGAACCATATACTTAATATGGCTACACTGCACTTACAATGTCTAGGAATGGACTTAGATACTGTAGGGGCATATTGCTCATGCAGCTATGCCCTCACCAGTGGTATAGTGCACCGTGCTTTAGGCCTGTAAGGCCTGCTAGAGGGGTGACTTACCTATACCCCAGGTAGTGGTTTGTGGGCATGGCACCAGGAGAGGAGTGTCATGTCGACTTAGCCTTTTTTCTCTCCACCAGCACACACAAGCTGCAAGGCAGTGTGCATGTGCTGAGTGAGGAGTCCCCAAGGTGGCATATTACATGCCACAGCCCTTAGAGACCTTCCCTGGCCACAGGGCTCTTGGAACAATGGGCAGCTTTTACAAGGGACTTAACTGGGTGCCAGGGCTGTGCCAATTTTGGGAACAAAGGTACAGTTTTACGGAAAGATCACTGGTCCTTGGGCCTGGTTAGCAGGGTCCCAGCACACTTTCAATCAAAGTCGCATCAACACTAGGCAAAAAGTGTGTGTGTGTGTGTGTGTGTGTGTGGGGGGGGGGGGGGGGGGGGGGGAGGGGTGTAACCATGCCAAAAGTGGCATTTTCCTACAAGCAAGATCAAAAGAGGATGCATGAAAGCTGAGCAGGTAATCAAATCCTGCCAATGCAGACTAAGCTTTTCAGCCTTCAGAGGTCAGTAAATTCAGTCCATAAACTGGTTGACTGTAACATTTATAATTTACCGAGTTCTGAAGTGGCATAAGTTGGATATGTAGTACTATATAAAAACAATGTAATTATTTACTTTAGCTAGACACGGGATATTTGAACAAAGCTGAACTTCAACAACATGGGAAAGCATAGCCCCTTGAAATCAAAACACCGAATAATTTAAGATACCAGCGTACATACTTTTTCCTTTGTCCACAGCTCCTTCTGCAGTTTCTTGATTGTGTTGGTGTAAAGCTGAACCTGACGCTTTTCTCTTCCGCTTACAGACAGATGGTGTGATTTTCACTCTTTTATTCTTATCAGGGGCGATTTTTTTCTTAAAATCAGCAGCTGACATTGGCCAAATAGTGTTATCGTTGCATTTGATGGAGTAGCCGGCTGTGTTATTGCCAGGATCTGTGTAAACCTTTTAGAGGAACGTAAAGAAAAAAATATGAAGCTATCTTTGAAGTGATACCCTGTGATCTAGTCAAAAACAGATTCTTAAATTGTATTCCCCATTTGTACCCTGATGCTTCTGCACTGGTGCAACTTCCAAACACCACCTATGAATTAACCTCAGTAACCCTTCTAAACAAGATGCTAACTTGGAAACAAGCATAGATACGAGTGTGTGGATGAAGGTGTTTGATATTGAAAATAATCTTAAACTAGAAGAACCACAGTGACAATAAAGCTACTCTGTCACACCTCTACTTTTGCAATTGTCTCTTGTTTCTAAGGTACAGAAAACGGACTCCCAAGTGAGAAGAAAATGGTCTTCCATATTTAAATAATACATGCAGCAGAGTACCTTCTAAGTACAAGATCGGGTTTTTAGGAAGAGGCCTTAAAAGAATAGTATCTGCAGAATAAGTGAAGCGTAGCTCCCAAAGGTGCGCAACAACTATCAGTAAGAGCTACACAGCTATGAACGATCAATGATGCTCCTTTGCTTTGATTGCGTGAGCACGAATATAACACGAAGTATTATTAATGTATTGTACATTAGACACATTTGCTCTCATAAACAGCAACAATAGAATTGAAGAAACTGCATTTGTTAGTTACGATAGTAAAAAAAGAAATAATTATAAAATGTCTATTGTACTTTCAAACAGATCACCTAAACATTGACTTTAGCAGCTTCGCATAAAAATATATAATGGGCTGTTATATCAAGTAGTGATCCAGAAAAAAAACAAGAGCCTCATTTATAGTCATATATCACTATGTCTCAGTGGAAGAAGCGCATAGAATTTCCTTAAATCTCTTTACAAAGTACAAATACGTTGTAAAAAAATAAAAAAAAACAAAAAACTTTAAATGGTCACTGCAAAAACAGGATGAAGGATGAAATAACTGAACTAATCTAAGCCACTGGCAATCCCTCGGGCAGCATCCCACACCGTAGTTTTTTTCAAGTTGTCACTGCAGCATAGATTACAGGTGCAAAATTTTACTTCTTGACTTTTCAGCGGGCCATTACATCTGAACGTCCGTAAAAGGTTAGCCCAATCTCATTTTAATAGTACCAGGCGGGAAAACGACCAAAGACAAATCTAAGTTATTCTGCTTGGTTTTAGACAAGTGCAACATCGAAGAGAAAACTACAGGGAGTGCAGAATTATTAGGCAAATGAGTATTTTGACCACATCATCCTCTTTATGCATGTTGTCTTACTCCAAGCTGTATAGGCTCGAAAGCCTACTACCAATTAAGCATATTAGGTGATGTGCATCTCTGTAATGAGAAGGGGTGTGGTCTAATGACATCAACACCCTATATCAGGTGTGCATAATTATTAGGCAACTTCCTTTCCTTTGGCAAAATGGGTCAAAAGAAGGACTTGACAGGCTCAGAAAAGTCAAAAATAGTGAGATATCTTGCAGAGGGATGCAGCACTCTTAAAATTGCAAAGCTTCTGAAGCGTGATCATCGAACAATCAAGCGTTTCATTCAAAATAGTGAACAGGGTCGCAAGAAGCGTGTGGAAAAACCAAGGCGCAAAATAACTGCCCATGAACTGAGAAAAGTCAAGCGTACAGCTGCCACGATGCCACTTGCCACCAGTTTGGCCATATTTCAGAGCTGCAACATCACTGGAGTGCCCAAAAGCACAAGGTGTGCAATACTCAGAGACATGGCCAAGGTAAGAAAGGCTGAAAGACGACCACCACTGAACAAGACACACAAGCTGAAACGTCAAGACTGGGCCAAGAAATATCTCAAGACTGATTTTTCTCAGGTTTTATGGACTGATGAAATGAGAGCGAGTCTTGATGGGCCAGATGGATGGGCCCGTGGCTGGATTGGTAAAGGGCAGAGAGCTCCAGTCCGACTCAGACGCCAGCAAGGTGGAGGTGGAGTACTGGTTTGGGCTGGTATCATCAAAGATGAGCTTGTGGGGCCTTTTCGGGTAGAGGATGGAGTCAAGCTCAACTCCCAGTCCTACTGCCAGTTCCTGGAAGACACCTTCTTCAAGCAGTGGTACAGGAAGAAGTCTGCATCCTTCAAGAAAAACATGATTTTCATGCAGGACAATGCTCCATCACACGCGTCCAAGTACTCCACAGCGTGGCTGGCAAGAAAGGGTATAAAAGAAGGAAATCTAATGACATGGCCTCCTTGTTCACCTGATCTGAACCCCATTGAGAACCTGTGGTCCATCATCAAATGTGAGATTTACAAGGAGGGAAAACAGTACACCTCTCTGAACAGTGTCTGGGAGGCTGTGGTTGCTGCTGCACGCAATGTTGATGGTGAACAGATCAAAACACTGACAGAATCCATGGATGGCAGGCTTTTGAGTGTCCTTGCAAAGAAAGGTGGCTATATTGGTCACTGATTTGTTTTTGTTTTGTTTTTGAATGTCAGAAATGTATATTTGTGAATGTTGAGATGTTATATTGGTTTCACTGGTAATAATAAATAATTGAAATGGGTATATATTTGTTTTTTGTTAAGTTGCCTAATAATTATGCACACCTGATATAGGGTGTTGATGTCATTAGACCACACCCCTTCTCATTACAGAGATGCACATCACCTAATATGCTTAATTGGTAGTAGGATTTCGAGCCTATACAGCTTGGAGTAAGACAACATGCATAAAGAGGATGATGTGGTCAAAATACTCATTTGCCTAATAATTCTGCACTCCCTGTATAGTGGCCAGATAATTAATATGTATATTAAAACGTATCATCGAGGCTCGTGTCTTTATTTTCACTTTACTTATTGTCCGAAAATGGACCTGCCCCCTTTTATTCCGTGGTCACCCCCATGTTTTACTGAATTTAATTGCTGGTTTTTAGCTTCTTCACACAGTGGCACTGCTCTCCAGAGACCAGTGTATGTGCTCTGACCCCTCAAACATGTAAACATGTGCTAATCCCAGATTGTTTTTTTTAAACTTTCATGTAAAGCCATAGTTTAAGGTGTAGAAAACGCAACCCATGGCATGGGATGTTAATTGTCACCTGAGGACTGCAGCACTTATTGAGCCATGGACTAGTGAGGCAGGGAAAACATGGCTTCAGGCCTACCGGTGGAGCCTAGCTGCTGCAGTTTAAATCTGCAGTCTGACATGTCAATATAACTTGACTTTGACAGGGAAACACCCCTTTTAATTATTAAAAAGGTCACCCTTTATACCATACAAGTTAAGGTGCATGGTATTTAAAAGTGGGACAGATATTTTTGTGATAGAGATTTCCAACTGCAGATTCCTCCCCTTAGAATGTTCCCCAGGAGTCAGACTAAATTCAGAAAATCTTGAACAGCACCTCTGCGTATGGTAGGTGTCGTCGATCAGCTCTGCGTCACTGTTATCAAAAGTCATGCATGAAGTGCCTATATAGATGCCATCCGGCACAATGACATATGTTTCTTTCTTTCTGAGTCAACAGCACTAAGCCGAAGAGCTACCTCTGTCATTTGTTAACCACTTTTTGACCCTTTTGTTGTCTTTTAAGCATTCTGCCCCCACTGTGCCAGGGATATGACCCCCAACAAACCCAAAGGATTTAAAACATTTGAGAAATGTTGCAAACAGATATCTATCTCTGACCCACAATTTGCTTGCCTGTGGTGGCTAGGTTGAGCTGACATCAAGGTCTGTGCCGACTCCAAGTCAAAGCTCCACAAGTGGGCGATGAAGCTTTCGGTGGCACAGCAGAGGCAGCTCTGTGCCGACTTCGGACCTGATCACGACAGAGATCTAGGGCCTGTTCTCCAAGCCGATTCTGAGGACGATTGTCATTCCACTCCACTTCATCATTGTACAACTTAGGTAAGATAGAGAAGCACAAAAAAAAAAGTAGTTGAAGTGGTCTTCGGACTCTCCTAGTCAGCATTGTGCTTCTAGGCCCCGTTCTCCATCAGTAGAGCTGGTGGCTGCATCCACTGCAAGCCTCTCTGAGTTTTCTGGAACCATCCTTGCCCAACTCAAGGAGTTCCATGCTGCCATCCACACTATCTTTAGACCCCACAGAGCCAAGAGGTGCCCCTGCTGAATTACCACAGATGGGTTTGCCTCAGATGCCACCCTGACCCTCTGGATCGACCTTGGATCCGGAGTGACGAGGACACCGGCACCTACACATGTCCCAGCTTGCTAAGCACCACAGAACTCACATGCTTGAGGAGGACCCTATTGTTCTCCCAGACTCCAAGACATTTCTGCTTCTACGTCACTCGACATTGATATTGGTACCAACCGGACCAACTCGGTCAGCCCTGGCCTTGCCACCCTTGGGAAGACCCACCTTCCAAGAGAAGGGTGATGATCAAGAGGGCTATGTGTTCTTGGAGAATGATCCCTGCCAGCAGGAATATGGGTATGAGGAGCTGGATGATGCAAGTGGTCGGGACACCTCACCAGATTCTGGCCTGATTCTACCCCAGGCCCTACCACAGAGGAAGGAGCATCTTCTGTCATGGACCTACAGTTGCTCTACGTTGCGGTTAAGACTAACATCTTGACAGAGGTGCTTTAACCAGTGGTCAGCTCTGAGAAGCACCTACTCACTGATGTTCTCATGGGGCCAGGGCTAAGCCCTATTTTGGATTTCCACCTCCTGCCCGAGACTTGGCCTTCCACATCCTACATCCCTCTCCCATGAACCTTGTGTTGTAGACCTCAAAAGCCATACTTAACCCAAGTGCATTCCCTACCACTACCCCAATAAGAATCAAAGAAGATGGATACATTCAAGTGGAGGATCTTTTCTTCCACCAGCCTGGCATAGCGGTCTGTGAACACCACATGCCTCTTGGGCCGATAGAGCCACACATTGTGGGACTCGATAGCGCAGTTTATATATATATAAAGCCACAAGCGTAATCCAAGGATGTACTAAGTGAAGAGATAAAGGAAAGAATTGTAATTGTCCATGAACCACACAGACAACCAGTTAGAGAGAGGTAAAATATGGTGAAAGAATAATCTCAAATGAACACTTAGGAAAACTACGTCAATAAACCTTCTACACTCAAAAATATGGGAAGCAGTATAAAGTAGTACAGATATCCATGTGAGGATAGCGGTTCTAATGGCTAAATACCCCCAAAAGTATTCTCAAAGGATTTGTGTTTGGAAAACCTTGAACAAGCTCTACTAATCTACCGCGAGCTAGCAGAACTGTATTGAGCATAGAAAAGTTGCGTCCCCTGAAATATGCATTTACAAATAAAAAACCCACATATATATATATATATATATATATATATATATGTGACATTCCAAAATATGTTCTTGGCGGTTGCTCAATTAGGTTATTTTGTTTATCCCTGGTCTCTTTTCAAACTCTTATTATAGTTTTTTCAGGGAATCTGATTTTCTCTATATTTTATGCTTTATGCGTTGTGTATTTACCAACGAAGCGTGATGGCCATTTTCTCATTTTTGTTGGAAATTTTTCTTTGGTTCTATTCTTTTAAATTTTTTACTCTTGTATTTTCTTTCGTTTATTTGCTTTTCAGGCTTATCATGGTCGTATGGGCTATCTAGTTTTGCAGGACGGATGTCTATGGACATATTCTCCACATTGTTAAGGTTTTTTTCTCCGCACTATAACCATCCATTTTACCTACAATATAACTTGGACATTATGTATGCATGTTTATTCTCAGGGTAAGGTTACCCTTCTACTTTTATTTTATTGTATACCCTTGTGTGACATATATAGAGACATGTCTCCTGGAGTTGGCTTTACTCTTTCTTTATTGTTTTTTCTATTTCACATTTTTGAACTGTGGTCACTGATGTTTTTAACTTTATCTGCCTTCTATGGTATCACTCGGGATTTTCTCTATGCATGTGGGTTCTTGTATATCCACTGATTTTGGCATCTGCAGCATCCCAAACACAGTTCTTTGGCTCTGTGGGCTTGAGTAAACTAGATGTTTTGCTGATTGTTCGCCATATCTGATTGAGGAAACATATGTTTTCTATTTGATGTATACCTTACAGCCTTGAAAAAGTCTTGTTGCGAAACACATGTAGCTGTTGCATTCCTGGACTTAAGATGTCTGTTTTCCTCATGAACTATTGGAAGGAACAATAAAGAACTGCTAGCTTATACTTACCTCGAACTACTGTTTTTTTTATATCTACAACAAGAAGGAATGGACTTTCATGGTGTTCCCTGGTTTGACAATATAATCTCTTAAAGGATACTCAACACAGCCCACCCATCCCTTTGGCGGCAGAATCAGGTAACACCTACCCAAATAGCATGCGATAACCTCCAACAAGTGGGTGCTCCAAATCAAGGAGTGGAGTTACGTCCTTCCTCTTCTGGGAACCCTGCCTAGGCTGACATAGGGCGATCTCTTTTTGATCCAGCAGGAAGTGCTGGCTCTACTCTCTAAAGGAACCATCGAGAGGGTGCCAGCATCAGAAGTAGGACATGGTTGTTATTCCTGCTACTTCTTAGTGCCGAAAAAGGACAGAAACCTCTATCCTATACTAGATCTCCACCCTCGAAAGAAGGAGAAATTCAAGATTCTTACATTGGCTCAGGTTCTGTTTGCCCTGGCCCCCACAGGATGCACATTCAGAACACATTTCCAGCTCGCAGGTCCACAGGCAATACCTGCAGTTCATAGTAGGCAATGAGCATTTCTAGTGTACTGTGCTGCCTTTTGGCCTTACCAGTGCATGAAAGCGATGGCAGTGGTTACAGTACACCTACGATAAGGGGACCTAGTTTCTACTTATAGAACGGTAGCCTCCTTCTAGCACTGTTACCCCCACCTTTGGCCTGTTTGTGAGTATATGTCTGTGTTTTTACTGTCTCACTGGGATCCTGCTAGCCGGGACCCCAGTGCTCATAGTGGAAACCCTATTTGTCAGTGTGTTTATATGTCTCACTGTACCCTGCTAGCCAGGCTCCCAGTGCTCATAGTTTGTGGCCTGAATGTGTTCCCTGTGTGGTGCCTAACTGTGTCACTGAGGCTCTCCTAATCAGAACCTCAGTGCTTATGCTCTCTCTGTCTTTAAAATTGTCACTGCAGGCTAGTGACCCTTTTTTACCAATTCTGATTGGCACACTGGAACACTCTTATAATTCCCTAGTATACGGTACCTAGGTACCTAGGTACCCAGGGTATTGGGGTTCCAGGAGATCCCTATGGGCTGCAGCATTTCTTTTGCCACCCATAGGGAGCTCAGACCAATATTACACAGGACTGCCACTGCAGCCTGAGTGAAATAACATCCATGTTATTTCACAGCCATTTTTCACTGTAACTAAGTAACTTATAAGTCACCTATATGTCTAACCCTCACTTGGTGAAGGTTAGGTGCAAAGTTATTAAGTGTGAGGTCACCCTGGCACTAGCCAAGTTGCCCCCACATAGTTCAGGGCAATTTCCCCGGACTTTGTGAGTGCGGGAACACCATTACACGCGTGCACTACATATAGGTCAATACCTATATGTAGCTTCACAATGGTAACTACGAATAGGGCCATGTAACATGTCTAAGATCATGGGATTGTCCACCCCCATGCCAAATCTGGTTTTGGGGTGCCAATCCCATTCATCCCCGGGGCTCCAGCATGGACCCCGGGTACTGCCAAACCAGCTCTATGGGGTTTTCACTGCAGCTACCGCTGCTGCCAACCCACAGACAGGCTTCTGCCCAGTCCCAGGAAGGCAGAACAAAGGATTTCCTCTGAGAGATGGTGTTACACCCTCTCCCTTTGGAAATAGGTGTTAAGGGCCTGAGAGGAGTAGCCTCCCCTGGCCTCTGGAAATGCTTTGAAGGGCACAGATGGTGCTCTCCTAGCATAACCCAGTCTACACCGATTCAGGGAAACCCCAGCCCTGCTCTGGCACAAAACTGCCCAGAGCTCGTCCAGTGAGTCCCAGACCTCTGCCATCTTGAATCCAGAGGTGTGAGGGCACAATGGAGGCCTCTGAGTGGCGAGTGCCAGCAGGTGACCTCAGAGACCCCTCCTGATAGGTGCTTACTTGACTAGGTGGCCAATCCGCCTCTAAGGGCTATTTAGGGTCTCTCCTGTGGGCTTTTCCTCAGATAACAAATGCAAGAGATCACCGGAGTTCCTCTGCATCTCCCTCTTCGACTTCTGCCAAGGATCGACCACTGACTGCTCCAGGATGCCTGCAAAACTGCAACAAAGTAGCAAAAAGACGACCAGCAACATTGTAGCGCCTAATCCTGCCGGCTTTATCGACTGTTTCCTGGTGGTGCATGCTCTGAGGGCTGCCTGCCTTCACCCTGCACTGGAAGCCAAGAAGAAATCTCCTGTGGGTTGACTGAATCTTCCCCCTGCTAACGCAGGCACCAAACTTCTGCGTCACCGGTCCTCTGGGTCCCCTCTCTTCGTGATGAGCGTGGTCCCTGGAACACAGGAGCTGGATCCAAGTGACCCCGACAGTCCAGTGGTCCATCTGTCCAAATTTGGTGGTGGTAAGTCCTTGCCTCCCCATGCCAGACAGTAATCCTGTGTACTGCGTGAACTGCAGCTTCTAGGGCTTCTGTGCACTTTTGCAAGGAATCCTTCGTGCACAGCATAGCCCAGGTCCCCAGCACTCCATCCTGATGACCACCGGCTTCGTGGGACCCTCTTTTGTAGTGATGAGCCTACGCCCTGCTCAGTTTTCTTGAACCCGTGTTCAAGTACTTCTGCAGGTGCTGCCTTCTTCTGCGTGGGCTCTCTGTTGCTGGGGCACCCTCTGTCTCCTGTTCCAAGTGGCGACCTCCGGGTCCTTCCTGGGATGGGGCAGCACCCTTTTTCTTCAACCGCGACCTTTGCAGCTAGCAAGGCTTGTTTGCTAGAAACAACTCTGCATCCTCCAGCAGTCCATGGGACATCTTCTGTGTAAAGGAGAAGTGTAAGGCAATGCCTCCTTGGCATGGTTACCCCCTAACTTTTTGCCTTTGCTGATGCCAAGTTTTGATTGACAGTGTGCTGGGACCCTGCTAACCAGGCCCCAGCACCAGTGTTCTTTCCCTAAACTGTACCTTTGCTTCCACAATTGGCATAGCCCTGGAACTCAGGTAGGTCCCTTGTAACTGGTACCCCTGGTACAAAGGGCCCTGATGCCAGGGAAGGTCTGTAAGGGCTGCAGCATGTCTTACACCACCCTGGGGACCCCTCACTCAGCACATGCACACTGCCTCACAGCTTGTGTGTGCTGGTGGGGTGAAAAAGGCAAAGTCAACATGGCACCCCTCTCAGGGTACCATGCCCACAAACCACTGCCTGTGGTATAGGTAAGTCACCCCTCTAGCAGGCATTACAGCCCTAAGGCAGGGCGCACTATACTACAGGTGAGGGCAAAGCTGCATGAGCAATATGCCCCTACAGTGCCTAAGTCCATTCTTAGACATTGTAAGTGCAGTGTGGCTATGTAAAGTACATGGGCTGGGAGTTTGTCATTATGAACTCCACAGCTCCATGATGGCTCCACTGAAGTCTGTGAAGTTTGGTATCAAACTTCTCAGCACAATAAACCCACACTGATGCCAGTTTGGAAATACTGAAAAATGCACCAAGAGGGCATCTTAGAGATGTCCCTTGCAATATAGCTGAACTTCTTGTGAAGGACTGACCGGTCTGAGACAGCCTTCCACTTCCAAACAGGTTTCTGACCTAATTGGGTGAAAGCCTTTGTGCTCTCTAAGGTCAGAAACAAAGCCTGCACTGGGTGGAATTGCTCCACAGCTCCCCCCTGCAGGAACTATAACAGCTGGTGGTAAGCCTCAAATTCTCAGTCCCCCTTTAACAGTGACCCAGGGCATGCCAGCTAATGGAAACGCTCGCCCACCGGACAAAACCCCCTTTTGTTGGCAAGTCAGGTGGGAAAATTAGGAAAAACAAGGAGGAGTGACCACTTTAGCTGGGACCACCCCTAAGGAGTCCAGAGCTGAAATGACTCCCTCCCTGCAGAATCCTCCAACTTGGATTGGGGCACAGGGACTTATAGGGTTAGCAGCGTGCCCCCCCTCCCCAAAGGGATGGGCACAGGAAGGGTGTAGCCACCCTAAGGGATAGTAGCCATTGGCTACTGCCCTCTGACCCGTGTAACACCCCTAACTCTAGTATTTAAGAGCATCCCTGAAAATAACTCACCTGATTCCTGCCGACCTCAAGATGACAGCAAGAAGAAGAAAGATTGCTAAGCTGACTCCCAACAAAGAAGACAGAAGACACCAACTGATTTGGCCCCAGCCCTACCAGCCTGCCTCTAGCTCCTGAAGCCCCCGCTACAAAAAGGCAAGACATCCTGCAGGACCAGCAACCTCTTAAAAGCCCCAAGAGGACTGACTGCCCCGAGGACCAAGATCTTCCATGGACAGCGGCCCTGACCAGAAAGAAACTCCAGCAAAGGACTCCAGCACTGTCCCGGATCCGGGAGTCCTGTCACCTCTGCACCCAACACCCACGGCCAATGTGCGGGTGACCCAACGATCTAGAGCAGGTCCCCAAGCAATTCCAACCTGGTGTCAACCCTGTGCCGACCCCTTCTGGCCCACACAATGACACCTGCTGCCTAAATCAGGAGAAGCCCCCTAACCACAGGAGAATCGGACAAAGATTACCGACACCTAAAGGTACCGCTGCACCCGCAGCCCTCTGGCCTTTCAGAATCCGACCACCGGTACAGCAACGTTCAGCAGTCGGCCCTCCTCTTTTTCCAGCCTGTGGTTTTCCGGAACCGTCCCCCTGGACCTAGCCTGCAGCATCTTTGTGACCCCCGGGTCCCCTCTATTGAAAAGCACTGGGAGCCCGATGCTGCGTTTGCATCCTGCACCCGGCTGCTGAAGGTGAGCGTTTGGTGCTGACCTCTGGCACCCCCGGTGCTCAACTAAGGCAGATCCAATTCCAAGTGCCCCCATTGTCCAAATCTTGCATCAACTTTGACCTCTGCACCCAGCCGGCCCCGTATTGCTGTTGAAAGGTGTTTGAGGTTGACTTGAACCCCAAACTGTGGACATCCTAACCCCCGGAGATTGGAACTTTAAGTCTTATACTTACCTCAAAACTGTACTAAATTTTCTCCCCCCTCCCAACAACTGCACAGTCAACTTTTAGAACAGAGTACTGCTATTTATTTGAAAACCGTTTAATTTACCGAAGTGAAACAAAGTGCTGTTGATATAGATGATTGCTACTTACTTGCAAATGTACTTACCTTCAACCTGAATCTTGTGGTTCTAGAAATAAAGTAACAAAATATGGTTTTGCTCCATATAAACAATTGGACTAGAGTTAGTCATTGAGTGTGTGCTTCATTTATTGCATGTGTATGTACAACAAATGCTTTGCGCTATCCTCTGATAAGCCTAACTGCTCGACCACACAACAACAAAAGTGAGCATTAGTATTATCTACTTTAGCCTCTGGGGAACCCCTCGACTCTGTGCACACTATATCTAATTTTGATATAGTATATACTGAGCCAGCTTCCTACACCCGCTCTGAAATGAGTGTGGCACCTGACGACCAGCAAGCAGATGATTAAAAAGAATCGTCATGGACCGTTATAAAACAGATACAAAACCTTTGTATAAACTCCCAGCTAAAACCATCCTGCCTAGGGCTTTACCACTGGGAAGCTGTCTTCGGATTTCTTCCACCCCCCTTTCTGAAACACGGCTTAAAACAATTGAGAAAACCGCTTGTATCAATGCGGGCAATTTTTTTCTTTTAAGGAAGTCATCAATTTGCTGTTCATGCCCTGAACTTCCAGCCTGATCATCGGAGTACAGATTGGCACAGTACTCGAAAAATAATTTGTTTATTTTATTTCCCTTTTCTGTGCACACCCAGTCTGGAGGTTCCTCATTCTGGTGATCAAATTACAGTTTTCCCTTTCTTTGGCCCTACAGGCTAAAATATGACAGCTTATATCCCATATTTTCATAGACTTGTTTTAGAAAGGTCTAATTATGGACCAATGCCTTTTGTAGGAAAAAAATCCTCATCGTTCCTTTTACAATAATTCACCTATCCACTGAAGTGGGTGACCTTACAGCCTGATAGGTTCAAACTGCTGCTGCTTGAAGACTGGCTAGTTCTTCCTTCTTTTTCTTTACTCTGAATGCTTGTACTGATATGAGGATCCCTCTGATGGTACATTTAAAAGCCTCCTAAATCACTGCTATATCTGCAGATACCTCACGGGTCATAAATCTAATAGGCTCAGATCTATCACATCCTTCTTCTAAATAATTGTTTTATCCATCATCCACTTTTTAAAGCTGCTTGGCACAGGGATGGCACATTTCAAAACTACCGCCCAATGATCCGCCATGCTGTTAGCATAATGCAAGTTACCAACAATAGGGAAAGTATATATATATATATATATATATATATATATATATATATATATATATATATATATATATATATATATATATATATATAAAATATCAATCCGAGAAGCTGTATTGATCCTTTTATAAGTGTAGAACCTAACTTCTGCCTTATTTACCCGCCAGATGACCACCTCTCCAGAGAGAAATATCTTTAAAAATCATTTCATGTGTCTCTTCCTTGGCACCCTATAGGGGTTGGAGGAGTCTAACAACAAATCAGGTACAACATAAAAGTCACCTCCAATTAAAGCCTCTCCCTGCAAATTATTTAATTCCACCCCAGCTTCCATAAATGTGTTGGATTATCAGTTACTGGATCATATTAAGAGGGAAATGTAACTTTATGACTAGTCGCCTTATGAAGTGCCCTTCACCATCTACAATACAGGGGTTGGCATCTCACTTGCAGTTCGTTTTTTACACCAAAATTGCTACCCCCCTTTGGGTGAAATTAGCAGAAGAGAAAAAACAGTTCCAGTGCCTTAGAGAGTGCAGCTTGTTGGTCTCTCTCTCCTTTATCCAGTGAGTCTCTTGCAATAAGATTATGTTGGGCTTAAATTGTATGCACCAGGAAAAAATAGGTTCTCTTCACTCTATTGTTAAGTCCACCAACAGCGAGACTAATCACTGTCAAGCCCACCATCTGAGAAAGTTACTGATGTACCACCATAATTTCACTGTTTGCCTATCTTGATGGGGGTCTACTCGGAGCCCCATTAGTGTCACATATACATCATATTTATCATTGCTTTAGGTGCGACACAGTCAGTTACCTTCCTTGGCCTCCCCTTCCCCCCTACCTCTCCCCCTGGCCCCCAACTGCCCTCCATCCTCTACCCTACCACCTCCCACCCCCAAAACTAAACCACACCCCAAAAGCCCCCCATCCACAAGCTAAACTGGACCCTCCTAATTTCCCAACTGGGAAAGGGATTTTCTTGTCTCTTGCACTTCAGAAAAAATCTGAAATCTCCCAGTCCATAAAACTTTCTGCTTGGCCGGTATACCTACTTGAGCTTGAACCCCCTTAGCCTTAAAAGCATTGCCATCTGTTTAAACACCCACTAACAGCAGGAGTTTTCAAAGGAAATATCACTGTAGGAAAGTACCCTCTTTCTTGGCATGGTTATTCCCATTACCTGCCTATTGTCAGTATGCTTGACTGTGCCTACTGGGTTCCTGCTAACAAGGACCTCAGTAGTTTTGCTGTCTCCACTAAATTGTACCTTTTTCTTCCCACAAATGGCATACTGGTCCCTCCATGTAAGTCTCTATTTTATGGTACCTAGGTACCCAGGGCATTGAGGTTCCAGGGGATCCCTATGGGCTTCAGCAGTTATTCTGCCACCCGCAGGGGGCCCATGGAAAGGGTTCTGCAGGTCTGCCATTGCAGCCTGTGTGAAACGGGTGCATTCACCCGTTTTCACTACAGGAACCTAAACCAAGTCACTATAATTAAGTCACCCCTATGGTAGGCCCTCCCAGCCCAGAGGGCAGGGTACAGGTACCTGTGTTTGAGGGCACCCCTGCACTAGCAGAGGTGCCCCAACAAACTCCAAATCCATTTTCCTGGACTTTGTGAGTGTGGGGACACCATTTTACGCGTGTACTGGACACAGGTCACTGTCTATGTCCAGCTGTATTATGGTAACTCCAAAACTGGGCTTGTTTGGAATCAAACAGGTCAGAATCATGCACCAAAACTTTTGCAAGTATTGGTTGTATGATTCCATGCACTCTGGGGGCTCCTAAGAGGACCCCCAGCATTGCTCCTGCAGCCTTCTGAGGTTTTTCAGGCAGCCCAAGCTGCTGCCACCTCACAGACATGTTTCTGCCCTCCTGTTGCTTGAGCAGCTCAAGCCCAGTTAGTTAGAACAAAGGATTTCCTTTGGGAGAGGAATGTTACACCCTCTCCCTTTGGAAATAGGTGTTACTTGACTTGGGAGGGGTAGCCTCCCCAATCCACTAGTATACTTTAAAGTGCACATTTGGTGCACTTTGTGCATAAACCTGTCTACACTAGTTCAGGGACCTCCAGTCCCTGCTCTGGCACGAAAGTGGACATTGGAAAGAGGTGACCATTCCCCTGTCCATCACCACACCAAGGGTGGTGCCCAGAGGTCCTCCAGAGGGTCCCTGAGCCTTGCCATCTTGGATCGAAGGTTGCCAGGGAACTCTGGGAGCATCTGAGTGGCCAGGTCAGGCAGGTGACGTCAGAGCCCCCTCCTGATAGGTGACCAATGCCCCTTTAAGTGCTTTTTAGGGTCTCTGTTTTGGGTGGTTTCTCAGATTTGGCTTGCAAGATTCCAGCAAGATTCCTATGCAACCTCCATTTCGACTTCTGATCGAAGAAACTACATCTGGACTATCCAGGACGCAACAATCTGCAACACAGATGAAGACTTCTCCTGCAACATTGTTTCCACGGCTCCTTCCAGCTTCTGCAACATTTCCCCAGTCGTGTATCCTCTGAGGACAGCCAGTCTTCAGCCTGCACAGAAAAGAATAAGGAATCTCCCTTGGGGTGATCGAGTCACTCCCCTGCATCTGCAGACACCAACAGAAACGATAACAGGTGGCCTGGATCCCCGCTCCTGCTGAGGTGCGTGGATCCTTCATCACGGATGGTGGTCGGAAGTGGTCCTGTCGGTCCTCGCTACCAGCTGTCCCACTTGGGTGGAAGTAAGCCATTGCCTTCCCACGCAGGACAATACCCCTGTGCACTGTGTTTTTTGCAGCTGCCAAGACTTGTTGCCACTTCTTCCAAGGGGTCTTCAGGCATCCTGTAGCCCCAGCCCCCTGCACTCGTTCCTGCAACGCACAGCTCCCCGAGTGGCTGTCCTACAGCATGGGACTCCTTTTCGTACTGCTGCGTGGGCTCCATTTGCAACTTCTGTGTCCCCTTCCTGTGGGACTCCTGTGAGTGCTGCCTGTGCTTCTGTGGGCTCTCTGCCCTCTTGTGTTGAGTCTTCCTGGGCCTTGCCGTTCCCCGGCAGCAGCACTTTCCGCAAGCTTTGCCTGTGCCAAAGCTTGTTGGTGGAACCCCAACATGCAAACCCGACTGTAATCTTCCTTCCAGCGTGGGACACTACTTGCATCCTCCAGGAACTCTGCTCCATCTCCTGGGCTGCAGTGCTGACTTTCCATCTTTACCGTCAACCAACTCCTGCATCCTCAGCTTGGTGGGTAGGGGCTCCTGCCCCCACTGGACTCTGCTGTGTCTTCGGGACTTGGTGCCCTCTTTCCACAGGTCTTCCTCTTCAGGAATCCACAGTTGGTTTCTTGCAGTCTCCTCTGGGTTTTGCAATTCTCTACTTTTCTTCTAAGTGGGTGTTTTGGGGAAATTCTAGTGATTTACTCCTGCTTTCCTGGTCACTGGGGATTGTTATGGTACTTACCTTTGTGCTTTCTTGGTACCCCCAGCACCCCTCTACACACTCCACTTACCTAGGTGGGAGTCCAACTCTCGCATTCCATGTTGCTTTGTATATGGTTTGTGCGCCCCCTAGGGTTACTATTCTCTATTGTGTTTTACACTGTTTTGCCCTGTTTTCTAACGATTCTTATGCCTATTTCTGACTACTAGTGTATATAACTTGTGTGTTACTTACCTCCTAAGAGAGTATTGCCTCCATAGTATTTTTGATGCTGTGTTATCACAATAAAGTACCTTTATTTTTGTAACACTGAGTGTTTTCTTTCATGTGTGTAAGTGTTGTGTGAGTACATCGGTATTGCATGAACTTTGCTCCACAGCTAGCTCTAGACAGCCTGGCTTCTAGACACTGCCTACACTACACTAATAGGGGATACCTGGAACTTGTATAAGGTGTAAGTACCTTAGGTATCCACCATACACCAGGCCAGCTACCTATAACAGGAAAGAACAGATCAATACAGGTCTACGCCCAAAGTCTACAGAGGTTGTGGCCTTTGAGAAGGCTGTGAATAAAGAAATAGAAAATCTCACAAAGAAACATAACCAACTGTTCCATAATATAAGCAAAACTGAGATGGACGCCTTGTCCGCTTTGACCTTAGACACCAGCATTGTCAAAGCCAGCAGACAAAGGCGGGGCCATGGTAATAATGTCCAAACATATGTACAGGGAAGAATGTTTATGAATACTCAAAGATTCACGGAATTATATGCGTTTGTCCAAAGATCCCACCTCCAAAGTTGTGGAAGAGATTAACTTCCTGGTTACAAAAGGATTGGAGAATGGGCGGATAACCAAAGAGGAAGGTGGTTTCTTAAGACAAAAGAACAAAAAAACACCCTATTTCTACATACTTCCAAAAACTGATAAAGAGACAAATCCCCCACCTGGAAGACCAACAGTATAGGGAATTGGTTCTACCCTCGAGCCCCTATCTCAATTCTGTGATAGGTTCCTTAGACCACTAGGGAAGCTGATGCCCACATACGTACAGGACACTAAAGACATTTTAAATAAACTAGAGAACATGAAATCTGACAGTGAGAACAAACTTTTGATGAGCCTTGATGTAAAATCATTGTATACCAACATTCCCCAAGAAGAAACATTGGAGGTAATAGAAGACATTCTAAACAATACCAAATGGGAATCTATCACACCTCCAGAGTTTATTTTGGACGAAGCACATTTCGCACTGACCCAGAATCATTTTGGGTTTGAAGGTGCTTTTTTCTTACAAGTCCACAAGACATCTATGGGCAGCATTTTTGCGCTGAGCTTGGCATGCTTATACGTAAACTGCTTTGAGAAAAATTTTGTCCTACGTGACTCCAATCCCTTCCTTGAGAAAATCAGGCTTTAGAAGAGATATATTGATGATATCCTATTGATATCGAAGAGGACAAAAGAAGAGGCAATGATTTGTTCTGATTGGTTAAATGTTCTTAATTCATATCTAAGATTTACCACAACTATTGGGGAGCAAGAATTTCCCTTTATTGATATCTTGATACAGCCCAGGAACGGGATCTTAGAGACCCAATTTTATTATAAACCTAAGGACAGGAGTAACCTACTGAGATTTGAGAGTTTCCAGTCTCGGGCCCTGAGAGAGAACCTACTGGTAGGCCAGTTCCCACGGTTGAGACAAAATTGCTCAAATCTGAAGAATTGCTACAAGCATGCTGAAAAACTGTCAGGGAAACTATCAGAGAAGAATTACCCAAGACATTTGATCCAAAGAGCAAGGAAAAGAGAACGCAACAATAGGGACCAGTTGCGTGAACCTACTGTAAAACCTAAGGAGGAGAGAATTATTTGTCTATCCACCTTCAGTCCTGCATCAAAAGGTGTACAGAAATTTAATAAAGATAAATGGAAGATCTTGACTTCGTGAAGTTTAATTTTTCCGCAACCAATGCATGCTTTCAAAAGAGCTAGAAGCATTCGGGACATGGTGGTTCATACACGACCAAGCAAGGGCCCACCAATGAAGTACAGCAGACTTTGTGTAATCTACCCAGTCCTGTAGATCATTCACACTGTGTTAAATGCAGTTTCTGTAAATTTACGAGAAGAATCACACAAATCGCGTTAGGATTAAGAACCCCCATTGTAAAGTAAAATTACGAATACGGGAACACAAGCATTATCCGGTGTAAACGGGACCCCACAAAACTAACAAACCATTATGTCACAAAGAACCATTATGTGGATGAAATGGAATAGCTCGTAATTGAAACTAAAACAAACCAGTAATTACATGTCAACATTTTTATTGTGGCATAAACAAAGATGTGTGTAGAGATTACACACAGATAGGGAGGGCCTAAATTATGATATCACTTGGTCCTTATTAAAAAAAATAATGGGAGATAAAAAATCATTCAATGCATCCCTATGAACCCATATAGATAACAGATCACTAAGGTGCACACCCTTTCTTATTTCACTCTTGAGAAGATACATTGATGAGTACCATGACTGCAGCTTTGTGGGGACAGAGGGGTGAGATGATGTAGTACTCATTAACACACTAGGAAAGTAATATGATTACCTAGTAACCTGGTACATAAGGAGTGGAGAATAACTAATGAAAATATATAGTGATCCATTTTGGGGTTAACATGAAGTAACTACCATCACAAGATGGGATTTATTTGTATATAGGGTCAAGAAGGGATCTATATAATCAATGCCGCAGTGTGTACTAAAAAATAAATCATGTTATGTTACTTAAGAGGTGCGGGCATTTAGGCTGCATGTGTTACAGTGGCATGATGCAAAACGATTGGGCCTCTCTGCAGAATGTGAAGAGGGACCAATCAGTCTCCCACAGCTCCTCACAGATTAAAGATAAAGCAAATGTAAACTCCAGTGAACTACTTATTAACACAGATCTGTTCTCGTTGCCATTTTCTAATTGTTTTCTAATACACATGTAAAACCTGCTGGTGCACTTGTGGATGCATAAGTCTCCATGATGTTTCCTCTTTTCTATATAGGGGTTGAACACTACTAGAAGTTTTTGCATTTAGTTTTCACTCTCTCAATACAGGCACTTTCTCCTTTTTCCACTTCCTCCTTTCTCTTTTTCTATCTTTTCCTTTTTCATTTTCTTTAAAAATGTATTAAAATGCTACTGTTCTATTTTTCTTTCCTTCATGAGGCATGCTATCTGCCTACAAATTTTACTACATTCGAATGTAATGAGTTCTGGTTTAATATTTTAAATATCTGATATTATCTCAAATACACACTGCCATACATTTCTATATTATGTTATGATGTATTATGATGTATTCTGCTACACAACTCGATGAAGCATTATTAAACCAAAAATTAGTTGTACAAATTCTTAAAACAGTACAGCAAAGTTCAAAACTGCACCGCAATATGAGCTGATTGAAGTTAGCCAAAGCTGTGGAAACCTATCCCAGACTGCCTGTTTCACTCGTCCCCTGACAACTAGATTTTGATAGGTGTTTCAGGAACTCAGTTGGTTCCAATCCGTCTGAAACAAATGTCATTCCCCTTTCTACTTTTCTCCTGATTTTATTCAAGATTTGTGCATTCCTCATATTATGTACACCTTGACAGAGTTTGCACAATTTTTATAACATGATATTCTTCCTTTCTTGCCATTATTTATATCATAATGAAGTTCCCAATGCATTTCACACTAAAGAACAAGTTACTTACCTTTGGTAATGATTTATCTAGTAGACACATATTCTAGTTGCAGATTCCTTACCTTAGAACTTACCCCAGACGTCAGACTGGATCGGATATGTTTCTTTGAGCAGTACCCTTGCGCGTCCTTATGTGGCATCGGTCAACTCCACGGGTTTCGTTGGCGTGGTCGTCGTGATGACATCAGGAATTGTATGTAGACGCCACCTAAGAATGGTGACGTCAGTTTCTTTTCGCAACTTTCCACGCCAAAGTACAGAGCCATGAAGAACACTGAAAATGGTGCGCCAGAGCTAAGGCCCTGAATAGGGATTCCCTGTCCTTAGGGATCAGTTCGCAAGCGGGGAGGATGGGTGGGTCGGTAAGGAATCTGCAAGTTGAATATGCCTTTACCAGATAAATTGTTACGGAAGGTAAGTGACTTGTTTATCTGATGGAGACTTCTAGTTGCAGATTCCTTACCTTAGAATAGATACTCAAGCAATGCCATCCTCGTTGGTGGCTGCAAACCAAGATCATACTAGAAAGTCCTGCAAGACCGAACAACCAAAAAACTGTCCTGGTGGACCTGACTGTCGAGGCAGTACTGTTTAGTAAATGTGTGCAGGGATGCCCACGTTGCTGCATGAAAGATATCCAGGACAGGAACTCCACGTTCTAAAGCTGTGGTGGCAGCAAGTGCTCTGGTGGAATGAGCGCACAAGCCGTCAAGGGGTTGCTTCTTTGCCAAAGCGTAGCACATTTTGATGCAAAGTAGTATCCATTGTGAGAGGGTACGCTTTTGCACTGCATTCCCTTCCTTCGCACTCACATATCCAACAAAGAGTTTAAAGTCCACCCGGAAATCTTTAGTATGATTGAGGTGGAAAGCCAATGCTCCTCTTCAGAGGACGCATGGCCTCATAGAATTCTTTGAATTGGGCAGGGGTCGATCTGGCTCCCGGTAAGTCGGGGAGGCGTGTAGCGGACCAAGAAGTAGGCTCCGAGGACAGAGACCTCAAGCTTCGATGCTCCTCCCACATCGCATCAGCTGAACGGCATGGTGAAGTCCAAGGATGCCTACCCTTCTTTGACGACTTCTTACCTGAGCGACCACATGTTGAGGACGACGTGTGGTGGTGTCTCCGCAAGCGGTCTCAAGACCTCCCTCCTCAGCGAGACTGGGATCGATGCAGAGTCGAGTGTACGGCCGCCATGAGCTTGAGGGAGTGCTTCTTCAAGGCCTTCAGGTGCATAGCCCGGCACTCCGAGCATGACTTTGGGTCGTGGTTGCGCTCCAGGCACCAAAAAGACCCGGGGGATTGGTCACCGACATCATGCAGTGACAGGCCTTGCAAGGCTTGAAACCGGCAATGGGACATCCTCGACGCACCAAAAACATCATCAAGAACTCTACAAAAGTGTTGAAGTCGGTCAAAAATCTACCAGGGATCTCTGGATCAGCGTATGGCACAGAAAGAAAAGAACTGAAGTCAATGAGCTGAGGCGGCATCTATATACGACCCCGACTTCATCACGGCAACCACGAAGCCAACGAGGTCCACGGAGTTGACCAATGCCACTTAACAACGTGCAAGGGTAATGCTCGAAGAAAAATCTCTGGATCCAATCTGACGCCTGGGGGAAAATTCTAAGGTAAGGCATCTGCAACTACAAGTCTCTATCTGATTATCACTCTTTCAGGGGTGTCTTATGAGAAACGCTCCAAGGAAAACCACTGTCCTGTCGTACAGACTCCCATTACAGTAACAGGACTGCTGGATTTGGACGGCAGCACAACCGAGCACAGGGGACTGAGTCTGATCCTGTGTCGTGTAACAGCTGTCAGCCTAACACTTCCAGCCAGCTAGCAGCAGCTCACCAGTACCTAAGACTAAAGGTGATTTGTAGCAGCTCTTCGCATGACATTTAGATTTCTCAGGAAAATCATGGTGGAACAGATCGTACCCCTTTCTCTCAGTTACATATGTCTCACAAAGATAAACAGAAGCAAGACTAGGTTCAATACGTTTTATTGAATAAACTGAATGCTATGTACAAAGGCACTGTATTTCGATTATAAGGGTGATAAAACATAATAAAAGCCAGACAGTAACAAGGAAAGTGAAACATAAGAAAACTCCCACCATACTGTCAACAATGGTTCTAGAATACATACCTGCACTACTAAGATTCTATACAAGTTCATGACAGTGTAAGCCCTAATCTTCCCATCAGTCCCCCTGGAAGAAACTCATCCCCCATACCTGTGACTGTAGGTAAAGAAGCGGTCTGTTGGTTTACTGAGAATCCGCCCACATGGAGGGAGAAAAGGCATCAGGTCTCTGCAGAAACCACCAAGGCGGCTTGCAGAATACGATGGCAACTGGTAGGAATTCCCATCTATGGTGTAGGGGGCAGTGAGGTGCTTTATAATAAAACATTTGGTGTTCAGAGAAAAACTGCCCCGACAACACATATGTTCCTGTGTATAGGAGTTGGAGACATGATGAAAGCTTTGTGCCGTCAATAACTCATAACTTACCACATTCAGCCTTCAATGAAGCACAGAATGAAAATGTTGTGTAGAGAAAAGAATAACAGAATTCTGTGCGAAAGGACAAGCTGATAACATAATAAAAACATCTCCACTAAAATAAAGCTTTTGCTAAAATAAAAAGAATAAAAATGAATGTATCGGAGTGAAGGGCAAAAGTTGTAGGCCTAGGCTAAAATAATGTGCCTGTGTAATAGCTAGAGTAACCTCACAACACCCTTCCCCTTGTCGGTTCAAAGTGTAGAAGTCCCTAAAAAGCCTAAAGCAAAACTGCCATTTTTACATCTATAATTGACAAAGGGGGCAAGAGAGCACTCTCCATAGCCTCAGATCCAGCCGCGGTGACAACATTCCGTACAGTGCCAGGTACTGCAGCACCAAGAGCCACTTGGTCCACAAAGGGCAACTCACAGGAAGCTTCCTGCAACAAACACACTCTTAATGTGCATGTCTGGTAATGAGCCTTCAGTGAGAGCATCAACAGATCAGGGTTTAACCCCTCCCATGCCCCGGACGAGCTGGTCTCGTCCAGGCACACGGTTGCCGTGTGCCTGGGACGACACAAGCTCGTCCTGCACAGGGCCGACAGGGGAAGCGCTAGTGCTCCCCCGTGGGCTCCCTAGCCACACCCCTCCATCAGGGATGAAAGGGGAATCGCTTCCCCTTTCACCCCCGACCCAAAGTGACATCTAATGACGTCACGCGCTGACCTGCTCAGAGGTCACCTCAGATGCTATCCAGGAAGAGAAATGCTTTTGCATTTCTCTTCCGACCGGGAGGTGGGGTGGGGGAGGCAAGAAAGGAAAGACACCAGGGATTATTTATTTTATTCATACTTGCGCATAAGGGGAGCGGTCCCTTGGGCAAGTGCCGCTCCCCAGGGGGGGCAAAAGATTTTCAAGCCACTTCAGCTCCCCCAGGGGAAGATCAGCCTAATATTATTAGCAAATTATTATTAGGCCAATTCTGCCAACCAATAGACACCAGGGATTATTTATTTGATTCATACTTGCGCATAAGGGGAGTGGCCCCTTAGGCAAGGGCCGCTCCCCCAAGGGGGCAAAAGATTTTTAGGCCATGGGGCCAAAGTTTTTCTGCCCACCAGTGGACAGATTGGGAAATTACCCCCAATCCACACCCCGGGGGAACAGAAAGTCTACTAGATGCCAGGGAATAAAAAAAAAAAAAGAAAATAGTGGGGTGGTGGCTACCCATCAGTATGGACCTGGTTATGCCCCCACCCGAACTGAAGGGGCTAACAGTCTTTCAGCTCTCCCCCGCAGACTAAAACATCTTATCCCATGGCAAGCAAGAGGACATTTGATTATTTTTGGTTTACATTTGGGCCATGAGAGCTTGATAACTCTCAAAATTGACCCACTTGGAATGGTGAGGGCTGCACTTTTTTTTTTTTTTTTTTTTTACTTCAGGACGCTGCCACGTAGAAACATCACCAGGACCTGAACACATCTGAAAACGAAACATCTAGTTGATTCCAGGGTGGTGTGCTTCACATGCACCCCACACCATTTCTTTACCCACAATGCCCTGAAAACCTGCAACTTTGCTGGAAAGCACACATTTTTCCCATATTTTTGTGATGGAACCTTCCGGAATCTGCAGGAATCCACAAAATTCCTAACACCCACCATTGTCTTATCTATACCGATAAAATTTCTGCTGCACTTGTCAGCCTAAAAATTTTTTTTTCAAACTGCCCCTTTGGACCCACTTTGGTTCCCCCTCAATTTCAACATGTTTTTGGCTCTTCCCTGTCACAAGCACTTGGCCCACCTACACAAGTGAGGTATCATTTTTACCGGGAGACTGAGGGGAACATTGGGTGGTAGGAAATTTGTCACGGTGCAGTGATCCCACACAGAAATGTGGGAAAAACGTGATTTATTTTTTAGCTAATTATGAGGTTTGCTGAGGATTCAGGGTAAGAAAACATTGGGGGATCTACGCAAGTCACACCTCCTTGGACTCCCTCGGGTGTCTAGTTTTCAGAAATGTATGGGTTTGGTAGGTTTCCCTAGATGGCTGCTGAGCCCAGGACCAAAAACACAGGTGCCCCCCGCAAGAACAGGTAGTTTTCTATTTGATAATTTTGATGTGTCCAGATAGTGTTTTGGGGCATTTCCCGTCACGGGCACTAGGCCTACCCACACAAGTGAGGTACCATTTTTATTGGGAGACTTGGGGGAATGCTGGCTGGAAGGAAATTAGTGGCTCCTCTCAGATTCCAGAATTTTCTGTCACCGAAATGTGAGAAAAAAGTGTTTTTTTGGCCAAGTTTTGAGGTTTGCAAAGGATTCTGGGTAACAGAACCTGGTGAGAGCCCCACAAGTCACCCCATCTTGGATTCCCCTAGGTGTCTAGTTTTAAAAAATACATAGGTTTGCTAGGTTTTCCTAGGTGCTGGCTGGAGGCCAAAATCCACAGGTAGGCACTTTGTAAAAAAGACCTCTGTTTTCTTCGGGAAAATGTGACGTGTCCATGTTGTGTTTTGGGGCATTTCCTGTCGCAGGCGCTAGGCCCACCCACACAAGTGAGGTACCATTTTTATCGGGAGACTTGGGGGAACATAGAATAGCAAAAACAAGTGTTATTGCTCCTTGTCTTTCTTTAAACTTTTTCCTACCAAACATAAGACAGTGCTGAAAAAGACGTCTATTTGAGAAATGCCCTGTAATTCACATGCTAGTATGGGCACCCCAAAATTCAGAGATGTGCAAATAACCTCTGCTCTTCAACACCTCATCTTGTGCCCATTTTGGAAATACAAAGGTTTTATTGATACCTATATTTCACTCTTTATATTTCAGCAAATGAATTGCTGTATACCCGGTATAGAATGAAAACCCACTGCAAGGTGCAGCTCATTTATTGGTTCTGAGTACCTAGGGTTCTTGATGAACCTACAGGCCCTATATATCCCCGCAACCAGAAGAGTCCAGCAGACATAACAGTATATTGCTTTAAAACATCTGACATGGCAGGCAAAAGCTACAGAGTAAAACGTAGAGAAAAATGGCTGTTTTTTTAACCTCAATTTCATTATTTTTTATTTCAGTTGTTATTTTCTGTAGGATACCCTTGTAGGATCTACTCAAATTACCCATTGCTGAATTCAGAATTGTCTACTTTTCAGAAATGTTTAGGATTCTGGGATCCAGCATTGGTTTCACACCCGAAGGAGGCTGAAAGCACAATCATAAAAATGTGGTATTGTCCCAGAAAAATGCCAAAATTATGTTGAAAAATTGTGTTTTCTGATTCAAATCTGCCTGTTCCTGAAAGCTGGGAAGCTGGTGATATTTTGGGGGAAAAAACCACAAGCCTTCTTTTGCAGCCCTTTTTCCCATTGTTTTTTTTTTTTTTTTTTTAAACGAAATTTTCACTGCATTTTGGCTAATTTCTTGGTCTCCTTCAGGGGAACTCACAAAGTCTGGGTACCTCTAGAATCCCTAGGATGTTGAAAAAAAAAGACGCACATTTGGCGTGGGTAGGTTATGTGGACAAAAAGTTATGAGGGCCTAAGTGAGCCATGCCCCAAATAGCCAAAAAAAGGCCTGGCACCTGAGGGGGAAAAGGCCTGGCAGCGAAGGGGTTAAGTAAGGTATTCACTGCGTAGCAAGACATACTTCCAGTGCATGCTCAAAAGGGCACCACAAGCAGTGAAGGATGGGCTGCACACAATTCAAAACCAGTCTCAACGACAGAGACCAGTTTCACTCCAGCTCTTCCAGGAGTGGTGCTCCAGAGTACTGCATCATGCCTTCATGACACAGGTGGGCTGGTGGAAGAGCCACTAGTCCTCCTTGTTGAGATGGGGCAGCCATTGCAGAGAAAGAACAGTAAAAGTAAAATGCTGCCAATTAATGCCAAAGTAAAAGGGAATCCCAAAAAACACTAAGAAAATTAAGTGTATGGCTGAAGGAATGATGCTGCATATATAGAGGAAAACGTGCTGACTAAACCAGAAACAACAGCCTTAAATAAATGTACAATTCCAGTGGTGCCTTGAGGTGTTAAAGATTCGCCCAATTAATTCACTGAAGTGTCTTGGAAAGTTAGTATTTAAGAGGGAGTGAATCTCTGCAGATGATCTCACCACTTGGAGAGCATAGGTCTTGCGGGCAGATGTACACACCACGTGTTTTTGAAACAAAAGAGCTTTCAGTCTGTTCAACTTGTCAAAATGTACATTTGAAGTAGCAATATGAGGCCATATCTCTGCTACTTTCATCTGTTGTGTTGGAGGAAAAAGCACATTACCGAAACAGGTGACAATATGGGAGGCCGAAACGACACAGGCAATTCTAGCTCGCATTCCACCACAGTTCTCTTTATTCAGAAGGACATAGCTCCCATTCGAGAGCAGCTGAAACGTTGGACAAATCAAAGGGACAGGAACTCCCTTCAGATAAACTAAATTTGCTACTGAAGCGTTACATGCTCCGTGCAAGGACAGCTATTTACAAATCACTGAATAGCTGACAGAAGTCTCGTATTCACTTCCACTAAGAAAGACTTCTTTAATGCCACTGAAACATTTGCACAAGAAGGGCAGCTCCCACACCTCATGAATGTAACTATCTCCTAGTCTTTCATATACGCCTACAGGAATGTGCTTCAAGCACGATGTGAATTGAAGTGTGGAAATAGGCAGAATAATAACCCCATGAATTAACCAGACGGCAGATGGTATTTCCGCCACAGTAACAAGGAATTTTTCTAACTTTTCAATGTTAAGCATGACATAAGTCGCTTCTTTCTTAGCGATTATTTGTTGCTGTAGCGTTAAATTGAATGCAGCAAACAGGTCTTTCGAGCTAACATATTGCCATGCTACATGACTGCTTCTGAGGACTTGTAACGTTCGACGTAACTGCATAATGGACCTTAGATGGCTTTGTCCATGCTGTAAAGATGACATGCCATTTTGTATAAGGCCGCTCTCCGAAGAAATAATGTTGCTGAGGGTGTACATGCAGTTGAACAAGGTGTTCATTCCATTATCTACAATGGCTAATGCTTTATGTAAGCTTTTGCTTGATATATTTGGCTTAGCCCGGCTGCAGTTTCTATTTGGGAAAGTTTCCAAATTTAATTATAAATTGCATAAAATTTACCTTTTTTTCATGGTTTTCTGGTGCCCAAAAGGACAAACAGTAAATCTTCATCTTCTGATAGAACACTGACGTGTTCCTTTATGCCTGCTAGTATGGAAGATTTCAGCCACTGTTGGGATAATTTTCCTACGCTATGTGTGGTGAGAATATTTAACGAGGGTCAGGTCAGCTCGCTCTAAAACCCCATGTGGAGTTTATAAAACATGCATTACAACCAACTGTGTGTGTTGGCCACAATAACCACCCATCAGGGCCTGAAAGCGTTGTGTAAAATGTTCCTTTCTAGACCCACCCTTCGAGCTGTTCTTCAGTGACGTTTATTATTTTCTGCCAATTATTAAATTTAGCTGGTGAGGGAATACTGGGTGCATTAATTTCCTTAACTCTCCCAAAGCCTTGACAGCTAGTTTGCTGTATAGTGTTTGAGAATATAGTCTGCAATGGAATACGGCCCGCTCTAAACAAAGCTTCCCTCCGTTTGCCAATCTTTAGTTCCCCAAACACTTTTTAAAGTCAATTGACTTCAACCAATATTCATAGCCTTCTATCACCAACTGGGAAGCAAAGAAATCAGAATAAATCAATCTAGTATCTGTTAGCAAACCATTTAGCAGTTTCATAGGGGGTATTTTCAAATAATAAGACTCAGCATTCCTTACATCCTGCCTAGTAAAATAAGCAAACCTTTCCATATATGATTTAGACCTCACCACTGGTGGGGTTGGACAATGTTCCCATTGTGTATAATTGTTAACAGTTCTCAGGGTGCTAACTTTATGTATGGAATTATGTCTGTAATGAATGTAACAGAACATATTGCCATAGTTAGCAGTTGTTTAATAAACATCTTCACTTTCAAATAGAGTATACATTCAAGCTCAGAAAGCATAGAATCATCTGTTTTTACATCCCAGTCATCAGAAACTACACCTGGTGTTATATGATTCACTGACACTTTAAACATATGTGGTATTTTAAGGACCTCCATCTGCCAAAATACATCAAAGAATACTTTATCCCAAAAAACCCCACCAGGAATCAGAATAGCTGAAATGTTCACTAGACATAAGTCTCTTTGGACCTTATGTGAAGACAAATGGGTCTTCACATAAGTTCAAAAGCAGAGCATCCAGGAAGATAATGACCATGTATTAGCAGAAAATAAATGATGACAAAACCTACTGTAGGAAAGTGCCACTGTTGGCATGGTTACGCCCTCACTTTTTGCCCGATATTGAAGTCTACTTTGATTGAAAGTGTGCTGGGATCCTGCTAACCAGGCCCCAGAACCAGTGTTCTTTCCCAAAATCTGTACCTTTGTGTCCAAAACTGGCACACACAAGTCCCTTGTAAAGGGTACCCACTGTACCAAGGGCCCTCAGGCCAGGGAAGGTCGCCAAGGGCTGCAGCATGTATTATGCCACCCTAGGGAACCCCTCACCAAGCACATGTACACTGCCTATGCAGTTTGTGTGTACTGGTGGGGTAAAAAAGGCAAAGTTGACATGGCACCCCTCCCAGGATGCCATGCCCACAAAGCACTGCCTGTGGTTTAGGTAAGACACCCATCTAGGACGGCTTACAGCCCTAATGCAAGGTGAGAGCACAGTTGCATGAGCAATATGCCCCTACAGTGTCTAAGTCCATTCTTAGACATTATAAGTGCAATGTAGACATATTGAGTATATGGTCTTGGAGTTTGTCATTACGAACTCCAAAGCTCCATAATGGCTTCACTGAATACTGGGAAGTAAGGTATCAAACCTCTCAACACAATAAACTCACACTGATGCCAGTGTGGGATTTATTAAGAAATTCACCCAGAGGGCATCTTAGAGATGCCCCCTGTATGTTAGCCAAACTGCTAGTTTAGGACTGACCGGTCTGTGCCAGCCTGCCACTTTCAGATAAGTTTCTGACCACATGGGGTGCGAGCCTTTGGGCTTTTTGTGGCCAGAAACAAACATGAGTGCCCTCAGACCCCTGAAGCGTCCCTAACACCAGGATTTAAGGACCGCTCTAAACCCAGTTCACCAGATTACTGGCAACCTCACCAGAAGAAGGACTGCATAGCTGAAACCCCTGCAGAGAAAAAGGACAACACAAACTGACTTGGCCCCAGCCCTACCAGCCTGTCTCCTGCTTCACAGAACATGCACAAAGAAAGCAACGCTTCCAGCAGAACCAGCGATCTCTGCCAAGCTTTAAAGGACTGCCCTACATCACAGAGGACCGAAAAAATCCAGGGGACAGCAGCACTGTCCACAAAGAATCAACACCCAAGAGACTTCAGAGACTCTCAGGATCCGTGAGTCCTGTCTACCCTGCACCTGACGCCTGTGGCCGATGTCCAGATGGCCCAACCAGCTACAGAGTCCCCAGGCGATTGTGAGCAAGTGCCCAACCTGCTTTGACCTCTCCACCCTCCATGACGATGCCTGCCGAAGGAATCCCGAGGAGCCCCCTGACTTACTAATTCAAAACACCATACCATCCACAAATTAATGGTCTTGTTGAGAGATTCAACCAGACACTGAAGTGCTTGATCATGGGGCTCCCTGAAAAACTCAAAAGGAGATGGGATGTCCTCCTGCCGTGCCTGCTTTTCACTGACAGAGAGGTGCCGCAGAAGAGATTAGAGTTTTTCCCTTTTGAATGTCTGTTTGGCCATCCTGTAAGGGGACCACTGGCACTTGTTGAAGAAGGCTGGGAGAGACCTCTCCATAAGCTTAAAACAAGATGTGGTGGACTATGTGCTTGGCCTCCGATCTAGGATGGCTGAATACATCGAAAAGGCATCCAAAAATCTTGAGGCCAGCCAACACCTCCAGAAACAGTGGTATGACCAAAAGGGTGCACTGGTAGAGTTCCACACAGGGAAGAAGGTTTGGGTTCTGGAGCCTGTGGTTACCAGGCCACTTCAAGACAGATGGAGTGGCCCTTACCCAATCCTACAAAAGAAGAGTCAGGTCACCTACTTGGTGGACGTGTGCACTAGCAAGAAACCCAAGAGAGTGATCCATGTTAACCTCCTGAAACTCGACAATGATAGGGCAGATATATCCATGTTGATGGTTACTGATGAGGATCAGGAAGCAGAGAGGGAACCTCTCACTGACCTCCTCTAAACAGACCCTCAGGAAGGATCAGTAGATGGAATTGTCTATTCAGACACCCTCTCTGCTGCCCAACAGCAGACTGACTGCAGGCAAGTCCTACAGCAGTATGCTAAGCTCTTCTCTTTGACCCCTGGACAGACACACTTGTGTACCCTTGATATGGACACAGGAGGCAGTTACCTGTCAAAACAAAAATATACAGAAAGTCTGACCAAGTCAAAGAGAGCATCATAGTGTAAATAAACAAGATGCTAGATTTAGGGGTAATTGAGCCCTCTGACAGTCCCTGGGCTAGCTCAGTGGACTTACTCCCAAGACCTCACACCAAGGATGGCAAGAGAGAAATTAGGTTCTGTGTTGACTACAGAGGGCTCAACTCTGTCACTAAGACAGATGCACACCCTATATCCAGAGCAAATTAATTAATTGACAAATTAGGTGCAGCCAAATTCTTAAGTACCTTTGACTTAACTGCAGGGTACTGGCAAATTAGGGTGGCGCCTGGAGCAAAAGAAAAGACAGCATTCTCTACACCTGATGGGCATAATCAGTTTCCTGTCATGCCTATTGGCTTAAAGAATGCCCCTGCCACCTTCCAAAGGTTGGTGAAACAAGTTCCTTCAGTCCAGCATATCTAGATGATATAACTGTCTTTAGCTCCACCTGGCAGGATCAACTGGTCCAGCTTGTGAAGGTTTTGCAGGCCTCACAATCAGCAGGCATCACTATTAAAGCATCAAAGTGCCAAATAGGGCAGGGCACAGTTAGCCAAGTGCAACCCCTGCAGCCCAAGATTGAGACAATTCTGGACTGGGAAGCTCCAAAAACCCAGACTCAAGTCAGGGCATTCCTTGGCTTGACTGGGTATTACAGGAGGTTTGTGATGGGGTAAGGATCTATTGCCACTCCCCTCACAGAACTGACCTCCAAGAAGATGCCCAAAGAGGTAAACTGGACTCTTGACTGTCAAATGGCCCTTGGCACCCTGAAGGAGGCAATGTGTTTAGCACCAGTACTCAAGCTCCAGATTATTCTAGGCAGTTCACTGTGCAGGCAGATGCCTCTGAACATGGGATAGGATAGGAGCAGTCCTGTCCCAAACCAATGATGATGGCCTTGACTAGCCTATTGCTTTCATTAGCTGGTGGTTACTCCCCAGGGAGCCGCATTGGAATGCCATTGAGAGGGAGGCCTTTGCTGTGGTTTGGTCCCTGAAAAAGCTGGGATCATACTTATTTGGTACTCACTTTACTGTTCAAACTGACCACAGACCTCTCAGATGGCGAATGCAAATGAAAGGTGAGAACCCTAAACTTTTGAGGGGGTCCATATCCCTACAGGGAAAGGACTTTTCAGTGGAACAAAGACCTGGTACTGCACATACCAATGGAGACGGGCTTTCCAAGTTCTTCTACTTAGATAATGAAGACTCTCTAGGGAAAGGTTACTCTCATGCTCTTTCGTTTGGTTGGGGGGGGGGGTATAGGAAAGCGCCACTGGCATGGTTACCCCCTCCCTTTTTGCCTGACATTGATGCCAACTTTGATTGAAAGTGTGCTGGGATCCTGCTAACCAGGTTCCAGCACCAGTGTTCTTTCCCAAAATCTGTAACTTTGTTTTCACAATTGGCACAGTCCTGGAACTCAGTTAAGTCCCTTATAAAAGGTACCCATGGTATCAAGGGCCTTGTGGCCATAGAAGTTCCTAGAGGGCTGCAGCATGCATTATGCCACCCTGGGAGACCCCTCACCGAGCACATGCACACTGCCTTTGCAGCTTATGTGTGCTGGTGGGGAGAAAAGACAAAGTCAACAGGGAACCCCTCACAGGGTGCCATGCCCACAAACCACTGCCTGTGGCATACATAAGTCACCCCTCTAGCAGGCCTTACAGCCCTAAGGCAGGGCGCACTAAACCACAGTTGAGGGCATAGTTCACAGAGCAATCTGCCCCTACCATGTCTAAGTTCATTTTTAGACATTGTAAGTGCAGTGTAGCCATACTGAGCATATGGTCTGGGAGTTTGTCATTATGAACTCCACAGCTCCATAATGGCCTCACTGAATACTGGGAAGTTTGGTATCAAGCTGTATGCTAGCCAAACTGCTGGCGCATGTCTGAGCAGTCTGTGCCAGTCTTCCACTTTCAGACAAGTTTCTAATCACATGAGGTAAGAGCCGTGGTGCTCTCTGTTCAGAAACAAATCCTGTCCTGGATGTAGGTGCTTCACCCCTCCCCCCTGCAGGAACTGCAGCACCTGATGGTGTGCCTCAAAGGCTCAAGCCTCGGATTACAGTGTCCCAGGGCACTCCAGCTAGTGGAGTTGCCCGCCCCCCCGGACAAAGCCCCACTTTTGACCGCAAGTCCGGCAGGAAAATTAGGGAAGCAGGAAAATTAGGGAAAAGGAGAGGAGTGACCACCCCAGTTAGTGCCACCCTTAAGGTGTCCAGAGTTGACATGACCCCCTCCCTGCGGAATCCTCCATCTTGGGTTAAAGGACAGGGACCAATAGTGTTAGGTTTGTGCCCCCCACCCCAAAGAGAGTGGACAAAAGAAGAGTGCAGCCACCCTCAAGGACAGCAGTCATTGGCTACTGCCCTCTGACCCCCTGAAACGCTCCTAAATCTAGGATTTAAGGGTCTCCCTGAACTCAGCTCACCAGATTCCTGGAGACCTCACCTGGAGAAGAAGGACTGCATAGCTGAAACCCCCACAGAGAAGGACGACACAAAATGACTTAGCCCCAGCCCTACCGGCCAGTCTCCTGCTTCAGAGTACCTGCACAAAAAAGCAATGCATCCAGTGGGACTAGTGCCATATGCCAGGCTCCAGAGGACTGCCATGCATCACAGAGGACCGAGAACTCCTGAGGACAGCAGCCCTGTCCACAAAGAATCAATAGCCAAGTGACTCCAGAGCCTCCCAGGATCTGTGAGTCCTGACCACCCTGCACTCAATGCTTGCCCAGGGGGCCCATCCAGCCAGAGAGAGTCCCCAGGCGATTGTGAATAAGTGCCCCCCATGAGTTCACTTTTCCACCACAACGCCTGCAGAGGGAATCCCAAAGACCCCCCTGACCACGAAAGGTACAGACAAAGATATCAACACCTTAAAGACTATTGCGCCGGCAGCCGCCAGGCCTTGGAGAACCCGACCTCTGGTGCAGCTATGTTCAGCAGGCATCCCTCCTCCCTGTCCAGCACGTGGTTTGTCCAAGTCGACCCCCTGTACATCACCTGCAGCATCTGAGTGACCTTCGGGGTCCCCTCATAGAAAAGCACAGGGAGCCAGACGCTCTGTTTGCACCCTTCCGCCCATGTGCTGCTAAGGATGTATGCTTGGTGCCTACTTGTGCCCCCCCAGTGCTTCTCTAAACCTCCCAGGTGTGCTCTCCGAAGACGCAGATCTGAAACCGAGTGCCCCCAGTCTCCACAGGATCCCACGTTAAGTTTAACTCAACTTTGACCTCTGCACCCGGCTGGCCCAGTGATGCTGAGGGGAAGGAGTTTGGGGTTAACTTTAACCCCAACCTGTGGATATCCTAACCCCTGGAGACTGGCACTGTAAGTCAAGTATGTACCTGTAAACTGTACTAAAATATCTTTTACACAGGAACTGTTTCTGAAAATTGCAGTGTTAACTTTAAAAACAGATAATTGCCAATATTTCAAAAACTGTATAACATATTGATTTCAGAGTACAATTGATACACGTGTGAAATACAAATCTAGTGAAGTACTTACCTGCAACTTGAATCTTGTGGTTCTAGAAATAAACTAAGAAAATATATTTTTGCTATATAAAAAACATTGGTCTGAAGTTAAGTCATTGAGTGTGTGCTCTTTCTATCGTCTGAGTGTGTACAACAAATGCTTTGCACTACCCTCTGATAAGCCAAACTGCTCAACCACACTACGACAAAACAGCATTGGTGTTATCTACTTTAACCTCTTAAGCCTCTGGGGAACCCCTGGACTCTGTGCACACTATATCTCATTTTTGAGAGTAGTATACACAGAGCCAGCTTCCTACACCAATTCAGAGAAGAAAGGCAAGCACAGTTAACAGGACCCATAGATAGTTCCATGGACAAACCAGACAGTTTTAAGGTAAGTGAACAGCTTACGTGCTCTTTATTCAGGTATTGCCGAAGATGTAGAAGAATCAGTGAGAGAATCATTGAAGTTGGCAAAATATCCAGAAGTAGTTCCTGCAAATACAGGAGCTGATGTCAGAAAGGTAGAATTGACAGATGTGTCTCTTGGTGGTTCGTAGTAAACTATTCCATCCGTTTGTGTTGAATTTGAAGAACACTGTTCATAAGTGTGGACGTCGTTTGTCACATAAGAAGTTACTGGTACGAATGAAAGATCATTTCCGTCAGAGCAATCAGGATCCGGGACACACAAAGGTATTCTGAACAGAACCTCATATGGGGTGCACACTCCCAGGGACCTTCTGGACAGATTATTAAGTGCTATCTGGACTCCATACATGTGATTAAGCAACTAATACTCATACCTAATACTCTCGCCGTTAAGGATTGCTTTAAGTCTCTGTTCTTTCGCTCCACTATACTGTTACCCTCGGGATGACTGGGAGAGGAGTAATGCAATTCGACCTCCAAAGTTGCAATGGTGTCCCTGAATGCCCTTGAAGCAAAAGCAGGGCCTTGGTCTAAATGAAATGCTGCAACTCCATATGTCTCAATAAAGATGGGCAAATCTTTAATAACAGTTTGCGTATCAGCTGATCTTTGTGTCAAACCTATAGGAATCCTGAGTAAGAGTTAACAGTGACTAAGATGCATTTGTATGCACCATCAGGTGTCAAAGGACCACAATGGCCCAAATGCACACATTATAGTGGTTTGTTGGAAACTAGGAGGGGTGCCTGTGGTGGGTGCTTGACGGTGGACTCTTATTTGTTGACAGATGTCATACTGTTTAGTCTATTTATATAAACCTGGCCACCAGTAACGTTTTTGCAATAACAAAATAGTAGCCACCACACCTGTATGGACAGAAGCAAATCCCTCATGCGCTGCTTTTATCAACTCTGGTCTCTGATTCTGGTTAGGGAATCATATGATCACCCGTCTCTGGTATCATTATAAAGACAATGTTCTGTACATTTATATGGTAGGAATATTTGGCAGGATATGCCTTTGGCAAGGGCTTGCTGTCTACTGAGGCTTTCCCAGCAGCCAGAGTTTTGTCATCCAACCTCGTACTGGAACGAGTAATCGCAGCAACAGAAGCTGTGGCTACTGCTAATTTGGCTGCTTCATCAGCCTAGATATTGCCTACAGCATATATTCCTTCATGTTGATGACCCAGTGTATGAACTACTTGGGTATTGGGTAGCATTTCTTTCAGATCTGCTACTTTCCTCCACAGTAATCTGTGTTTGATGGCATTTCCTTTTGAATCTCTGAACCCATTTTGGCGCCAGTAATGTGGATATTCATTAAAAGACTAAACACTATCAGTGTTATCTGTTCTGGATTTTTATGTTCCAGTACCAATACCAGAGCCTTAAGCTCTGCCAATTGTGCAGTGCAGTCCCCTTGGGTCTGTGTCTAAGTGTTCTGAGGAACGAATTTGCCATCCTTTATGACACCACTCACAACTGCACAGGCTACGGAGTAGCTTTTTGTGTCTACCCCCAGTTGTGATGAACAATCAGTATACATTTGTTGATATTGACCAAGAAGCAAAATATTTGTTGGTACTGGGTATTCAAACTCAAATTGAAGGTCAGTGGCAGTTAAAGACGTTGCTCAATGGATCCGGAGCGGATGTAGTGCTTTAGTGTTTGGGACACTGGATTTTCTAACAGCCTTGAGTGATGGTATGGGGGTTATGACAATCAGTTTCCCCTGGCCCAGAGGTCTCTCTTATGACAGCCATCTAAACAGCAGTCAGAATCTTTTCTGTGGCAGCAAAGTGTTGTTCAGCTGTGAAGTACAGGTGGATTTGTATTCGATAGGTACGGTATCACCTTCATTGAATGCTACATAGGTGGATCCTAAGGCACCAGCAATTACTCTGATGACCAAATTTGTTTTATCACATGTGTGTAAATGTTTTGCTCCAAGCATGTCCCCTGCAATGCTGTGAGAATGCGTGTGTTCAAATGTCCAATATCTACTTTAAAAATCGGGGCGTGGCCAAGGTGTTAAGATGGCGGTCGCACTTTTGTAGTGCTCCGGACCCCTCTGTCATCCGCCTTCCAGAAATGACTGAAATCCACCCTCATCGACGGTACCTTCCTGGTCGGGGGGCCCTGCTGCTCCCCTAGAGACATTATGCAAAAAAGAGAGAAACCCAATGACCCTAACCTGACCTGGGTTCAATAACGATATGTAAACAAAGGAGTGGTCTAAAGGTAGGGATAGATTAAATAGCTATTTTTGAAAAACGGTGCTCAATGCTGTCTTTATGGATTAATTATTTTCCAAAATGTATTTCAACTAATTACGTGCAAGGCAGAAAATGGCTCATTGGTGAATCATACAAAATACCTAATATTTACAAAACAAGACATTACACACATGAAATTAAATGCACATTTTCTTCTTGGTTCAACTGAGGACAACAGCTAGCTTCTCAAAGTCTTGAAACTGACCATACCGTCAGTAGAGGGTTGTGCCCAACAACCTTTCTTTACACGATACTGGTGGTCACAATTTCAAAGTTATGACTGTAATCCACTCTGTTGCGATGATTGATGGTTCACGTACAAGCAACTGTCAAATACCTATATAATTTTTAAGGTATTTTGTGGTGCGTATAAAGTGATTTTTTGTAAAGCTGACTCCAATTAGAGGACACAATCTCGCCGGTATATATGTCAACGCGTTTCGGCCTCTTCAATCAGGGCCTCATCAGGACTATCGAGGGACAACGTCGCCCCTACAAAAATTAAAAACAAGGAAACTAACTAAAAATACCTTTAAACGATAACTAACGCAAGAGAGCTATACTATGTACATTAGTGCTGGATTATCACCATAGAATCCCTGTGCCCAGAACTAATTTTCTCAGTGGGATACCCACAAATGCTACAATGTAGTGTCTATGGCACCAAATTTGTGTCCATGTATATAGATGTGAAACTCTTAAAATATCAAAACATGCTAAGTTCAAGCATGCACATGAAGATCGAGGCTCCCTGGCACCCGGAGCCTTGGTGGAGAAGGATCCGAAGACACGTGTGAGCAGAGGGGGCTGGGGCGAGGTGGTGAATAGGGGGGCCGCGTTGGTACCAAGGACAAAGGCCTCCCCTTCCTTTATCCCGAGCAGGGAACAGCTTGCGGAGGCGGTCCTTCGTTCCCCCTCCCCCCTGAAGATTTATTTTTTCATTTCACCCCCCCCCCTTTCTTTCCCCTCTGCCGGATTGCAACCCGGTGGGGGGTTGATCTGAGGGGTCTTGGGGTTGGGACTTTGGAGTTCAGCGACATTGGGGAGGCGCGGTGGAGACCACTAATGGAATAAGTGGACTATTTTTGTGCATGGCAGGCACTGGATGATGGGCGACATGACCCATGGGCGACCATAATCTCCTGGACCTTGGAAACTATCCTGCCAATCTGTGTTGGAGGCCCTGGTCTTGGGTGTGGCGAACTAGCTAGATTTGCTGAACGCAGAATCATACATTGTGCCATGGCTGGCCAACCATCGTGGGCAAGGATAAACCGATGCGGCAGGGCAAACGCGCATAGATCAATTTACCACAGGCACAAGTGGGACTCGGGTGGAGGACAGTGCCACTGGTGGAGGAGGAGATATGCCAGGGATGTCCGGTGACCTGGCAACGATTCTCCAAGCTATCCAAACATCCCAAGCAGCCGTGGAGTGTAAGATTGGGGAAGTTAGGGTGGATGTAGCCCTGGTCCGGCAAGACCTCCGCAATGGTACAGCTCGAATCGCGGAAGTGGAATCGAGGATATCTACAGTGGAAAACAATGTGACTGATCTCAAGGCACAGGTCGCTGCGCTGAAATCCTGCACCTCAGAACTCTACCGGAGAGCCGAGGATGCTGAGATTAGGTCCAGGCGCAACAACCTTCGTATGGTAGGCATTCCAGAGACTACTGCGGTGTCATCTCTGGTCACCTTTTTGGAGGAGTGGTTCCGCTCCTGGATGCCAGCTGACCGGCTCACATCATGGTTCGCGACTGAGCGAGCCCACATGGCTTTGCAGTCGAAGCCCCCACCGTGCTCCCCACCTAGGCCGGTGATACCTCTTCAACTTCAAAGACAGAGAAACTGTGCTACAGGAATCTCGCTCTAAAGGAGTCCTCTTTTACAATGGGGTGAAGGTCCTCCTTTTTCCGGATTACACGAGGGACGTGCAGCAATCACGCCGCTCATTCACTGAGGTAAAGCCGAAGCTGAGAGCTATGGACATATCATATCGTCTCCTGTTTCCAGCAAAACTCCGTGTAGTCCAAGGAAACAAAACTCACTTCTTTGAGCAGCTGGCCAAGGCATGGACTTGGCTAACGGAGGAAGTCCCTCTTGGTTCACACAGCGAAAGACAGAGACCGCAACGAGACAGAACACAGCTGAGATACCAGCAGAAGTGGTCGCCTGGTCAGCGCGCCGCACGCGCTCCAGGCAGGGCAAGACACACCAAGGCTCTTGCTCAAGCTCCCCGTGGAGACCCCACACATGGAACCGCTGAAACAAGGACAGCTGATGGGTCTTTGGGAGCAGAGGGGAATTCGGAACTGTCGGGAATGTCGCGGTTACGATCAGGATCCCCGGATGACTCAAACCTGTCTCACAGTCCGGCGCTGTAACCCTGTAAGCAGATGGATAAATCTGGGAGGGTGCAAACTGACCAGATGAGGAAAACACTACTCATGACTAACTACCATTTACTGTGTCTTCTTTCATAATCCGAAGATATGGAGGGGTCCACCACTGCTCACTCAGTTAATGGTATACCCCATGAAGTGCGAGAGTGAGGTGATTTATAGGGGTGACAGATGCTTCTGGGGGGGGAGTATGGGGTGGGGCGGGCGTTGGTGGGCTGGGAGGTTTGGGCCTTGTTTTAAGGCATTTGTTACTGTTACTATGGTGGTATGTTTGTGTTGGTTAGCAAGTGCACAGGACAGGAGATTCAGTGATCCAATTGACAAAGTAGAGGCACTCATTCTGCTGCGAAGGGGACAAAATAAGGCAGGGATCCCAGACCAAGAAACAGCGCACTCCGATAACTGTTATGAGACACTTTAGAAACAACTATTCCTAGGAGTCCGACACAAGTTATCTCATGGAACGTTAATGGTCTTTTGGACAAAATTAAACGCACTGCAGTGTTTACCTTTATGCACCGATACCGACCTGATGTGCTCCTACTGCAGGATACACACCTTTCGGGTGATCATTGTCCCTGCTTGGCTCGCAAAGGGTTTCACAGAGTATCATGCGGGGTTTGCGCGCGGGTCGCAGGGGGTGGCAATATTGATACACGTTTGTTTCCCATAACAAAAATCCAGGTATGGAAGGACCGACAGGGACGCAACGGGGCCATCACTAGGAAGTTAGAGGGTGTCACAGTTAATATGGTCAGTGTCTATGCTCCCCCTGGGATGGTGCGAGGGACCCTCAATGATCTAACCAAACTACTCTTAGACCTGCCCCCAGGACTTACTATGATGGGAGGGGACTTTAACACGGCCCGGACCCTGCCATGGATGTGTCCGGATCGCCCTCAACTTATAGGCTTACAACGGCAGCGGGAATCATGGGGTGGCTTTCGGCTGCAGAGCTTTGTGATGTTTGGTGGGTGTGGCATCCAAGACGGCAGCAGTTCACCCATACATCGGTGGCACACGTGTCACAATCCAGAAGTGACCTGGTGCTACTGCCAAGCACGAATTGCACCTACCTCTCCCATACTGAAATCCTAGCTAGAGAAATTTCTGACCACGCCCCCCTCAGGTTTACCGTACGCCCTGATCAGTCTTTGACTCGTCCTATGTGGCGACTGAATGCATGGTATCTACAAGACGGGCATACGTTGAGGAGTTACAACAGACACAGCGCAAGTACTTCGCACTGAACGAGAGGTCTGTGGCTTCTCCAGGAACTTTGTGGGTGGCGAGTAAGGCAGTACTGCAAAGTGTGGTCAGGGGCCTGATCCGAAATCAGGAGCGTTTGCGAGCTCAAAATATTGAGCGGTTGGAGGAACGGGCACTGGTTTTAGAAAATGAACAATAAACGAGACCCAGCGAAGGGCCAGCACGGCAGCTCCTATTAGTCCGGGAGGAAATCCGTGATCAACCTTTAGAGGCCGCAAAGCACCTGTGGAAGGCTACTACTGCAAAGATATATGGCTGGGGAGACAAGACTGGAAAGTTGCTTTATTGGCTGGTGTTTCACCATCGATCCTCTAGGCTTGTCCCTGAAATCTATGATGGGGAGAGGGGCTGTGCCTCAGGTCACCTAGAAATAGCCAACGCATTTGCCAGGTACTATCAGACATTGTATTGGGTATCAACGTTGACCGAGCCGGGCTGGGCCTGCCAGCTGCTGGAGGAGGTTCCCCTTCCGCGATTGCCAGCGGCAGAGGTGCAGATCCTAGAGGAACCTATTAATGCTGAAGAAATTGGGGAAACTATATCTGCATTGGGAACGGGGAAAACTCCAGGTCCAGATGGTTTCCCCTTGGAGTATTATAAAGCGTTCAGGGATGATCTGGTGCCATACATGTTGGCACTGTATGTGGAGGTGGAGCAAAAAGGGTTGTTCCCGGGAGTGCTGGATGTCGCGACCATTGTGGTGCTTCCTAAAACCCAGCCCCCAGCGCTACATGTGCAGATTATAGGCTGATATATCGTTGATTAATAATGAGATTAAAATCTACTCCACGATTCTCGTGGCCCATCTTAAGAGGGTTCGACCACAGTTGATACACCCCGACCAGTGTGGGTTTATGGCGACTCGTAGCACTCGACACTGCATCCGTCGACTGCATGTGGCTTTGGCAGAACGCTGGCGAATACCCAGAGACCTTGCTCTTTTATTTACAGATTTTGAAAAGGCCTTTGATTCGGTGGACTTGGGGTTTCTCTTCTTGGTGCTCGAGCGGGCAGGTTCTGGACTTAGGTTTTGCCGCCTGGTTGGAGCGTTGTATACTAACCCTTCAGCTTATGAAGGGGCCCTGTCCTTGGTTTTTTAAATTTGTCGGAGTACGCAACAGGGATGTCCCCTGTCCCCCCTTCTGTTTACATTGGTTATTGAACCGCTAGCTCAGATGGTTAGGACTGACCTGATATATCATGGCTGGAGATTGGGGCCCTCCCGGGAAGACAGAATAGCCCTATATGCTGACAATGTCCTGCTGTATATGGAGGAACCAAGTATATATCGGGGCCATGATGTCTTAACCTTTTACAATGTTATGAGCAAGCGTCGGGACTTAAAATTAACCCTGCCAAGTCTGAGTTGGTACCCCTGGCTAGTTCTCGTGATTGTTTCGATTGGCAGGACATCATACCCTTACGCAGACTCAGCTTTAAATATCTAGTTATCCGGGTGACCTTTCTGCCTGAGTTGACCTGGGCCAAGAATCTATCCCCGCTCTTGACGCGTATTAAGACGGATCTGCAGAGGTGGCAGGCTGTACCGTTAAATGTGATGGGTCGTGTGGCCCTGTACAAGATGATGGTCTTGCCAAGGCTTTTTTATGTATTTCAGAATTTCCCCCTCCCGATCCCGCGCTCCTGGTTTAGAGCTCTAGAGAGTGCCACTATGCTGTTTCTTTGGAAAGGGGCCAGACATCGAGTTGCGGCACAACACTGCCGGAGAGGAATATATGACGGGGTTCTGGGCGCCTCAGATCCTTATCTATATTATCTGGCAACCCAGTTACTGGTGATTCATGATTGGTTCACAGGGGCGTGGGAAGACCCAGCCTATCAGGTAGAGTTGGAGATTATAGGTTTCCCGCGTATTCTCGCTGTACTGTATGGCGCACCCCTCCTTCGGGACATGGAAGCAATCACTAAGGTGGTTTTCCTGGCATGGCGTGCTGCGACATACCAGATGGAATGCAGTTGTCACCTCTCATATGGAGGGGGAAATGGTTGAATGTGATGGCTGTGCTGGAGGGGTTTGTGGAATGGGACTTGCTGGGCATTTGACTGGTTGGGGATGTGTGGAAGGGAGAAGCATTGAAATCATTTGGGGAGCTGCAGGCTGATTTTCAACTAGCGCAAACGCAGTTTTTTAGATACCTCCAGCTGCGCCTTGCCCTGGGGGAGCACTTGCCAGTCGCAGGCCCCTTGCCGGAGTTCAGCCCTCTTGAGACCAAGTTACTCATGGGGAACATGATTGTGATAAAGCACAGGGGCTTGTGCCAATGCCCTATCTACTACACAGACTCCCCTATTCCCTAGGAACGAAAGGTGAGAAAGAAGACATAATAATTTTTTCCCCTAATGGAAGATTGTGGGCAAATTCTGGTGGCCAATCCATTTCTGTCAATAGGCTATCATAGCACAATGTCAATTGTTCCCAGGATATTACTCGAACAGTACACTCAATGTCTCCTTTGAGTTGCAATTTTAATTTGTAAACTGTGTCTCGGGTTGGGGGGTGGACTCGCGTATCTGCAGTTTCAACTTCTAAATCGTCATTAGTTGCTGTCACATCCAGATGCTCTTGAATATTCCGGCAAACTATTGTGACCTCTGCCTTGCTGTCGAGCAGAGTCAGTGTCCACTTCCTGTTCTTCATTAAGGCTCTCAGGATGCGTGGCATTTTGGACCAATATAGCTGCCACCTTTTTCTGTTTAAACTAATTCTGTTGGGGAGTTTCTATTCCCTGTCATGGAAGGTTCAGAGGAGTGTTCTCGAATTCACATATTCACATGTTCATTTAGTTGTTCAGAACATCAACCCCTCACTTAATTTATCTGGTGAGACTTTAAAGGAATGAGATAGTGTAGACTACAGCAAATATTGAACCGCGTGTGGAGCAGTTATCCACTGAGGGAACCATCCCGAGTGGCAAGCACATTGTGAGAATTCTATGTTTTGTCTTGGGGTCCCATACGTGGAAATACTGCTTTCCAAAGCGCTTATTTTTTGTGCTAACCAAAACAAATTCTTCATGTTTGTTGGGTAGCTTACTCATGATCGAATACAATGTTGCGTGTCACTATATGTGATTGCGCTGGAGTCATATTTAATGTTTGCATCTCAAATTGTATTAAGCATCTGTATACTTGTATTAAATCATTATGCAGGTGGCGCCCTTCCGCAACGATCATGGTATTGGCATTAGGATGAGGTGTAAATGTGGCCAGCTGTGGTCATGTAGGACTTTCATTACTCAAAGGGCCTAGTCTAACATTTTGTGCAACGTGTGGTTGTTGGAGGCTGGCCCTCTGTGTAGTGTACAAAACCAAGTACACTATGCAGAGGGTCCGAACACCCACAGGTTAGTGTTCAGGGGTAAAGATCAGACCACCTAATGCTCAAATTGTTAAGGTAGGTAGTCGAGCAGTTAGGCTAATCCAGGAGATGTGCTAAGTATTTGCTCTACTCACAAATCCAATCATGCACCACACACACTCAATAAATAACTTGAGACCAGAATTTATAAAAAATACTTCAGACTTTTATATAATTTTGAAGACCAAAATCTTTAGAAAAGGTTATTTTCTTGTTATGACTTTTGAAAGTTTTAGCAAAGTTAGTCTTTCTGTGCGTAATTACGCACCATTGGAATGAATAGGCAGTCACTTGTTAAAATGCATTAAAAATCGTACGGTTGAGTTACCAGTCTCTTTTTTTGCAGGATGGTCGCAGAGGTCGGTGGGCATCTTGTGCCAGTTGGAGAGCTTTGGGCATCTCCCGGTTCCAGTGGGAGCAGCTTTGGAAAGGTTCTTGGCACAGGCACAGGGCCACCTGGATGGGCCACTTGGGAAAGGAGCTAGTTTGAAAATTCAAAGTGGTGCTTGGGGTTCACCTTTGGCTGTCGAGGTCACAAGGGGTTGGAGACCCGGGGCACACAGCAGAACCCGCGATGCAAGGCCCAGGGCGGCCAGGTGAAGGGCGTTTTGGAGGTCTTGGATGCTATGAGCAACGAAGTCCACTGGAGCTGGAGGTAAGTCTCTTTGGGGGTCGCTTGCAGGACAACAGGGGCACTCTGGTCAGAGGTCTGGGGTGTTCCTGAAGTCCCTCGACTGGGACTTCCTCCTGATCCTTTGTCAGCTCTGGGGGAGCTGGTTTTCTCCTGGTCTGACATCAGCTGACCAGGACCCAGGGTATTGCTCTATCTCGGCCACTGGGGGCCGCAGTGCCAACAAACTTGGTACAGTTGGGGAGCACTTCTGTACCGTCTGGGTGTTGTTGGGTCCAGCTGTGACTTCCGGTCGCGGAGATATTGGCAACTGTCGTTTGCAGTTTACTTGCTTTACTTGAGTGGTGCCTCCAATCAGGAAGGAGATCTGGGGTGATCCTTGAAGGCTTGAGGTCCCCTGGGTTTCTTGGGGTCGGTCCAGTCAGTGGCGGCCCATCCTTTAGGGTGGAGGGGCCACGCCCCCCCCACCCCATGAAGAGTGTCTGTCAGGCTGAACAAAGGTCAGCCTGACAGACACTCTTCATGTTCAGGTCAGGCAGCCAGGAGCAGACATGCGCGATTTGCGCAGACTCCTGGCTGCCTGAGCTGAACTTTGCTGGGCTGAGGAGATCACAACCCCTATGGGTGACGAGGAAAGCGTCACCCATTGACACACTCCCTGGGCGCTTCAAGTTTAAGTCCAGGAACACTTTGTCACAGAGTGGGGTGGGGTCAGCAGTCTCACTGACCCCATCCCACTCTGTGACGAGGCTGGGACTGCTGCCTTCCCTCATTGGCTGACCTCAGTTCAGCCAGTGAGGGAAGGCAGCAGTCCCAACCCTCCTGGGACCTGGAGGCTAAAGGTAAGTGTGTGTGTCTGTGTGTATGTGTGTTATGAGTGTTGTTAATGGATGTGAGTGCGTGCGTGTGTGTGTGAAAGAATGAATGTGTGTGATCTCGTAAAATGAATGTTTGGTGCGTGGGTGTATGTTTGAATGGAATGAGTGTTGTTAATGGATGAGCGTGCGTGCATGTCTGTGTGTGTGTGAAAGAATGAGCCTGTGTGTGTGTGTGTGTTTGTGTGCCCCGCCCGCCCCCCCCTCCCAAAGCTGCCGGCCGCCACTGGGTCCAGTGTTCAGCTCCTCCGCTGTCGTGATTTTCGGGACTCTGGTACGGCAAACAGGTGTCTCGGTGCCTCTTCTGGTGCAGCAGGTCCTCGCTTCTCGTCCTGGCGGTTTCTCTGGTGCTGGTCTTTTTGAAATCCTTTTTGAATCCGTTTCAAATCTAAAATCTTAGTCTAGGGGAGCCCACCAAATACTGACGTTAGTGGGCATTTTAGAGGGAACCTGGTAGTGTCCAATGGGGCAAAGGTGGCTACACCCACCATAGTGACCACTTCCTGTGGGAAGGGTCACTTCCCTAAACCTCATTGGCAGTTTCTCTCCATTCCAAGATGGATAGATCTGAATCATAGGGTCCACTTCGCATGCAAGCCCTTAGGGGTGGTTCATGCTCAGTGAGGCCACTCCTCCTACCCTTTGTCTGGTTTTCCGCTTTTGCTCCTGCCAAAAGTGGGGGTTTGCAAGGGGAGAAGCCCTCTGCTGCTAGGAGCAGGCCCGGAGGCTCTAGTTTCAGGGGCTGTAGCCCTTTGAAGATCACCGCCAGGGTGTTGCACATTCTTGAGGGAGGTGGAGTTAGGAAGGGCATTGTCTTACAAACGAGAGAGCCAGGTCTCTCCTCCAGGTTTGTATATTGGCTGTCTGGAGAGGCAGCTGGATGGAACCAGCCAGCAACTCTGCCAGTTAGGGTTAGCTTTTGCAGGGGGCACCTCTAAGGTGGCCCCCCCTGAGGACATTTAGGGCTAAATCCAATACTGGTATCAGTTTGGATTTAATATTCTGAGTTGAACCCAGGGTACAGAGTGGCCATTATGTAGCTGGGGAACTCGTGTTGGACCAGTGCCCAGTACATACATTAAAATGGCTGCCCTGTTCACTCACTATGTCCCAGGTTTAGCAAGGACACAGTGGGGGCATATTGCTCATGCAGCTATGCCCTCACATATAGTACGGCGCACCCTGCCTTAGGGCTGAAAGGCCTGCTAGAGGGGTAACTTACCCATAACTTATGCAGTGTATGGTAGACAGGGCACACAAAGAGTGTGCCATGTCGAGTTTATCCTTGTACTTGTAGGGTTACCTCAGTACACTCAGCCTGTAATGGCAATGCTGGGTGCATCTGGGTGCAGGGCTTTGGGGGTGGCACAATCAGTGCTGCTGCCCCCAGGGGCCAACTCTTAATTTCTCTTGCCCTGGGTACTGAGGTACCCATTTACTAGGGACTTACATGGGTATTTAAGAGTGTAACCAATTGTGCCAAGCATCACAACAGTTTTAGGGAAAGAGATCTGGTCCAGGGAACCTGTTTAGCAGGGGCCCTGGGAACTACCAACTTCTAGAACACATCAACATCATGCACAAAAATGGGGGCTAACCATGCAAAAAGAGTCCTCCTCTCACAGTGGTAAGGTACCATCATGCCAATTTGGTCTTCTTGATAAGATAGAGGTATTTCTAAATATGCATATGCTCTGTATTGTGATGATGTGTAAGCAGGAGTGTAGTGATGAAATGCATGAGTGATCCCATCCACTGCCGGAAAAGTGACCCAAGAGTAAAAAATGAGAGCCTCAAGTTTGTTCCAATTATAACCCGTTGAGGTTCAACCATCCATTAATATTTTAAAGTCCAGAGATAGATACCCCAATGGGCGATTTAATCATTTTAAGGCTTCTAGCTTAAACACCCTACAGTGAAAGATAGGTGCTACTATCTTAGCTGAGAACAATATCCCTAATACCACGGAGTCTCCGTATAAGGTAATTAGGGTCCCTTTAGCATGTAGTGAGACGGAGATGCTGGGAAATCCATAATTTAGTGCCTAATCAACACTGGGCGCCATGTCGTACAGACTCCTGTTATAATAACAAGACTGCTAGACTCCAGCTGTCGGCCTAACCCTTCTGGCCAGCTAGCATCACCACACCAGTACCCAAGAGTAAAGGTGATTTGTGGCAGCCCTTTGCATGATGTCTAGATTTCTCAGGGAAATCGTGGTGGAACAGATCTTTTACCCCCTTCTCTCAGTTACATATGTCTCGCACATACAAAGACAAGCAGAAGCAGGACTAGGTTCAATCATTTTTAAAGAATCAGATGCATTCTATTTAAAAAGGCATGAATTGCGATTAGAAGGATGATTAAACATAATGAAAGCAAGACAGTGACAAGTAAAGTGAAACATAAGTAAAGTCCCACCAAGTCACAACAAAGGTTCTAGAATCCCTACCTGCACTACTAAGATTCTATTCAAGAGCATGGCAGTGTAAGCCTGTATCCCCCCCCCCCCACCCATCAGGCGCCCTGGAAGAAACTCATCCCCTACTATGATTGGAGGTAAAGAAGAGGTCTGTTGGTCTACTGAGAATCCTCTCACCTGGAGGGAAAGAAAGGCATCACGTCTCTGTAGAAACTGCTAAGGTGACGTGCAGCATACAATGGCAACTTGTTGGAATACCCCTCTCTCATGTAGGGGGCAGTGAGGTGTTTTATAATAAAACATCTAGTGCTCTGAGAAAACTGCCCTGACGTGGCAACATGTATATTTCTGTATTAGATAGCTGGGGATATAATGAACGCTTTGTGCAGGCAGTAACTTGTAACTTATCACATTCAGCCTTGAATGAAGCACAGACTCACAATGCTGTGCAGAGAAAAGAATAAGAGAATTCTGAGTGAAAGGACAAGCTGATAAAATAATAAAAACATTACACTAAAATAAAGCTTTTGCTAAAAGAATTAGGATAAAAATGCATGTATCCGAGTGAAAAGGGCACAAGCCGTAGGCCTAGGCCAAATAACATGTCTGTGTTATAGGTAGAGTAACCTCACAACAATTTGGGTTAATTTTTCTAAATGTAATCGCAGTGCACAGAAAACATTTAGTTTCAAGCCTTATATCTACTTAAAACAAGCACTGCCAAACTCAATAACTATGGCATCGCCGCCAACTTCTTGGCTTGGTAATAATTATTTTGTCCTGTTATGGTTGTTACAAAACTTTGTTAGGGAAGCTAAAGTTCTATCATCAATCTCCAAAAAAACTAAATTGGCTAAGGGTAAAAAGTACTTTTGGGTCTCAAAAAAGCACACTTTAATGTAGTAGTCCCTGGCACTAAAAGGAACTACTTTGTGTGTGGATGTGCTCCTTGTTAAATGGTAGCACGCCATAACACACACTGAAATCAGTAAATGGCTGAAGTGGGCTGACCCATGGCCCTGCGATTTATGCTAGAGCGGATGGAAGAAACATGTGAATGAAAAAAAAACAGACTAATGGATGGCATCTGGCTGAAAACCCTAAAACTATGTTATACACATAATGTTAGTAAAATTAAAAGGTCTTGGCTAACAGAAGGCCTATAACAAGTCAGTCAATCTGGTTGTCGGCCTCTTGCCTTTGCTAATATTTTTGTAATACTTTTTGTAATATGTTATTACAAATAGGGGGTTGAAAAGATAGATACATAGAGAGGGTTGAAAAGATAGATAAATAGAGAGGGTTGAAATGAGAGAATGAGAGGCTGGCAAAGCAGAGAGGCTTGAAAAGTAAAAAGCTTGCAAAGAACAACAGTGCTACATAGATCTATAGTGCTGCACAGACAGATAGTGCTGCACAGGTGAACAAGTTACTTACCTTTGCCAATACTCTTTCTGGCGGATGCTCTACCTAACCACACATTCTTCATCCTGTGAAAATTCCTCCAGGTGCCAGACTAGATCCAGAGATTTTTCAGCAGTGCCGTTGCACGTTGGTAGGTGGCTTTGTGGGGCTCTGTACCTATATTTTTACGCTCCTGAACCAACATGCAGAGCAGTGTATAAGGGCCACTCAGACACAACAGTCCAGAAGGTGCTTATTTTGTACTGTTTTTTCCTCGTGGGGCCGAACTCGTCCGCCATTTTTGTCAGCACTCTAGCAGCTTGACCAGCTGTTTAACAAGCACCTAATCAGAGGCTTTATTTAAACCCACCTGCTCACTGGCGGCACAGCGGACGCGCTGGCGCGCCAATGGCAAGCCCATCTGCGCCCGAGAGAGCCCAGAAACGCTGTCACTCCCTCCATTAAAAGGTTGGTTTATTACTCCTCACAACTGCTAGCCCACAGAAACACCTCTGGCTGTTTAGCACCCTTAACTGCTCCGTCAAACCCAGTTATCCAGCTCTGCCACAGTTGCCCCTGGACCCCTTTAATCACCTTGCCATTTAAGAGCACTCCCCATCACTTAGGCAAATTGTTCCTGCTAAACTGTTGCTCTTTGCCTGCACATTGCAGGCATATTTTCATCCTTCTAGAAGATCACCAATCTGACATCCTATTTCTCACTGAAACATGGCTTAAGGAAGATTCTTCCTTTGAAATCCTCAACGCCCTCCCCTCTAACTACATGATAGCCCACCTAGATAGATCTCATGCAAAAGGAGGAGGCATCGCCATTATCTATAAAAAAAACAATCAAATGTGTTACCTCCACTCTTGACATTCCTGGATGTGAGAGCATGTCCTTTTCGCTAAATTTGTCTGCCACATTTACTTTTTCTGGGATCCTTATCTACCGTCCCGCTGGCCCATATGCAAACTTTTTAGATGCCTTACCTGACTCAGTGGCAAATCTTATCTGTAAAACTCAAAATTTAACTATACTTGGAGATTTTAACATTCGTATTGGCAATACAGACTGCACCTCTGCCAAATCACTTTTAGCCTTGTTGGCAGCACTAGATCTCACTCAGTACACCACTGGACCCACTCACCATAAAGGCCATACTATTGACCTCCTCTTCAGCAATCTATCTGATATTTCTCTCTCTACTCCTCTACCTCTTATCTGGACAGACCACTATCTTCTGTCATTTACACCTGTTTAGAATATTCCTTCGGGTGTTCAAATCACTACAAAAACAAAGGTCGTCAATGGCCTAAACTTGTGCCCAAGGAATTGGGTAACACCCTTTGCTCCTCATCCTTAAACTATAATGACTCTCACCCCATCAATGCAGAGTCCTTCAATAATTGGATTTCTACCTTCGTAGACTCTATTTTGCCTATTAAGACGAGATCAATGAAACCTATGTACAAGGTTAATCCTTGGTTCTCTCCCCTCCTGCTAGAAGAAAAAAAGAACTGCAAAAAGCTGGAAAGAATTTGGAGGAAAAACTACAATGCTTCCTCCAAGGAAACTTATATCACAATCTATTAGGAGCTATCATCACAACATTAAATTAGCTCAATTATCTTACTATAGCACCAAAATAGAGCAATCAGCAAATTCCCAAGAAAAGATTTTCCAGATCTTCAAAGAACTTACCCTTGTACCCTCTGGTGACTCACCTTTAGAGCCCTCAATTGAACACAGTAATAAGTTAGCAGTTCATTTTCCGGAAAAAATTACCAATACATACTCTTCTTTTCCTACTACCTCCAATCAGGAATCCAAGAACGATCAGGGCGCTAACATTCAGCAGTCCGGGATCTCATTTGCAGCTTTCCAGCCCCTAACTGATACGTTGGTAACAAACCTTCTTATCAACATTAAATCAGGATCACCTCTTGACCCTGCCCCTCCGGCCTTTTTGGCACTGGTTTCGGATACCATTGTTCCGCCATTGACTAGGATTCTAAATCACTCTTTACCTACAGGATCTCTGCCACAATCTTTTAAACATGCTATTATTAAACCTCTTTTAAAAAAAACTAAACTTGATCCTATTTTACTTAGCAACTATAGGCCCATTGCCCTTCTTCCCATTTCAGCAAAGATTCTGGAAAAAACATGTTAATAACCAATTGACCTGCTTTCTCGAAAAATATGAGCTCCTAGATTCAACACAAATGGGATTTAGATCCCAACACAGCACCAAGTCAGTTCTCTTGTCAGTTACCAAGTCTACTCTGCAACTTCTAGATCAGGGAGGACATGTAGCTATTATCCTACTGGACCTCAGCGCTGCCTTCGACACTGTGGATCATAATATCCTCTGTCATAGGCTTTCCAAGATAGGGATAGAGGGTACTGCACTATCTCCGTTCTCCTCTTTTCTCACAGGAAGAACCTTCCAAGTCTCAGACTCTTCTTTCCTATCAGACACCTTTCCCCCGACATGTGGAGTACCCCAGGGTTCGTCCCTGAGCCCTACTCTCTTTAACGTTTATCTCTCCTCTTTGGCCAAAGTAGTGAAACCTTATGACCTCTCAGTGGTTACCTACACCGACGATACTCAATTGATAGTATCCCTGTCCAACACTAAGGCTCCTTCTTTAACTAACCTTTCCTTATGTCTGGTGGATATTTTTAATTGGATGTACGGGTCTAAACTGAAACTTAACGATGGGAAATCAGAGGTGATGATTGTGGGCAAGGGTGCCCCCTCAATCCCCTTGGAAATGTACTCAGAGGCCTTCAGGAATCTTCCTCCCCCCAAGGAACACAAAGAGCCTTGGTTTCTGGCTCGACCCCCGTCTAACCACGGAACAACAGTCTCAAAAGATCTTTTTTTCTTGCTTCGGTATCCTGAGAACCCTCAGGAAGACTCTTAATTTCCTTCCCCCTTCAGCCAGAAGAATTCTCGTTCAAGCTATGATACTTTCTCGGCTTGACTACAGCAACTCCCTTTTCCTCAGTTCACCAGAATATGTTGTAAAGAAACTTCATGTTGTGCAGAATGCTGCCGCCAGGCTTCTTATTAACCTACCAAGACACCACTCTGCCAAGCCAGCTCTAGCTGCGCTTCACAGGCTACTTATCAAACAACGGATTCACTTTAAAGCTTTATGCATGACCCACAAAGCCCTGCATCATAAAGGTCCTCTTTTCCTCAGGCAAAGCATTTTCTTCCATGTTCCCACTAGACTGTTAAAATCGTCCACCTCCCGGTCAGCACACATAGCGCGATTTAAGAGGTCTTTGTCAGGAGGTAACTCCTTCTCTGCAAAAGCAGCACGCCTCTGGAATGCTCTTCCTTTAGAGCTTCAGCAAGAACCCTCAGAACGACTGTTCTGGAAAAAACTAAAAACTGTTCTCACTTTTCTTCAGCGCTGGGAAGCCATAGGGTAGCCATGCGCTCTATAAATCTCCAAAACTAAACTAAACTTATTATGGCAAATGGGTCAGAAAGCTGCGAATATTAAAGATAACTGTAGGAAAGTACCCTCTTTTTGTCATGGTTACCCGGACTTATTTCCTGCTGTTTGTGTTTTGACTGTGTTCACTGGGATCCTGCTAACCAGCTTGGTGCTCTGTTCCTCTAAATTTGGTTGCTTAGGACTTTGCACACCCTACAATTGGCATACTAGGGCTCCCATATAAGTCCATAGAATATGGTACTTAAGTACCAAGGGCACTGGGGCACCAGGGGTTCCCCATGGGTTGCAGTGTGTATTGTGCCACCCATGGGAGCTCATGCAAAAATGTGTCTGCAGGCCTGCCATGGCAGCCTGCGTGAAAAGGTGCATGCACCCTTTCACTACAGGCCACTGCACCAGGGTCACCCTATGGTAGGCCCTCCTAGCCCAGAGGACAGGTGTAGGAGGCTGGCCTGGCTTATAGTGGGTACCCTGTGGTACTTACATCCTGTGCCAGGTCCAGTTATCCTTTATTAATAGAATAGAGGTGTTTCTAGCAGCTTAGGCTGATAGAAGGTATCTATGGCAAAGCAGCTTAGGATGAACTAGGAGACATGCAAAGCTCCTACTATACCACTTATATCATATGCACAATATCATAAGAAAACACAATACACAGAGTTACTAATAATAAAGGTACTTTATTTTTATGGAAATATGCCACAAGTATCCCAGTGAGTACACTCAGTAAGAAGGTAAGTAATATACTCAAGTTATATGTACACAAACCCAAAACAGGTAAGTACTAGTAAGAAAAGTAATGCAAACAGTGTAGAATTACAATAGGATGCAACAGGTGAACATGGGTCTAGGGGCAACACAAACCACATACTCCAAAAGTGGAATGTGAATCACGAATGGACCCCAGACCTATGGGAGCTTGTAGAGGGTCGCTGCGACTGTAAGAAAACAATAAGGGTGTCCAAGATACCCCACCCCAAGACCCTGAAAAGTAGGAGTAAAGTACACCTACTACCCCAAAAGGACACAATAGTCGTGATAGGGGGATTCTGCAAGAACAACAAACACCAGCAAGGCACTGAAGGTGGATTCCTGGACCCGAGGACCTGCAAGGCAAGGGGACCAAGTCTAAGAGTCGCAATAGTGTCCAGGGGGGGCGGGAGCCCAGGAAACCCCGGATGAAGGTGCAAGGAAGCTGCCTCCGGATGGAAGAAGCTTGGAGTTCTGCAACAACGAAGAGGACTAGGAACTTCTCCTTTGTATGGAAGATGTCCAACGTCGTGGTGGAGGTTGCAGAAGTGTTCCCACGCAGAAATACCGCAAACAAGCTTTGCTAGCTGCAAGGGTTGCAGTAGAGGTTTTTGGGTGCTGCTGGGGACCAGGAAGGACCAGGATGTCACCCCCTGGAGGAGGAGACAGAGGGGGCGCTTAGCAACTCAGAGAGCCCCCACAGAAGCAGGCAGCACCCGCAGAAGTACCCGAACAGGCACTTAGAAGATTTGTGAACCGGAGCTGGCTCAGAGTCACAAAGGAGGGTCCCACAACGCCAGAGGCCAACTCAGAGGGTTGAGCACTGCAGGACGGAGTGCTGGGGACCCAGGCTAGGCTGTGCACGAAGGAAATCCTGGAAGAGTGCACAGGAGCCGGAGCAGCTGCAAATCATGCAGTACACAGATTTGCAGTCTAGCGTGTGGAGGCAAGGACCTGCCTCCATCAAACTTGGACTGAAGGATCACTGGACTGTGGGAGTCACTTGGATAGAGTTCCTCTGTTCCAGGGACCACGCTCGTCAGGATGAGAGGGGACCCAGGGGACCGGTGATGCAGTCTTTTGGTGCCTGCGTTAAGGGAAGGGAGATTTCTTCTTGGCTTCCAGTGCAGGGTGAAGGCAGGTGACCCCCAGAGCATGCACCACCAGGAAACAGTCGAGAAAGCCGGCAGGATGAGGCGCTACAATGTTGCTGGTAGTCATCTTGCTACTTTGTTGCGGTTTTGCAGGCGCCCTGGAGCAGTCAGCGGTCGATCCTTGGCAGAAGTCAAAGAGGGAAGTGCAGAGGAACTCTGGTGAGCTCTTGCATTCGTTATCTGCAGAATTCCCCAGAGGAGAGACCCTAAATAGCCAGAAAAGGAGGTTTGGCTACCAAGAAAGGAGGATTAGCTACCAAGAGAGGTAAGAGCCTATCAGAGGGAGTCTCAGACGACACCTGCTGGCACTGGCCAATCAGAGCAGTTCAGTGTGCCAGCAACACCTCTGTTTCCAAGATGGCAGAGGTCTGGGACACACTGGAGGAGCTCTGGGCACCTCCCCTGGGAGGTACTGGTCAGGAGAGTGTTCACTCCCCTTTCCTTCATCCAGTTTCGCGCCAGAGCAGGACTGGGGGATCCCTGAACCAGTGTAGACTGGCTTATGCAGAGATGGGCACCATCTGTGCCCATCAAAGCATTTCTAGAGGCTGGGGGAGGCTACTCCCAGCCCTTCACACCTATTTCCAAAGGGAGAGGGTGTAACACCCTCTCTCAGAGGAAATCTTTTGTTCTGCATTCCTGGGCCAGGGCTGCCTGGAACCCAGAAGGGCAGAATCCGGTCTGAGGGGTTGGCAGCAGCTGCAGTGGAAACCCCGGAAAGGCAGTTTGGCAGTACCCGGGTTCTGTGCTAGAGATCCGGGAGATCATGGAATTGTCCCCCCCAATACCAGAATGGTATTGGGGTGACAATTCCATGATCTTAGACATGTTACATGGCCATGTTCAGAGTTACCATTGTGACGCTATACATAGGTAGTGACCTATGTATAGTGCACACCTGTAATGGTGTTCGGGGAATTTGCCCTGAATGATGTGGGGGCACCTTGGCTAGTGCCAGGGTGCCCACACACTAAGTAACTTGGCACCCAACCTTCACCAGGTGAAGGTTAGACATATAAGTGACTTATAAGTTACTTATGTGCAGTGAAAAATGGCTGTGAAATAACATGGACATTTCACTCAGGCTGCAGTGGCAGGCCTGTGTAAGAATTGTCAGAGCTCTCTATGGGTGGCAAAATAAATGCTGCAGCCCATAGGGATCTCCTGGAACCCCAATACCCTGGGTACCTAAGTACCATATACAAGGGAATTATATGGGTGTACCAGTGTGCCAATGAGAATTGATAAATGTAGTCACTAGGCTGCAGTGACAAATTTGGAAAGCAGAGAGAACATAAACACTGAGGTTCTGGTTAGCAGAGCTTCAGTGATACAGTTAGGCACCACTCAGGGAACACATACAGGGCACATACTATGAGCACTGTGGTCCTGCCTAGCAGGGTCCCAGTGACACAGGGGCTAAAACATACATATATACATACAGTGAAAATGGGGGTAGCATGCCAGGCAAAATGGTACTTTCCTACAACAGGTACCTGTGTTATGAGGGCACGCCTGCATTAGTAGAGGTGGCCCTACAAACTCCAGATCCTTTACACTGAACTTTGTAAGTGTGGGGAAGCCATTTTATCCATGTACTGTACACCGGTCACTACTAGTGTCCAGCTACATAATGGTAACTCCAAACCTGGGCATGTTTGGTATCAAACATGTCAGAATCATACCCCAATATTGTTGCCAGTATTGGTTGTATGATTCCATGCACTCTTGGGGCTCTTTAGAGGACCCCCAGCATTGCTCCTACCAGTCTTTTGGGGTTTTCCCAGCAGCCTGTGTTGCTGTCACCCCTCAGACAGGTTTCTACCCTCCTGCTGTTTGACCAGCTCAGGCAGAGGAAGGCAGAACAAAGGATTTCATGTGAGAGGGAGGTAACACCCTTTCCCTTGGAAATAGGTGCAACATGGCTTGGGAGGGGTAGCCTCCCCAAACCAACGGTATGCTTTGAAGGGCACATTTGGTGCCCTCCTTGCATAAATCGTTTGCACCAGTCCAGGCATCTCCGGGGCCTGCTCCAGTGCAGAACCGGACAATGAAAAGGGGAGTCACCACTCCCCTCTACATCACCATTCTAGGGGTGGTGCCCAGAGCTTCTCCAAGTGGCCACTTGATTATGCCATCTTGAATACAAGGTGGGCAGAGGCCCCTGGTTGCATATGAGTGGCCAGGTCAGGCAGGTGTCGTCACAGCCCCCTCCTGATAAGTGGTCACCCTGCTAGGTGACCAATCCCCCTTACTGTGCTATTTAGGGTCTCCCTCTGGGTGGGTCCTCAGATTCGACATGCAAGATTCCACCTGGACTCCTCTGCATCGTTTACTTCATCTTCTGGCCACCAGGACTGCAACTGGACCTTCCAGGAACCAACAATCTGCAACTTCAGCAACGACTCCACTTGGCAACATTGTTTCTCTAGCTCCTTCCAGCAAATGCAACATTTCTCTGGCTGTGCATCCTCTGAGGGCGAGCCTTCAGCCTGCACAAGACGAAAGAAGGAATCTCTCTTGGAGTAAAGGAGTCACTGCGTGGATCCTCTCTCCTCCGGAACTGCATGTATCCTGCATCACAGGTGGTGGTCTGGAGTGGTCCCCTTGGTCTTCTCTACCAGCTATCCACGTTGGGAGATGGTAAGCCCTTGCATCTCCTTCTAGGACAGTACTCCTGTGCACAATGACTCTTGCAGCTACCAAGGCTTGTTTGTTCCCCCTCCAAGGGATCTTCAGGTGCCGTGTAGCCTCGGCCACTAGCACTCTTTCCTGCAAAGCACAGGCTCCTGCCTGCTGCTCCAGCGACTCCTTCAGGTTTGCTGAGTGGTCCTCACTGCGACTCCTGTGTCTCCTGCCAGTGGGTTGCCTGTGGGGGCTGCCATCTCTTCTTTTGACCCTTCCAGCTGCGGAGGGTCAGCCCGGACTCCCGTCCTTGGGTTGAGTCCCCTGGACCTTGATGGTCCCCTTCAGCCATACAAAACCTTCTTCTCCGACTGCCAAGGCTTGTTGGTGGTTGTCCAGCACCACCGACTGACTGCATCACGACCGCCGACGTGGGACGTCACTTGCATCACTTCTCTTCTGTTCCTGTGCTGCACTGCTGACTTTCTTCATCTGCTATCAACCTGGCACTGCCTTCACAGAAGGGTGGGTATTGGCTCCTTCCACAACCGGACACTCCAACTCGAACTGGACTTTGTTCCCTTTCTTTGCAGGTCCTCTTCTGTCAGGATCCACCTTGGTTTCTTCTAATCTTGTCTGGATCTTGCACAATCCTTATCCAAAGTCCTCCAGTTGGTTTTGGGGAAAACCAGGCACATATCTCTTCTATCCTGATCCCTGGGCGGCACCTGGGTACTTACCCTTGGGGTTCCTAGTTCCTCCAGCTCCCCTCCACTAATTCCACTTCCTTGGGTGATGGGCTGCCTTTCACATTCCACTTTTTTAGCATATGGTTTGCCCCTCCCCTAGGGCCCTCGCTGTTTCCTATTGCTTTTATCAATGCCTATTGCTTTCCATACTATTTCCTAATTGCTAATGTGTATATACTAGTGTGATTAATTAGCTCCAGTTGGGGTATTGCCTAGACAGAATTTTAATATTTGTGTTACCATAATAAAGTACCTTTATTTTTATTTTTTACACTGTGTGGTTCTTTAATGTGTGTAAAAGCTGTGTGACTACAGTGGCATTCCATAACCTCTGCATATCTCCTAGATAAGTCTTGGCTGCTCACCCACAGCTATCTCTAGAGACCCCTGGCTTCCTTCACACTGCCTATACTTCAATAATAGGGGATATCTGGAGTTATAACTCCATAGGTGCTCACCACCCACCAGGCCAGCTTCCTACACTGATGGTGCAGCGGTGGGATAAGAGGGTCCCCAGGAAGAGGGATATGTTCTCCTCTGTCCATACCCATGTCTCCTCATACCCATGTCTGAGGGGACCCACTGCTCCACCTCAGGGGAAGATTCCATAGACAGGGATCTTAAGAAACTGAGGTTGGAGGAGGCCAAGCTGAGACTGCAGGAGCGACAGCTGGCCACAGATAGGGAGGCCTTGGCAGGGGGGAGCGCAAGACAGGATTTGGGTATAGCACCCGATGGCGGCAGCAATCTTTGCTTTAGGGACACCAGAACCAGGGAGGGCTCTTACGATTCTAGGAACCTGAGCAAGATAGTCCCACCTTACAAGGTGGGATATGACATTTACAAATGGTTCACTGCTTTGGAGAGGGCTTCTGAAGTTCAGAAGGTCCCCGAAAGGCAGTGGGCAGCAATCTTGTGGCTCTCCTTCTCTGACAAAGGCAAAGACAAACTCCTCACTGTCAGAAAGGAAGATGGAGATAATTAGACAGCTCTAAAAAGTGCACTGTTAGATGGTTTTGGTTTGACCACTGAACAATACAGGATCAAATTCGGGAAAACCCAAGATTGGGTAGATTTTGTGGACTGCTCAGTTAAAGCTCTGGAAAGCTGGTTACATGGGAGCAAAGTGAGTGACTACCAGGGCTTGTACAATTTGATTCTGGGAGAGCACATTTTGAATAACTGTAAATCTGATCAGCTGCATCAGTACTTGGTGGATTCTGATCTGACCTCTCCCCAAGAATTAGGAAAGAAGGCAGACAAGTGGGTGTGCACCAGGGTGAGTAGGAAAACTCACAAAGGGGGTGACCACAAAGGAAGGAAGCAGGTAAGGATCAGGATGAGGGTAGGGACAAAGATAAAACTAAAGAGTCTTCATCAGGCCCACAAAACCCATTTGGGGGTGGAATACATCCTCTTTCTCAAATTTTAAGAAGCCTTGGTGCTAGATTTGTAAAAACAAAGGCCATAGGGCATGGAACAGCACCTGTCCTAAGAAAGGCACCAATCCCCCCCCCCACCATTGCTAACCCCTTCTGCTCCTAGTGCCCCTAGCTATGGCAGTAGTGGTGGTAACCGCGATAAAAACAGTCAGTCCAAAAGTGTAGATGGTCTCACCTTGGGGACTGTAGCGGGATCTGGGCAAGTCAGAGAGACCACTGAGGCTGTGTTGGTCTCTGATGGGGGCACTGACTTTGCCACCCTAGCTGCCTAATATTGTTAAGTGCAGGCAGCAGCCCTTAATTAATGGTGTTTAGGTTGAGGCCTGCAGCGACACAGGTGCCAGTTTCACTATGGTGACTGAAAAACTGGTCTCCCGGGCAACACCTTCTTGGTCACATGTATCAAGTGACTGATGCTCATAACACTTTGTGCCACCCCATGGCAGTTATTGATTTCAAGTGGGGGAACGGGAGGGAGTACTGGCCCTAAAAAGGTTGTACTGTACTCTCATCTACCCGAATGTCTGCTATGTAATGGCTTGGAGACTTCAGCTTGGGCTGAAGTGGAATTTGAGGCCCATACAGCAATGCTGGGCATTCCTGGGCATATCTCCACCCTCACCAGAGCACAGGCAAAGAAACAAAGGGAATAAGGAGTCATGGAGCCTGGAACAATGGCCCAGGAGGCACCCAAACAAAAGAGCAGAAAGTCTATAAAGGTGCCCCCTATGATGATTCAAGTCCTGAGGGAGAAGAATCTACTCCTTGGGTGGAACCTACACCAGAGGAGCTCAAAGCTGATACTGCTGAGCTCTTGGGTACAGGAGGGCACACTAGGGAGGAACTCAGTATGGAAGAAAGCCTGTCCCACGCTAGAGAGCCTAAGGCAGCAAGATGCAGCACAAGAGGCAGGGGATAGCAATGGCACCCATAAGGTGTACTGAAATAAAATCCTCCAATACTCAGAAGCAAGGGACCCTAAACCTGGAGCCACCAGGAGACTGGTTATCCCTGACGTTTAGGGAGTTCCTGTTAAATCCAGCACATGAAATTCCCCTTGGAGGCCACTTAGGGCAAAGCAAGACTTCAGACAGGCTGGTCCATCACTTTCACTGGCCCCACATAGTTTTGTCACTCATGTGTCACTTGTCAAGCCAGTGGTAAGACAGGTGGCATCCAAGAGGCCCATTTATTTCCACTACCAGTGCTTGGTGTGCCCCTTAAGAGGGTTGGGTGGATATTGTTGCCCCCCTAGATCCTCCAACAGCCTCTGGTAAAAGATGTATACTGGTGGCAGTAGACCATGCCACCAGATATCAAGAGGACATTCCTCTTAGGGCCACTGCAGCTCCTGCAGTGGCCAAAGCCCTCCTGGGGAATTTCTCCAGGGTGGCATTTCCTAAAGAGGTATCACAAGGGGGTGCAAATTTCATGTCTGGTTACCTTAACTCCATGTGAAAGAAGTGTGGTATAACTTATAAATTTGCCACTCCCTACCATCCACAAACAAATGGACTACTTGAGTGGTTTAATAAAACTCTCAAAAGCATGATAATGGGACTCTGAGAATCTCAGGAGGTGGGATGTCCTCTTGCCTTGCCTCCTCTCTGCCTATAGGCAGGTTCCTCAGAAGAGAGTGGGTTACAGCCTCTTTGAAATTCTGTTTGGACAGCCTGTTAGGGGTCCCCTTGCTCTTGTGAAATAAGGCTGGGAGCAACCACTCAAGCCTCCAAAACAGGACATTGTGGACTATGTACTAGGCCTCAGATCTAGGCTAGCAGGGTACATGAAGAGAGCTTCCAAAAATCTTCAGGCCACCCAAAAGTTGCAAAAACAACAGCATGACCAGAAAGCTGTGCTGACTATGTACCAGCCAGGACAAAGTGTGGGTCCTGGAAATTGTGGCTCCCAGGGAACTCCAAGACAAATGGAGTCGACCACACACTACTGTGGAAACAAAGAGTGAGGTCACCTACTTGGTTGACCCAGGCACTCCTAGAAATCCCCACATGGTGCTTCATGTGAACCACCTGAAACCCTACTTTGACAGGTATGACATGACCTTGCTCAGGATGAGGGACAGGAAAAAAGTGACCCTCTCCGTGACCTCTTCTCCCACAATACAGTAGAATGCCAGTAGATAGGGTTGTGCTTGCAGACTGCCTCTCTGAGTCACAAAAAGATCATTGCAGAAATCTCCTGGTGCAGTTCTCTGAATTGTTATACCTGACCCTTGGTCAAACTACATAGTGTGAACACACCACTGACACAGGTGACAGCCTGACTTTTAAAAGTAAAATTTACAGGCAGCCTGATCATGTCAGGGAATGCATCAAATCTGGGGTGCAAAAGATGTTAGACCTGGGAGTTTTTGAGCCTTCTGACAGCCCCTGGGTTAGCCCACTAGTCCTTGTCCCAAAACCACATCCGAAAATGGTTAAAAGGAGATGAGGTTTTGTGTGGATTACATGGGTCTCAATATTGTGACTAAAGTACAAGTTACTTACCATCAGTAATGAAATATCTGGTAGAGACATATTCTAGTTGCAGATTCATTACCTTAGAATTTTCACCCAGGTGTCAGACAGCATCCAGAGATATTTCTTCGAGCAATACCCTTTCACGTCAATAGGTGACATCGGTCGACTCCGCGGGCGTCGTGGTCGCCGTGATGACGTCTGGAGTAGTATATAGACACCACCTGAGCGCAGTGACATCAGTTTCTTTTAACGAATTTCCACGCCAAAGCGCAGAGCCGCTAAGAACACTGAGATTGGTGCGCCAGAGCTAAGGACCTGAAGGGGAGAATCCCTGTCCCTAGAAATCAGTTCACAAGCGGGGAGGATGGGTGGGTCGGTAAGGAATCTACAACTAGAATATGTCTCTACCAGATATTTTGTTACCAAAGGTAAGTAACTTGTACATCTGATAGAGACTTGTAGTTGCAGATTCCTAACCTTAGAATAGATACCCAAGCAATGCCATCCTTGGAGGTGGGCTCCGAACCAAGAGCATACTACAATGTCCTGCAGGACCGAACAACCAAAGTAACCATCCCGACGGACCTGACTGTCCAGGCATTAATGTTTAGTAAACGTGTGCAGGGATGCCCACGTAGCTGCCTGGCAGATATCCAGGACAGGAACTTTGCGTGCCAACGCTGTAGAAGCAGCAGTTGCTCTAGTGGAATGAGCGCGCAAGCCCTCAGGGGGTTGCTTCTTGGCCAAAGCACAGCACATCTTGATGCAAAGAAGTACCCATCGAGAGATGGTACGTTTTTGCACAGCCTTGCCTTTCTTTGCACCCACATACCCGACAAAAAGTTGATCGTCCACCCAGAAATCTTTAGTACGATTAAGATAGCATGCCAACACTATTTTTGGGTCCAGACGGTGGAGTCTCTCCTCCTCATTCGAAGGATGTGGAGGTGTGTACAGAGTAGGCAGGGGGATGGACTGCCCTACATGAAAAGGCGTAACCACCTTTGGAAGAAAGGAAGCCTTAGGGCGCAACACCACTTTGTCAGGGTGCACAGACAAGAACGGAGGCTTGGAAGAAAGGGCCTGAAGCTCACTCACTCTGATAGCAGAAGTGATGGCAACAAGAAAGACAGTCTTGAAAGTGAGGAGCCGTAAAGGGCAATTGTGCATCGGCTCAAAGGGAGTACACATTAAATAAGTAAGGACAAGACTGACGTCCCACTGACGTATGTAAATGGAGTGGGAGGAAATAAATGGGTGAGATATTTAAGGAATCTATTGACAATGGGAGATTTAAAGAGTGAAGGTTGACCAGGTAGCCTAAGAAAGGACGAAATGGCAGATAAATACCCTCTAAGGGTGCCCAAAGCAGAGCCCTGCTGGGCCAAAGAAAGAATGAACAAAAGAACCTCAGACAGGCGTATACTGTTTTGATGGAGGGACTCCTAGCTGTCAAGATAACCTTGCAAACTTCGGGTGGAAGATGAAAAGTCAACTGCCCCCGCTCAATCACCACACATGAAGGCAGAGATTGGACAGGTGCGGGTGGAGAACCGTCCCCTGTTGCTGTGACCTAAGATCCACCCAAAGAGGCAGTCTTAGTGGAGGATCAGTGGTCATGCTCAATAGCTCTGGATACCGAACTATCCGTTCCCAGTCCAGAGCCACCAGGATGACTTGGGCCAGTCGTTCCTGATCTTCTTGAGAACTCTGGGCAGATGTGGTATAGCGGGAAAGGAGGCCGGAGTTCCACTCGAGACGGAAAGTGTCTCCAAGCGAGAGCCGCCTTGGAAACTCCAATGTGCAAAACAGCTGACATTATGCGTTCTCTGCGGGGACAAACAGATCTAACCAAGGGTCTCCCCACTGCTGAAAGAGACCTTTCGCCACCTTCGGATGGAGACAATTCATGATCGGCTGTGCATGGACAGCTGAGTTTGTCCGCTCTGGCGCTGAGAGAACCCGCCAGATGTTGAACCACCAGGGTAATGCCCTGATGTTCCAGACATGTCAAGAGGCGTAGTGCCTCCTGACAAAGGGTCCAGGACCCTACTCCGCCCTGCTTGTTGCAGTACCAGATGGTGGTAGTATTGTCCGTGAAGACCGGCACTACTTTCCCTTTGAGAGAGGAAAGAAACGCTGTCAACACAAGCCTGATCGCCCGGAGCTCCAGAAGACTGATATGGAGTCCAGACTCCACCGGAGACCAGAGGCTTCTGATCTCCGCCTCTCCCGTGTGGCGGCACCAACCCAGAAGCAACGCATCTGTCACTATGGATAGATCTGGTTGGAGAAGGGCAAGGGATGTGCTGTGGACCCAATGCGGATTCGACAGCCACCACTGCAGGTCTTTTGCAGTCCCCTCCGAGATCTGGACCATGTCTGAGAGATTCCCCTGATGCTGCGCCAACTGGAACTTCAAATCACACTGCAGAGCCCGCATATGCCATCTGACATGTGCCACTAGCAGGATGAAGGAGGCCATGAGGCTCAGCAGCATCAGAGTCAGTCTCACCGAAACCCAAGACAGAGGCTGAAAGATCGTTATCACAGCCTGAACATCTTGGACTCGCTTTTCGAAGGATAAGCACAAAACTGCACTGTGTCCAGAACAGCTCTGATGAAAGGGAGCGACTAAGAGGGAGTCAGGTGTGACTTTGGCAGGTTGATTGTGAACCCATTGTAGGAAAATGCCACAGCTGGCATGGTCACCCCCCACTTTTTGCCTAGTGTTGATGCCAGCTTTGTTTGAAGTGTGCTGGGAACCTGCTAACCAGGCCCCAGGACCAGTGTTCCTTCCCAAAACCTGTACCTTTGTTTCCACAATTGGCACAGCCCTGGCACACAGTTAAGTCTCTTGTAAAAGGTACCCCTGGTACCAAGGGCCCTGTGGCCAGGGAAGGTCCCTAAGTGCTGCAGCATGTATTATGTCACCCTCAGGGAACCCTCACTCACCACATGCGCACTGCTTTGCAGCTTGTGTGTGCTAGTGGGGAGAAAAGACTAAGTCGACATGGCACCCCCCTGAGAGTGCCATGCCCACAAACGACTGCCTGTGGCATAGGTAAGCCACCCCTCTAGCAGGCCTTACAGCCCTACGGAAGGGTGCACTATACCACAGGTGAGGGCATAGCTGCATGAGCACTGCCCCTACAGTGTCTAAGTCAATTCTTAGACATTGTAAGTTCAGGGCAGCCATACACGATAATAACACCACAGCACGATAATGGCTACACTTAATAATGGGAAGTTTGGTATAAAACTTCTCAGCACTATAAACCCACACTGATGCCAGTGGGGGATTTATTGAAAAATGCACACAGAGGGAATCTTAGAGATGCCCCCTGTATGCTAGCCAAACTGCTAGCGCAAGGCTGACTGGTCTGTGCCAGCCTGCGACTTCTAGATGAGTTTCTGACCACATGGGGTGAGTGCCTTTGCGCACTCTGTGGTCAGAAACAAAGCCTGTCCTGGGTGGAGGTACTTCACACCTTCCCCTGCAGCATCTTTAACACCTGGAAGTGAGCCTCAAAGGCTGAAGCCTGGTGTTGCAGTGCCCACGGCACTCCAGCTAATGAAGATGCCACCCCCTCACCCCTGACCAAATCCGGAGGGATAGTGAGAAAAACAACCCCCTCAGACAGGACCACCCCTAAGGTGCCCAGAGCTGAAGTGACCACCTCCTTTAGAAATCCTTTATCTTGCTTTGGAGGATTAGAACCAATAGGGATAGGAATGAGCCCCCTCCACAGAGGGTGTGGGCACAAGGAGAGTGTGGCCACCCCCAGGGACAGTAGCTATTGGCTACTGCTCTCTGACCCTAAAACACCCCTAAATTTAGTATTTAGGGCCTCCCCTGAACCCAGCACTTCAGATTCCTGATGACCTCAAGGAAGAAGAACTGCTGAGCTGAAAAGCCCGCAGAGAGGACACAACAACTGACTTGGCCCAGCCCTACCGGCCCGTCTCCTGCTTCAAAACGCTGCAAAAGAAAGAGATGTGTTCTGCAGGACCAGCAACCCCTGAAATGCCTCCAGGGAACTGCCTGCCTCACTGAGGACCAAGAAACTCCTGTGGACAGCAGACCAGTCCAACAAGGAGGAAGAAGAAACTGCTTCTAAAGGACTTCCACCTCACTCCAGAAGAGTGAGTCCTAAACTACTCTGCACCCAACGGCCACTGTCCGTCTCCAGGTGGCCTAACTAGCCAGAGAGGATTACTAGGAGATTCTGACCGAGTGTCCCCCCTCCTCCGGGATGACCTCTCCACCCCTCCACGATGACACCAGCAGAGGGAATCCCGAGGACCCCCGACCGCGACTGCCAGGGACAAAGATATCCGTCACCTGGAGAAGGACTGCACCCGCAGCCCCCAAACTTGAGAGAACCCAACCACCGGTGCAGCTATGACCAGCAGGCGGCCCTCCACCCTATCCAGTCGGTGGCTTACCCGAGAAGCCCCCCTGTGCCTTGCCTGCAGCGCCTAAGTGACCCCTAAGGCCCCCCTCATAGAGTTCCATTGGAAACCCGATGCCCTGCTTGCACTCTGCACCCGGCCGCCCCTGCGCCTCTGAGGGTGTGGGATTGGTGCCTACTTGCACTCCCCCCCAATGCTCCTCTAAACACCCCTGGTGTACCCTCCGACAACATGGGTACTTACCTGAAAACAGACCGAAACCAGAGTACTCCCTGTCTCCCATAGGGGCCCATGTTATTTTGGCTGTTTGACCTCTGCACCTAACTGGCCCTGTGTTGCTGGTGCTGGGTGCTTGGGGTTACCTTGAACCCCTAACAGTGGGCTACCTATGCCCTGGAGGCTAAACCTGTAAGTTTGGTACTTACCTCAGAATCTGTACTTTACTTACCTCCCCCACGAACTGTTGAAAATTGCAGTGTCCATGTTTGAAATAGTTTTTTGCCCTCTTTAATAAAAACTGTATACATTGTGGATTCCATTCAAAGTTCTAAGCATTACTATGTAAAGTACCTTTCATTTTTTGTACTTACCTGCAAACTGAATCTTGTGGTTCTAGAAATAAATTAACAAAATATATTTTTTCTATATAAAAACCTATTGGTTAAGTCATTAAGTGTGTGTTTCTCCTATTGCTTGTGTGTGTACAACAAATGCTTAACACTACCCTCTGATAAGCCTAGCTGCTCGACCACACTACCACAAATAGAGCATTAGTATTATCTAATATTGCCTCTGTCAAGCCTCTGGGGAACCCCTGGACTCTGTGCACACTATATCTGGTTTTGATATAATATACACAGAGACAGCTTCCTACACCCCTTTAAATGACCTCACATCTGTGGTCTGGGCTTTGAAGAAGCTGAGGCCATACTTATTTGGCACTCACTTCCTTGTTCAAACAGACCACAAGTCCCTCCTATGGTTAAAACAGATGACAAGTGAAAATCCCAAACTTTTGAGGTGGTCCATATCCCTACAGGGAATGGACTATACAGTGGAACATAGACCTGGGAGTAACCACTCCAATGCAAATGGACTAAGTTTTGGAAGAAATCTCGCACATAGAGACTAAAAGTGCTCTAATGTTTCTTGACCTAAGAGGGAGTCAAGAAGATGGGATTTGCAACACTTGAGAAAAAGCTGAGCAATCAGCGCACATTAAGAAACAGAATAGGAGCCTGTTCAGCTAGGACACAGCACTTTTCAATCTTAGCGAGAATACACTATGGTTCACATCATTTTACTTTGAATGAGTAACCAATGACTGTTAGGTAACCTTTGAAGTATAGGAAATACTACAAAACTTTCTTCTGACTGATACTTATGAGAAACAATGAAACTAATCCTTGACTGCCTCGATGAATAGGTATGAGTTAGAAAGAAATCTATAAAGGCAGAAACAGTTTGAGTCATTGAAGGAGGACTTGAACCCTTCTGTTTTTTAAAACTGTCCCTGGAGGAGAGGGGCAGGAAAATAAAAAGGAATTTGACAAACCTGCACAATTCTGTTGGAGTGCGTGTTATCAACAACTGTGCCTTATACTCTGTGTTACGATGTATAATAGTTATAGGGTATGCTTTAGTACCTAAGAAGCAACTTTAGTGCATTTTGGTATTAGTCTGACAAATTCTAACTAACATCAATTACAGCCCCCATCTATTAGATCTTGTTCCATGAAATTAACACTGAGAAAGTAGAGGATAACTGTCTTGTTTTCACTTCTTTGCCTCCACAGATTGTTAATTGCTATGGGTCTACTGCTGTGATAACACTTACTGCTGTGGTTTTTTTTGTCCCCTTAAAGAGGATGACAGACTAAGACGTTTGAGACACGACAGATTGTCTAAGGACAATCAACACAAGTTCTTTGATTTGACTGTGAATTTCTTCACAAAATGTTTACTCTTAGTTCAAGATATGGTCTCGGAAAACTACCTCAATTGCACTGGCTCACTAGCATTAGCTGATTACTGGCTCAGTGTCTGTTTCCTATGCACTTCTGGTTGGTCTCCTCCTCTCCTAAAGTTTTCCAGACATTTTTGCTGCTGGACCATCAATATATTCAGTTTGGCTTTTCAGAAATGTGCAGGATTCCTTACAGCTAAAGTATACAGTAATTTTAGGTTAGGCAATACGTTACGAAACACCATCCTGTAGTAATTGCAAAAGTAATGTACTTTTTTGCTCACTCTTATGAGCATAAATCTGTGGCCCCATAAAAACCATATCATTCTGGGCCAAGCCTGCACAGGAAAAGGAGAATGTTATTCTTGAGTGAATGTTCAGGAGGATAGTTATTTGAATCCATCTCCGGTGTACTGACTACCTGGCTGGTGGTAACCCACTGATTCTGAATATACATAAACTATATCAAAGTGTACTACCCGATCTTGCTTACTCATACGACTGTATTGTTGGTCGGTAATTCAAGGAACACACTATACATGCATTTAGAATAGCAGACTTTTTAACAGTTTCTTGAGTTATGAATGACTCACTGGTTGTCTCCAATTAAAGTACTAGTTATAACACATGCTTTAGTTCTCAAAAACTTTGTGCTCTTGTTTTACCTTGACAACATCTACTATATGAAGTTTCTAGTGAATTCTGTTTACACCAACATGACATGAAGCATCAAGGGGTCGAATGCGGTAAAATGCACAACATAAATAGTTCTCATTACACAGATCTAAAACATCACTAAAACATAAGCTCTTACATTCCTTATTAGTTCTTAGAGTTTTGCAGTGTTGTACTTTGGTTGAGGTACCTTTTTCCAAGCCTTTTTGCAGACTACAATAATGTAACAGAGTCTAGGCTAATGTTTGGTGTTAATTCTGAAGACAGAGGATATGTACAGGAGCTAGATGATAAACTATGTTACTACTAGGGCTGGATGCTGAATGTAAACCTTTACTGTATGTCCCTTGCAACTATTAACATCAAGATCATGGTTGCCTAGCAAATGCCTTAAAATCGGGGAGATAGCTTAAATAAGGACACTGGAAAAATGGCCAACGATTATTTAATGGTACTCTTTAAAGACTCTGATCAGCTCACAAGAGTACTAAAAGTGTCCATGTTCACAATGTCATTTCTCAAGTTATATTGATCACAGTGATTAATGAACATCACATTTCATGATGGCAATGGCAGAGGAAGTCAGGCTCCTGGCAAAAACCTAAATTCTCTTAAAAGGCCCTGCATACTTGCTTTCAGCAGCTGACATGTATGATTTATTTTAAAAACGTCATCCCAGGATGGATCAGTTTGCCACAAAAAACAGGACTGTAGATATGCTGCCCAGACCAGTCTCATACACCACTGATGTACACTGAAAGACCAAAGAATTCACTTAACAGTTTCTATAATATTCTCTTAAGGGACCAGATAGCTGTATCTTTTCATAATTAATGTTTGTAAATATATGTAACTCAGGAAGAAAGATAAAGGGACGCTTAGCGGAAGTGTCTGGTGGGCTGATGGAAGTTCAGGTCGTGGCACAAGTAGGTGGATCTGCAGTTGTACTGGGCCTTGTATGCATGGGTCAAGAGCTTGAACAGGCATATTTTCTGTACAGGGAGTCAGTGGAGTTCCCTGGGGTAGGTGGTGATGTGGGTTCATCCAGGATGAGTCTGGCTGCAGCATTCTGTATGGTCTGTAGTCATCGGAGGAGGTGAGCTGCGAACCCTGTAGTCCAGTCGGCTAAGGAGGAGGGCCTGGGTCATGATGCACCTGGAGCTTTGAGGGAGCCCCTTGAACATCTTACGAAACACGCAGAGGATGAAAAAGCAGGAGGAGGAGACAGAGTTGACCTGAGTCATCATGGTTGGCTTGCTGTCCAGAATGATGCCAAGATTCCTAGAGTGGTCAGTGGGTTTAAGAGTAGGTCTGAGTTCTGCGGGTCATCACGATGCATTCTATGGGGAGCTTTTGTTTCCAAAAATCAGTACCTCTGCCTTGTCTGTGTTGAGCTTCAGACAGTTGGCTTTCATCCAGTTGGCAATGTCTGTCAAGCAGTTGTGGAAGTTGGTCTTGGAAGTGCCTTCGAAGAGGGAGAGGATGAGCTGTCTGTTGCCAGCATAGGATATGATGTTGAGTGTCTTGGTTTTGGCGATGCTGCCAGAGGTGCCATATAAGTGTTGAAGACAGTGGGGCCGAGGGAGGATCCTTGCAGTACTCCACAGATGATATCCTTGGGAAGGTGAACTTTTTGCATTCTTCTTATGAGGAAAGAGGAGATTCATCTGAAGGCGCCTCCTTCAATGCCTATATTGCGTAGCTTTGTGATGTGTGTGGTGGGAGACCATACCAAAAGCTTCTGATCGGTAGGGCTTGGATGTCGTCGGCAGCTCCCGGATTGGGAGGAGTCGAGCAGGAGGTTTTGTTTCAGATGTGAGGAGACCGCATATCGCTGGTGTCCTTGGTGTGGGCTGAAAAAAGAAACAGAGTGGCTTTGGCTATACAGGCACTCGATCAGGAGGGTGGCCTTGGTATTCCTGGCCTGGAAGCGTACTATCATGCAGCAAGTATTCAGCATGATGCAAAGTGGGCCTCCGAAAACGAAAAATGGGAAAATAGACTTTTGAAAGGGGCGTACAGTAACAGATCGCTGATGGTACTGCTCATGCAAGGAAGAAGGGTATAATTAGGATGAGCATGGGAGAAGATAGCTTCCAGGGTGCTAAACCAAATGGCATAACTCCAAAGATGGGATCCCCAGCCCTTCTGTGGTATTGCCAAATGTCAGTGGTTCAGTGGAGAGGGACTGGTTAAGTTCACTGGAGGGGTATGTACTTCAGTGAGACCTTTGTTCCATTTCGGGAAGCCTGGGAGATGAACCACCACTAACCGAAACTCTTGAGGCTATTTTACAGTTGGGTTCTGGCAGGTATCTGCTGACTCATATGCATCGGACATTGAAGGTGGATAGGCATAAGCATGTGTTTAAGGCCAGGCTTGCCTCGGAGAATGACAATGATGAACTCACAGAAAGGAACTGGATGACTACTGCAGTGCTGGTAAGAAAGGTTTTGGTCAATGCTAGATTCAAATTGATACATTTCAATTACTTACATCATACATACATGCCTACCACTATGTTAAGCAAAATACACCCAGGAACGTCACTGCAGTGTCCTAAATTTGGAACCGATGGTGTAACTTTCTTACACCTGGCATGGAACTGTTGGAGAGTCCAAGGCATTTGGCAGGAGGCCACAGAGTGCTTGCAAAGTGTGAAAGGGATCCAGCTGGATCTCTTCCTTAAGCAACGTCTACCGGGAATTATTTCTGAACTCCCCCAAAAAATGTGGTATAGATTTCTACAATTGGCACTACTGTAAGCCAAAATGAGTGTGGTGATTTGCAGGGTAGGTGCCAGTATTTACACATGGGTAAACAATGTTTTGGAGAGAGCACTAGCAGAGGAGGCCCATCTAAAAAAAAAACTAGGAAGGGACTACAAAATGGAGGAAGGTACTTGGATGTGGCAAGAGATGATACAGGCACTTTTGGGAGCGGAGGCCTCTGGGGCAGATTAACAACTGCAGCTTTGATACATGAATTTAATATACAACTATGCTGTTTTAACACTGGAAGTGAAAGATATTATGTGATTTTTTTTTTCTTTATGGTATACAAATGCTTTGCAAAAAAAGGGTGGGTGGGCAATGTCATTGTTACTGTTTCATAAAAGGCACTGTAGGTTTGTCATCGACAGTTTCGGTGAAAATCTGAAAAATTGGTATAGTTAAAAAAAAAAAGAAAAAAAAAAAAGAAAAGCTGTCAATTGGATCACATGGCATGCACATGTGAAATCTCAAGCCCACGTTCAGATCTCACAGAAACATAAATGGTTATAGAGAAATTTAAGTGCACATCACAATCAGAGACTTAAAGACAGTTAATCAGGTAATCAGGGGAAGGTTGAAATGGCACATAAATAACCTTTCATTGTGCCCAGAGAAAGACCTTGCTAAGCGGATGAAAGAATAAACAAATGGGCATCTGAAAAATTTACTTGTAAGAGATCAGTGTTTAAGCACAGCACAGAGCCACGCGTAAAACTACTTTGTGGAAGGGCATCTTGCTGCGAGGATGACATCAACCACCTTGGTCGGCAAGTCAACCACATTTAGCTGTGGCTCAAACACCATGAATGGAGGCATAGGTTGCGGATAATCAGATGTAGGACCCTGCCATTCTCGTGAGACAGTAGGTCCTCCCAAAGTGGAAACCGATTAGAGGACAAACACAGGCTCAGGGCCTTTGGGTACCATACTCTTGAGAGGTAGCAGTGGAAAAGCGTACAGGAGTCCCTCCTTTCATTTCAGTCGGAATTCTCCCAACGAGTACCGTAGAGGAAACTGCAATGCACAGAAATGTTGACAATGCACATTTGACACTCGCAAATAGGTCTAGCCAGGGAGTAGATCACTGATCTAGGATACTCTCCATCACATTGGTTTGTAGAGGCCATGCCTGTGGTGGGAGACGATGCTTGCTCAGTTTGTCTACTCTGGCATTAAGTGAGCCAGCCAAGTGGTTGGGGACCAGAAATATGTTCTGCTGAGAATGCCTTCTTTAGAAGTGCTCCGCCTCCTGACACAAAATCAAGGGTACCACTCCACCCTGCTTGTTGAAGCACCAGATGGAGTGGTGTTGTCCATGGAGACCTGCACTAGCCCTTCTCTGATGGATGGCGTGATGTATTTTTGTGCCAGACAGATCACTTGAACCGCCACAAGGGCGATATGGAACCAGATTTCTGCTGGAGGCAAGTGGCCTCTGAGCACCACCTCTCCCAGATGACCACCCCTACCCAACAGATACATGTCTGTCACCATTATGAACCCATTACGAACCCTGGGTGAGTAAGGGAATGTGGTCTTCTGCAGATCTGACTGGCATCTGACAGACACTACTGTGGATCCTGAGCCATCTCCTTCAAGATGTGAATGGAAATGGAAAGTCAGCCCCGTTGCTGGGTCCACAGGGATCTGCATGTGCTACCTAGCATTCAGTATAAGGATGCAACATGAGACCAAGAAGCCTCATAGCAATCCTCACTTGTGTCTAAAAACTGGTCTTGCGACAGAGAAAAGGTCTTGAACTCCATGCCCAGGATTGTGGCAATGAATGGAATACTCTGCTTGGGGTCAGGTGGGACTTCAGATTATTGATGCTAAAACCAAACAATATAATAAGTCCTGCTGTCTTCCGAAGGTGGTCTATGACGGGAAATACCCTTTATCCTGCAGGCTGAACAGTGACCTGCCTTTACAACGCAGTCTCTACTACAACTGCAATGTTACCACGCATTACTTTACCATGCGAGTCGTTACAACAAATTGCTTTAGGGGGTGTGCTGTTCCACTTGTGTCCAACACGTTCCCTACTGTTGCGTAGACTAAGGTTGGAATAGTAATTTATACTATTCCAAAGTCTAGCATCCCCTAACACAAGTCCTTGTAATTACTTGCGTGGTAAAGTAATGCGTGGTAATTAGTCTTTTGCTGCAGATATACCCAGTGATTATGGGGCAGCAGTCCACACACGTTACCTCGTACTCACACACACATGAAGGTTGACAGCTGCACAGTAGTACTGTGGAATGTGCGTGGAAGGGACAATCCGGTCAGACTTCGTAGGATTCATTCATACTTAAAGCAACACAGAGTCCAAATAGCAATCCTGCAAAAAACACACCTCACAGAGACCTGTGTAGTATTAAAACTAAATGGCGTGGTCAAGCATATGGTACAGCGACATCAGCATTCACTAGAGGTGTGTTAATATGGATAGCTCCAGAGGGTCCCTATGTAGTCGAGCGTTCTGTGGTATACAAGGACGGTAGATATGTGCTGTTGGAGGGTCCCTAGATGGCAATTCCCTATTCATAGCTGGACTATATGCCCCTAACTCAAAGCAAGGGGATTTTCTGAGGTTGACCACGCCCATACTTTTCCAAGATCCTATGGCCAAGTGCATATGGGGGGGCGATTTCAACTGCGTACCCAAAGTAGATTTAGATAGATCTCAACCGCCATTAGTGGGAGCTTCCAGTAGGAATATGGAGGGTGGGCTGTGCCAATGGATGTTCAAAAGGGATCTCTATGACATATGGCACCTTTTACAAACCCAGGATCAAGAATACTCCTGCTACTCCCCAGTGCATGGACTTGCTGTCAGGCCTGGCTGGTCTGTCCTATGATACTACCGAGGCAGACTACTTAGCTAAGACGTTGTCAGATAATTGCCCCTTGAGGGTCAACATTCGTGGTGGCAGACCGTACCTACATGGTGTCTACAGCCGGACATGTTGGCAGATCGTCCTTTCCATCAGGAAGTGAAGGCTTGCTTTTCCCAATGCTTTGAATTAAATAGAGATACAGCCTCAACAGGCACAGCCGAGTAGGATGCTCACAAGGTGGTCATAAGAGGCCTTTTAACCACAGCCACAGGAGGAGTACAGTGCACGCTGGTACGGGAACTAGGTGTAGGAAAGTACCATCTTGCCTGGCATGTTACCCCCATTTTTACTTGTGTGTCAGTTTGTTTTTGCCTGTTTCACTGGGATCCTGCTAGCCAGGACCCCAGTGCTCATAGTTTGTAGCCTGAATGTGTTCCTTGTGTGGTGCCTAACTGTATCACTGAGGCTCTGCTAATCAGAACCTCAGTGCTTATGCTCTCTCTGTCTTTAAAATTGTCACTGCAGGCTAGTGACCATTTTTACCAATTCTGATTGGCACACTGGAACACCCTTATAATTCCCTGGTAAATGGTACCTAGGTACCCAGGGTATTGGTGGTCCAGGAGATCCCTATGGGCTGCAGCATTTCTTTTGCCACCCATAGGGAGCTCAGACAATTCTTACACAGGACTGCCACTTCAGCCTGAGTGAAATAACATCCACGTTATTTCACAGCCATTTACCACTGCACTTAAGTAACTTGTAAGTCACCTATATGTCTAACCCTCACTTAGTGAAGGTTAGGTGCAAAGTTAGTAAGTGTGAGGGCACCCTGGCACTAGCCAAGGTGCCCCCACATTGTTCAGGGCAAATTTCCCAGACTTTGTAAGTGCGGGGACACCATTAAACACGTGCACTATACATAGGTCACTACCTATGTATAGCGTCACAATGGTAACTCCGAACATGGCCATGTAACATGTCTAAGATCATGGAATTGTCACCCCAATGCCATTTTGGCATTGGGGGGACAATTCCATGATCCCCCGGGTCTCTAGCATAGAACCCGGGTACTGCCAAACAGCCTTTTCAGCGTTTGCACTGCAGCTGCTGCCAACCCCTCAGACAGGTTTCTGCCCCCCTGGGGTCCAGGCAGCCCTAGCCCAGGAAGGCAGAACAAAGGATTTCCTCTGAGAGAGGGTATAACACCCTCTCCCTTTGGAAATAGGTGTGAAGGTTGGGGAGGAGTAGCCTCTGGAAATGCTTTGATGGGCACAGATGCTGCCCATCTCTGCATAAGCCAGTCTACACCGGTTCAGGGATCCCCCAGCCCTGCTCTCGCGCAAAACTGGACAAAGGAAAGGGGAGTGACCACTCCCCTGACCTGCACCTCCCAGGGGAGGTGCCCAGAGCTCCTCCAGTGTGCCCCAGACCTCTGCCATCTTGGAAACAGAGGTGTTGCTGGCACACTGGACTGCTCTGAGTGGCCAGTGCCAGCAGGTGACGTCAGAGACTCCTTCTGATAGGCTCTTACCTCTCTTAGTAGCCAATCCTCCTTCCTAGGTAGCCAAACCTCCTTTTCTGGCTATTTAGGGTCTCTGCTTTGGGGAATTCTTCAGATAACGAATGCAAGAGCTCACCAGAGTTCCTCTGCATCTCCCTCTGCACCTTCTGCCAAAGGATCGACCGCTGACTGCTCAGGACGCCTGCAAAACCGCAACAAAGTAGCCAGATGACTACTAGCAACCTTGTATTGCTTCATCCTGCCGGCTTTCTCGACTGTTTCCAGGTGGTGCATGCTCTGGGGGTAGCCTGCCTCCTTCTTGCACCAGGAGCTCTGAAGAAATCTCCCGTGGGTCGACGGAATCTTCCCCCTGCAACCGCATGCAACAAAAGACTGCATCACCGGTCCTCTGGGTCCCCTCTCAGCACGACGAGCGTGGTCCCTGGAACTCAGCACCTCTGTCCAAGTGACTCCCACAGTCCAGTGACTCTTCTGTCCAAGTTTGGTGGAGGTAAGTCCTTGCCTCCCCACGCTAGACTGCATTCCTGGGTACCGTGTGATTTGCAGCTGCTCCGGCTCCTGTGCACTCTTCCAGGATTTCCTTTGTGCACAGCCAAGCTGGGTCCCCGACACTCTAACCTGCAGTGCACAACCTTCTGAGTTGTCCTCCGGCGTCGTGGGACTCCCTTTTGTGACTTCGGGTGGACTCCGGTTCACTTTTCTTCTAAGTGCCTGTTCAGGTACTTCCGCGGGTGCTGCCTGCTTCTGTGAGGGCTCCCTGCTTGCTGGGCGCCCCCTCTGTCTCCTCATCCAAGTGGCGACATCCTGGTCCCTCCTGGGTGAGGGCAGAATCCAAAAACCCTAACCACGACCCTTGCAGCTAGCAAGGTTTGTTTGCAGTCTTTCTGCGTGGGAACACCTCTGCAAGCTTCTTCACGACGTGGGACATCCATCCTCCAAAGGGGAAGTTCCTAGTCCTCTTCGTTCTTGCAAAACACCAAGCTTCTTCCATCCGGTGGCAGCTTCCTTGCACCGTCAGTTGGCATTTCCTGGGCTTCTGCCCACTCTCGACACTGTCGCAACTCTTGGACTTGGTCCCCTTGTCTTACAGGTACTCAGGTCCAGAAATCCACTGTTGTTGCATTGCTGGTGTTGGTTTTCCTTGCAGAATCCCCCTATCACGACTTCTATGCTCTCTGGGGGTTGTAGGTGCACTTTACACCTACCTTACAGGGTCTTGGGGTGGGCTATTTTTCTAACCCTCACTGTTTTCTTACAGTCCCAGCGACCCTCTACAAGCTCACATAGGTTTGGGGTCCATTTGTGGTTCACATTCCACTTTTGGAGTATATGGTTTGTGTTGCCCCTATAGCTATGTGCTCTTATTCCAATCTAGTGTAACTTTACACTGCTTGCATTACTTCCTTTTGCTATTACTTGCATAATTTTGGTTTGTGTACATATATCTTGTGTATATTTCTCATCCTCATACTGAGGGTACTCACTGAGATACTTTTGGCATATTGTCATAAAAATAAAGTACCTTTATTTTTAGTATATCTGTGTATTGTGTTTTCTTATGATATTGTGCATATGACACCAGTGGTATAGTGGGAGCTTTACATGTCTCCTAGTTCAGCCAAAGCTGCTTTGCCACAGCTACCTTCTATCAGCCTTAGCTGCTAGAAACACCTCTTCTACACTAATAAGGGATAACTGGACCTGGCACAAGGTGTAAGTACCTCTGGTACCCACTACAAGCCAGGCCAGCCTCCTACAGTCAGTACTCCATTGGTTATAAATGATGCCTTTCGATGCTATTACAGCACGCTTTATACGGCGAGACCGGACCCCCCGGCCACACAACTAGCTATTTTTTTTTTTTTTTTACTCGCTCCCCCTTGCACACCTCACTCCACTACTGAGCATAGCGTTGGATGAACCTATAGAAATTGACGCGATCCAAACGGCCCTGCGTCAACTAGCTTGCAACAAGATTCACGGTAAGGATGGGTTACAGGTGGAATATTACACCATGTTCACCACACAATTAACCGCACCATTCTTGGAGGTACTAGATGAGGCACAAAGGCGAGGGCACCTTACAGACTCACAACGTGAAGCACTGATTGTGGTTTTGCCCAAACCAGGTTGGGACTCCCCCTTGATGTGCAGTCCCACAGGCCCCTATCATTGCTTAACCTGGATTGCAAGATATGAGGTAAGGTCCTTGCAAACCAGTTGCTTTCGTTAATAACTCACCTGGGTACATGAAGACCAGTCAGGTTTCATACCAGGACAAAACACTTTCTTGATTGTCAGACGGCTTTTGCGGTTAATGTTGGGCACTCCTGAAGGTGACCATGACAGAGATGCGGTGCCGCTAGATATTGAGAAGGCCTTGGGACAGCCTGGGGTAGCCTTTCCTCAAGGAGGCTTTACAGAACATGGGATTTTGTCAAGGATTTTAAGTTGGATCGATATATTGTACTCCAATCTTATTGCCTGGGTTAAAACAGGCCAGGTCATCTCTGAATTGTTCCCCATTTGTTGTGGCACTAGACAGGGGTGTCCCTTATTGCCGCTGTTGTGTGCTAGCAATTGAACCATTGGCTGCCCAGCTCCGACTAAGGGCGCAACAATGGGGGATACCTGAAGGTGGTAAACAACATATAATATCTCTTTATGCTGATGATGCATTGATATTTCTAAATAAATACACATCGTCCCTTGTGGAGCTTTTACAATTAATGGATTGCTTGGGGATTTATCTGGATTGCACGTAGATTGATCCTGTTGACTTTGACACAGGAAAGCATGCAGCATGCTCTTCCAGTCTAAAAGCTGCCATGGTGTCCTACTACTTTTAAGTACCTTGGAATCCAAGTCTATTACACTAATGTAGATTTACTGGAGGGCAATTTAGGGCATGTGATGTGTGTAATTAAGGGATCCCTACATTTCTGGGGGTCATTACCACTATCACCCTTGGGTCGAGTGGCTATGGCAAAGTTGATCATACTTCCCAGACTGCTGTATTACTTTAGAGCATTACCGTTCGTAGTGCCCCGATCTTTTTTTCATAACCCTGGACGGTGTGTTGCTGGAACTAATATGGGGGACCGGTCGACGACGAGTCACACTCACAACAACACACCACCCGCTCACAAAGGGTGGCTTAGGCATGCCAAACTATGAGCTGTACTATGCAGCAGCGCAACTGCAGTGGCCACTCTAATGACTACAGAACTCTCCCAATGCTAGTGCAGGAAAGTTTGGGGGGGGGGGGAAGGAGAACGTGCTAGCATGATTAGAGGATCATACAACCCCTCCCTGGCGTGGAAATAACATGATAGAAGTGGCTCGTACGTGCTGGAGCCGTTATATATGTGGAAAGAACACAATTCTGCTTTACTCACCTAAGATTCCACTGCTAGATGTTCTAGGCACAAGGACGCTACACGTACAACATTCCCTAGATCCATGGTTATGGCTGTAAATACACACTTTAGGTGACTTATTCAAGGAAGGTTTTATTATGACATACATGGAACTAGAGGATAGCTACGGCATAGGGCCAGGGTGAATCCTAACCTATTGTGTACTGAAACAGCTTATAGGTAATGTCTGGAGAGGCAAAGACTCGGAACCCCTGATTTCACCTACATTACATATGATATTATCCGGCATAGAGCCTACTCACATTACGTCTCAGTTGTATAGCTCTCTCCTGGGAACCCTCAACAGATCAAGCAGGAGCAAGGGTGAGATGGGACGAGGTCCTCAACGAACAGCTGGCGCAATCTGCATGGGCTATAGCGATCTGAATGGTAAAGGAAGTGTCATGTAACCCTAGATTCCGTTACTCCCAATTTAATTATTTGCACCAAACCTACCACTCCCCGGCTTCATCGCATGTTCCCTCAAACTAACTATGTTTGCCCACGCTGTAGGGAACCGGGAGCTAGTTTCTATCACATGACATGGGTGCCCAACTGTACAGCGGGTCTGGCACAATATCACTTCCTTAACAGGAGAACTGGTCGGTCACACATTGCTTCCCTCACCGGAATCCTGCCTGTTGGGCATACGCACCAGGTAAAAAAAAAGATAGACAAAACCACAGATGTGTTGATCTGGCATTTGTGCTATTCAAACGCCTCATAGCCATGCAATGGAAAGCACCAAGGGTACCAGACATACGTCACTGGCTGGGTGACTTGCTAAGGTGGGTGAGGGCAGAAGCACACACACTTCATTCTCTTATTGACAGGGGTGTATTGATAAAAGGACTGGAGATCTGGGACACCTTTATATTCAAGGTTGAGGCATTCGATCCCCCTGAACCAATAGCTCTGGTTCTGCAAGCATTAGGAACTACAATAAAGCATTATTACCATAGTCACAATTACAAATCGGGGGAGGGCGCATGGTATTTAGGCTACGTGTTAGAGCACCGGGCGCTATGGGCCCTTAAGAACTCGGGGCACCAAATGCCTAAAAGGGACTATATACTATCCATATATGTTAATGAGTAATATAGCTCTAAGGATTGCAATATTCTCACGGCACAAGACGCTGACACCACAACAGTTATCACACACTCTGGGCACACTATTGATGTGTTAAAGAGGGCGTTAATATCTCCCACAGAGATGCTATGTTGGGATGATGGGGTTGCTATTCCTCCTTTAATTCTTACTTCGATGAGTAGACGTTATACACAACATTGTTAGTTACAACAGGGGCACTCGGTCCTGCCGTTGCTGGCAGCCCTTCCCTCCTCCCCATGTTGTATTTCAGTTATATGATGGGTGTTATGATTATGATGACTCAAGTCAGATTTCGATTGTAAGTGTTACTTATAAACCAATAAAGATATTAAAAAAAAAAAGTAATGCATGGTAACGTTGCAGCCATGGTAGAGACTGCGTAGTAAAGGCATGCCGGGTAAATGCATGGAAGGTTCTGTCATACAACCTCTATGACTGGCTGCTAACGGCAGACTCACAGTGGTCAGTCATTGAGGTACAGGAATAAAGGAACTTCCAATCTCTTAAGATAAGCAGCAACAACTATGATCACTTTAGGGAACAAGGTAGGGACCAAGGCAATACCAAAGGGGAGCACGGTAAATTAAATGGTTCCTGAAATACCAAGAACCACAGATAACCCCAGATGGGTATATGGAAATATGTTTTCAGCATGTCTAAGGACGCCATCCAGCTGCCTTCATCTAGAACTGACATGATCTGAGCTAGAATGTGCATTTTGAATCTGTCCTTTCTCAGAAAAGCTTTCTGATGTGGGAGGTCCAAAAGAGGCCAGGTGCTTCAAATGAATATGTAATGCATGCATCATTCTTCCCTCTATTCTGCCCCCTATCAGCCAAGCATGAACCTGGAGAACAAATTAAAGCATCTTGGCAACTGCTGTGGCAGAAGAGGAACAGTGGTTTGAATGGTGTACCCAGTGTCCTTGTCCCAAAAAGACTCAGCTGGCTGTCGCAGTACCAGCAAGGAGAGCTGGAGTTGTTTGTAAGCCAGCCCTCTAGCACAGCCCCTGAACTTTCTGTATTGGTAAGGCATTTTTACCTGGTGTCAACAGCCCTAGCAAATGTGGTGTGGTATGACTGTCTTACATTTATTCAAGTATTGCACTAGCTTTTCCTCTGGAGATCCTAAAGCTAGTGAAGGGTATGTCCATTAAGAGCACATACTTCGCTGCATCCTGACCATTCTGTACAGTTTGGACCAAACAGTCCTCCAGAACAGCCAGCGAGATGTCACTGGCCATATCCCATTAAGTGTGGGTGTACCTACCTACGAGAAACTACACCTCCAGTGGTAGACTAGCCTAAGAAAACATTCTCTTTCCAAAAGCATTAAGCTTTTTTTGTTTCCTTATCTGGAGGATTAGTCTGGAAGGAATTTGGATTGACCTTACTTACTGAAGGTAAACAATCGGGCTTCTAATGTATCATGCTTGGTCAGAATGTCTGGATCACGGGAGCTGGTCGATATCGCTTAGCCAGCAGTCAACTGACCGGAAGGCATGAGCATACCTGTGCCCATGTAACCAAAAGGGCCTTGTAAACAGCATCTTAAATGGCACTAACAGCTCAGACTGATCTACCCTGATTGAAGAATGTCAGCTAATAACATCTGTTTTTGTGTCAGCATTGGACAACTGCAATTTTAGTTGTTCAGATTACCTCTAAACTACCACCTCAAACTAAGCACTTGCCTCTGGTGCTCGCCAAAGAGGGCAACTAAACTCAGGAGATGTGCTTGATCAACAGGCATTTTTTTCAACACAATGCATGAGTAATATAATGAGGGGGCAGCAATCTTTGTCTCATGTCTTATCATTAGTGTCCTGAGGCATACTGGTGTCCTGAACTGGGTCCAAATCACAATCAAAAACCAGCATGAATACTCTGCTGATACTGACATCGAAGCGGAGGTCTGGAATTGGACTCCAGTTTCATACCCACTGGTTCAGAATTTGTGATTTCATACAGCAAGCCGACATCGGTTTGTGGTCGAAGAACGACATCAGGATGGAATTAACCAACAAAGTTGGCACTGGTATGGAAGGAACTTGCATGAGCCTTGGTGGCCTGACAGAAGGTCGTGAGGAAGCATACATCTAAAGTTAACAGATATGCGGTTAGAACAGGTGTTTCCAACAGTGGCAGCCAGCAGTTTTAGGAGGGAGGGGGGCGGGTGGGAAGCACACTCACACTTTCTCACACACACAACACACACACACGCACTTCCATGAGGAACACTCATCAACATTGAAACATACACACACGCACCAAACATTCATTTAAAAGGATCACACACACACTTACCTTCAGCCTCTGAGGTCCCAGGAGGGTTGGGACTGCTGCCTTCCCTCACTGGCTGACCCCACCCCACTCTGTGACGAGGTGTCACTCATTGACACTCGCCCTGGGCGCTTCAGGGCTTAAACCTGCAGCACCCAGGTCGAAGTCAATGGGTGACGCTTTGCTCATAAACCGGGGGAGGGCCTCGAGGCACCTTTGCTGAGCCGAGGAGGTCACGCCCATAGGAGCTGTGCCCACTTCAGCTCAGCAAAGTTCAGCTCAGGCAGCCAGGAGTCTGCGCAAATCGCGCATGACTGCTCCTGGCTGCCTGACCTGAACATGAAGAGTGTGTCAGGCTGACCTTTGCTCAGCCTGACGAGACACTCTTCATGAGGGGCAAAAGGTGGGGGGGGGGTTGGCCCCTCTGCCCTAAAGAACGGTCCGCGCCTTGTTTCCAACCAGTCGGCCGCGAGCTGCCAGAGGCTCCAAGACCTCTTCAGAGTAGCTCACAGCCTGGAGTTAATTTTTTTATATAAGCACAGGATCAAGTTTCTTCTGAAAGTTAAGGGAAGGCTATGTTTATTTAAAATTATTTTCATCATGCTGCAGATAGCAGGGCCTGATAAGGACCAGTACTGGAGCCAAATTTATGACCCAGGGCACAGAGGTGAAGAATTGAAGCAATAAGATATTTAACTCTTAAATAAAAGTCCTTGTCAACTGAACATTGGAGGTGAGAACCAAACGATGTTTCTCAATGCTTTTAAACCAGTGAAAATGTAAATGAAAAGTTACCTATGAAGTTAACTTTTCATTTTAATGTTCTTATTTTTTTTAAAGTGTTCCATTTATTAACAACAAGACTCTTGCTCCCAGAGGCCAGTATAACAGTGTGCCATATCTATAACTGAAAAATACAAGCATTCTTTAATGGGAGAAATTTAAAGTGCACAAAAATGTTCCACATTATGATGAAAGATTGCACTTTAAATTTCTCTGATTTAAACAAATAGTTTCATGTTCCTGTTACACGTGTAACAGTACCACATATGGTGAAAGTTATGTCTTGTGCCACAAGGACATACTTCACAGGCTCTCAATTACACAAATACCATTTGTATGCACACATGTTCATATGTCCCCGAAGACCACACACTCATTGCTGGGCATGGGGGTGTATGGTAATAATGTGTGAAATGTTGAGCCTTTGGTAGCTCATGAGTATTTTAACTGTTTAGAAGTAGCTCTTGCTACAGAAAAGGTTGGAGACCCCTGCAATAGAAGTATCCATCAGATAAATAAAGCACAAAACATGATGGTCTACCTTGGGATCTTATAAATGACTGCAGTAGCTCATGGGCAAGGAGGAGTGAGGTGAGGCATCTGCAGGAAGATTGCGTATCCACCAAAAAACATCAATAATGAAGGTAAGTAACTTTTTCTTTCGATGGATGGATCATCCAGCAGATTCCACCCATACGAGGTGGAATTGAGGAGTGCTACTTAACTAAGAAAATTATGCTCAGGCGAAGTACTTGTCACTGCCTGAAACGTGAGGCAGGATTGCTTTCAAAAATATGTACTAACGATCAGAAGGCTACCCAGCAGATATCAACAAAATGACTGCTCAAAATAGCTGTTTCTGAAGCTTCTTCATAATGTAGTATATATACACACACACACACACGTTTCCATAAACTTCTGCGGCTTCAGCGCACGTGCAAGATACATATTCATTTCATTGTTGCATCCAGTTTACCTGCTGTGTGATCACTCCCTTGATCTAAAAACAAAACTCCACTTTCCACCAACCCATACCTGAATACCAGGAGAGCTTACACGAGTTAGATTTTATTACACTGGCTTTTTTCATATGTAAATATACACTATGCAAACACAATGACATTTCTTTTTCGTCTGGCCACAGGCGGCTTTAGATGCTCAGATGAGTAAAATTCCTACTCCTTCCACTCAAATCCTTAGTCATCCTTGTATTTCCCCACCCATCCTCCCTCCGTATTGCGCTCTCTTTTTCTCAGCAGACCTCAGTACTTTTCTCTCCCTCCATCTTTCCTTAGATGGACATGTGGTGCCCAACCCTATTGGCTTTGACAATGCTCCTGAAATTGTCAGAAAAGCAACAACAAATCCAGTAGAAGGGGGCAGTCATCTTGGAACAATTTCCGAACTTCCAAAATTGCCACCATATAGCATCACAAATATTGTAGACCTGATTCCCCCACTGATCGTCATGGGTTTCCTGGACAATACCAACTTCTCTGGGTCTCACTTTCACAACCCTTTCAGGATAACAGAGGAAACAATTTATATCTCTACAAAGCAGGCTTGGAGATACTTTACCATACTTATACACTCTCCTGAAAGGTGGGCATTAACATATTGAGTGTTAGGACGGAAAAGTCCTCTGCATGGTGAAAAACATGTACCCCTGCCCTGAGTACCCATCTGTATGGTTGTGCCATGACATAGGCCTGTCTCATGGATGTGGATTGAAGTCTTGTTGGGCCTGGAGGAGCTCCCAATGCGCTACCCTCAAAGTGGTGGAAGGCTACTGCCTTCACCAGGAGTTAAACAGCACAAGTGCGGTGGTGGCAGCATACAGTGTAGAAATCAGAAGAAGTTAACAGTTAATTTTTACCCTGTGTCACTGGAGTCAGGCCTACAGGGTCACTCAACTTCCACTGCCGTGGGTTTAATTCACCCTTTGCCTACATCAGGTTGATATTTTCCTAAAGCGCGCAGTCCCACATGTGTTTACCTTTGCGTGAAGAGTTAGAATATAAATAGTTCTATTTATACAAAAGCAAGTATTTGACTGGACATTGATTTATTGACACGCTGCCCATACATTGAGTCGTGTTCAGTGATCTGTATTAGAGCTTCCCCTGAGGGAGCCTTGACGGCTTGAGCTATGCTACCTAGCTGAGAGTCACGTGCAGAAGAGGGCGTTTGACCCAGTTGATTGGATCCATACTAGAGGGAGCCTCAGAACTTCAGGGGTAAAAAGCCTCAAACACATGACTGAGCCAAGTAACTCCTGCGTGTCCTGTGGTACTCTGAATGGGATTCTGACAACCAATAATTGATTCTTGTTTGTGATTAAGTCTTGCTGAGAATTACACATAGGGATTTATGTGGTTGTTCACAATGGGACTGAGGGGAACTCAGAGAGGCAAATGTCCGGCTACAAGTGAGAAAATAAGTGCAAAAGATAAATCAGTTCCTTCCGTAACAAGCCAACATTTCTCATGGTTTTGCCTCAAATTAAGTATCCTAAAATCTCACTGAAACAAGACTTAACAGTGATAGCTGCAAGCACAAATCATCAAGACTAACCTGAGAAACACTGTGTAGGACGCTGGCCCAGTATATGGTGTACACTTATAGGTGAGGCACCCTGTACTGAGTCCAGGCAACCCCTAGTGATAGTATAGGCAGCTCTAGATAACCAGAGCTCTCATAGAAGTAGCTGTGGAGAGCAGCTAAAGTTTATCCAAGGTGTAAAGCGGTTGCAAAAACCACACAGGTCAGTCAGTGAAATACACATAGGAAAGAACCATACCAGTGTTAGAAAAATATGCAATATTTATTATAACACACACTCTAGAAATAACTTTGGTATATCTCCTAACTGGAGATATGGTCATGAAAAAACATACTTGGCAAGAGTTGAGTAAAGGAATAAAATAACATGGGCCCCTATGGAGAGGGGAGGCAAACCATATACTAAAAAAATTTAAAGCGAAACTTGCTCCCAAACCACACTCCCAAGAACCCTTAGAACTGCGAAAGTAAACCCCCAATGTTAAGTAGATAGGATTCTTCAGGCACCCATGTGCAGAGTAGAAATCTCAGGTCAGAGTCCTTAGGCTAACATGGGGAAGTCGTGGTTGGAGTTTTCGTGTTCTAGGACCCTTCCCAGAGAACCCCGAGGAAATCCGTTGAGACAAGGGAGGTTGGCTAGTGGCCCCACCAATGGATACCCAGAACAGTGGAGTACCTACACCACTATCAGAGGGGGTCAGGGACGTCACCCATCTGGACTAACCAGTCAGATGCTCCAAGGGGCCTCTCTTCATCTTATTTCCAATATGGCAGAATCAAGTGGTCATCTGGCAGAGCTCTGTGCACCTCCCTAGGGAAGGAGCTGGACAGGGGGTGGTCATTCCCCAGTCCTTTGAGTGGTTGCGCTCCAGAGCGGGAACCGGGGGTTCCTGCACTGGTGCAAACTGATTTATGCAAGGAGGGCACTAAATGTGCATTTCAAATCAGTCTAGTTGTGCTCAGAGACCACCTCCCCGCCCCCCCAGCGACACCTATTTCTAAAGGAGAGGCGGTCACACCTCTGTCTATAGGAGATCCTTTGTTCTGCCTTCCCCTGCCTGAGTTAGGTTCAGCAGCAGGAAGGCAGAACAGTATCTGGGGTCGACAGCAGACCCTGCAAGGCTGTACAGGCAGACATGGAGGATCCCCTAGGGAACCCCCAGAGTACATGGTATCATGCAACTAGCACTGGAATCGGTGTAGTTGCATGATCCCAACATGTTTCATACCAAACATGCCTATGTTCGGGGAAGCCATTATGTAGTTGGACCACTCATGTTGACCAGTGTCCACTACAAACCTTAAGACAGCTTCCCCACACTTACAAAGCCAAGGAATTGGAGTCTGGGGTTTGTAGAGGGACCTATGCTCATGCAAGGATGCCCTCACACTTGGAACCATGCCCCTGGGCTTAATGGCGTTTCTCAGGGGTTATTTGCAGGGTCAGAGTGCAGAGACCATGATGTAAGGCAAACCTTATATTTGGAATGAAAGGTGCGTGCACCATTTCACACATGCTGCAATGGCAGGCCTGTAGTCCCAGTTTTCATGGACACCACCTGTGATGCAGGAAGCATGCAGTTCCGGAGGGGAGAGGATCCACACAGTGGCTCCTTCACCCCAAAGGAGATTCCTTCTTACTTCTTGTGCAGGCTGAAGACTTGTCGCCCTCAGAGGATGCACAGCCAGGGAAATGTTGCAGTTGCTAGAAGGAGCTTGAGAAACAATGTTGCAAAGCGGAGTAGTCATTGAATTTGCAGATTGTTGGTTCCTGGAGGGTCCAGTTGCAGCCCTGCTGGCCAGAAGATGAAGTAAACGATGCAGCGGAGTCCTGGTGGAATCTTGCATGTCCAATCTGAGGACCCACCCAAGAGGGAGACCCTAAATTGAACAGGGGGAGGGATTGGTCACCTAGCAGGGTGACCACCTATAAGGAGGTGGCTGTGACGTCACCTGTCTGACCTGGCCACTCATATGCTCCCAGGGGCCTCTGCCCACCTTGGATTCAAGATGGCAGAATCAAATGGCCACCTGGAGAAGCTCTGGGCACCACCCCTTGGGTAGTGATGTAGAGGGGAGTGGTCACTCCCCTTTCCATTGTCCTATTTCACACCCTAGCAGGGACCGGGGGTCCTTGGACTGGTAAAAACCAGTTTATGCAAAGAGGGCACTAAATGTGCCCTTCAAAGCATACCAGTGACTTGGGGAGTCTACCCCCCCCCCCCCCAAGCCATGTAACACCTATTTCCAAGGGAGAGGGTGTTACCTCCCTCTCCCACAGGAAATCCTTTGTTCTGCCTTCCTCTGGCTGACCTGGTCAAGCAGCAGGAGGGCAGAAACCTGTCTGAGGGGTGGCAGCAGCGCAGGCTGCCTGGAAAACCCCAAAAGACTAGTAGGAACAATGCTGGGGTCCTCTAAGGAGACCCCAGGGTGCATGGAATCATACAACAAATACTGGCAACAATATTGGGGTATGATTCCAACATGTTTGAAACCAAACATCCCCAGGTTCAGAGTTACCATTATGTAGTTGGACCCTGGGAGTGACCTGTGTACAGTACACAGGTAAAATGGCTTCCCACACTTACAAAGTCCAGTGTAATGGTACTCGAGTTTGTAGGGCCACCTCTACTCGTGCAGGGGGTGCCGTCACAACACAGGTACCTGCACCCTGCCCTCTGGGCTAGGAGGGCCTACCATAGGGGTGACTTACAGTGACCTGGTGCAGTGACCTGTAGTGAAAGGGTGCATGCACCTTTTCACTCAGGCTGCTATGGAAGGCCTGCAGACACATTTTTGCTTACGCTGCCAGGGGTAGTATAGTACATGCTGCATCCCATGGGGGACACCTGGTGTACCAATGCACTGGGTACCTACGTACCATATACTCGGGTCTTACATGGATAAACCAGTATGCAAATTCTGGGGTGTAAAAGTTAACTTACAACTAAACTTTGGGGGGAGAGCACTGACATTGGGGTCCTGGTCAGCAGGATCCCAGTGTACTATAGTTTAAACACACTGACACCAGGCAAAACGTGTGGGTAACTATGCCAGAGAGGTGCTACTTTCCTACACACTGGCTTTCTAAACCGCCATAAAGTAACACTGTTTGATACTTATGAGGTGGCACTGATAACTATCCAGGGTCTCCAAAATTATTCATAATGTGCTTTGACATTTCGTAGTGGGAGCCAAGTTGAATTTACTTTTTAATTGTGAACTCTCATTTTATTATGTTTTTCAATTGTGAGGCACAAAGGACCTGAAAGAAGACTTCTGCAGGAAGCAGCTTAATGCATTAGATCTTGATTGCACACTTTTGCCTGCTTCTGTAAGCTGAGTGGATGCAGCCTGTGATGTAACTTTCTGGTTTCTAGGAAGCAAGGAGATAAAGCATGGCAGGACCTAGTCTGAGCATAATAAAACAGCAATCTCCCCGTTCCTCAGCTGGTTTGCCCCTCATCCTCCAGTATTTAGCATGCTTGCCCACCCTGCTGTTCATCGTGCTCGTAGCTCCCTCTTTTTTTTTTTTATTTTAAACCATATTTTATTGTGATTTTAAGTTTTCTTTTGCAAACAGACAATCGAAAATTATTTATTATCTCTCACATTTACAATTAACAGGTGAGTCGTGACTAATGTGAATATCAAGTCAATGTTCATACACAATGAGATTTTAACTTAATACTACGCAATATCTTCCCTTCCGTGTCCCACCCCATTCCCTCCCTTAGTGAGCTGTGGTGTGCTTAAGGTTTCTTTGTGGTGCTGTGCATAGCATGACACTTTAAGGCCAGAATCCTGACGTGCATAGTGAACCCCCTGGAGGGGTGGTCAATCTGGGTTTCAGCTTTAAGGGTCTCAAGTAAAATCTCCCATCCCTCCGCAACTTCTAAAGATCTGGTTCCATGCTTGGCTTCTCAGTGAAGAAAAGTCCCTTCGCTACTTGCCTACTTAGACAACTCATTTTTCCAATGTGACGCTCTGGGTCCCCTTGGGTTTTTCCAAGATGCCGCGATCTCTCGCCTAGCCAATAAGAGGGCCAGGTCTTGAAACCTGTCGGAGACTTTATTCTTAGCAGAGTGTGGAAACCAGTGCAAGAGGCAGTGACCCATAGAACGTGGTATTTCTCTTTCTATAAGTCGCGACAGGGTGAGGAGCACCTCCGTCCAGTAATGGTCCAAGCTGGGACAGTCCCAGAACATGTGCTTGAATTCGGCCCCCGACAAGTTGCATCGAGGGCAACCCTTGGTCACCTTCCCAAAATATTTTTTAATACGTGCTGGTGTCAAGTATGCTTGGTGGAGCACATAACAATGTATGAGTTTGAATCTGGCATTTCGTGTTGCTTTAGGAAGTCTGTTTAGGATACGCTCCCACTTCTCTTCTGGAATATCTAGGTTTAGGTCTTTCTCCCATGTTTGTCTAAGTAGGGTCAGGGGGACCGTTTTATCTGCCCGTAATAGGCCGTAGAGAGTTGAAACTGCCTTGTGTTTGCCAGTTGCGGAAGCCAGATAAGTGCAAACAGCCTGAGTTGTGGGCTACCCCCACCCTCTCCTGCCAGTGTCTACGGATGCAGGCCGCCAATGCCCCATGCAGCAGAAAGTGCCCCCCTGGTAGTCCAAATTCCACCCTAAGGGCCTCGAAGGGCATCAACACCCAATCCTTAAATAGTTCACCTACCGTAAGGATCCCGGCCTCAACCCAGTATTTAAGGTCATTCCACGAGCCCCGATGCGGAAGGGCTCGTAGTGACAAAAGGGGCAGTTCTGGAGAGTAGGGGAACTTCACCCCGTTTTTTCACAAAAAAGTCTTCAAGCGCCGAGTCAGAATTTTTAATTCAGGGGGGACTTGTTTACCATCCCCAGGAATTATTAATAAGACCTCAAACAATCTGGGTTCTGGGGGCGTAAATGCCTTCAGAGCTGATCCCGCCTGCGCTCTACTTGACCGCCACTGCGCTAACCATTGAAGTTGAGCTGCCAAGTAATAAGATTCGAACTCTGGTACCGCCAGGACGCCGTCTGAAGATTGTCTCTGAAGTTTAGTCAGAGCTACTCTCCTCCTTCCTTCTCCCCTTATAAATGATATTATCATTGTTTCTAGATCTTTAAAGATTACTTTGGGAATCCAAATTGGCAACACCGTGAAGTGGTATAAGAGTCTTGGGAGTACAATCATTTTGAGAACTGCTATTCTCCCTGCCACTGATAATGTTAAGGTCTGCCAAAAGGATATACAGGTCTTTATGGAACGTATGGAGCCACCAATGTTGCCTTCCAGGATATCTTGCAAATCGTGATAAATATTTACTCCCAGATAAGGGAGCCCATTTGGGATTCATCAGACCAGCCCTAAGTCCGGTGGGGGTGCCCAGGGTCCCCCCCAGTGGGAACAGGACAGTTTTGTCCCTGTTTACCTTCAGACCCGAGCATCCCTCAAACCGAGATAACAGACGCTGTGCCTGGGGCAGATCTCTCTGGACGTCTTCTAGGAATATTAAAAAGTCGTCTGCATAAAGGGCAATACGATGTCTCTCGCCTCCTGCCATTATTCTCAGACCTCCCCCTCCCGCCCTAGCCGCAGCTGGCAAAGGTTCCATTGCCAGGGCAAATAGAAGCAGAGACAAGGGGCAGCCCTGCCTGGTTCCCCGTTCAACCATGTAGCTTCTGGATATTGTCTGTCCCGTGCGCACTCTGGCCGTGGGTTTAGTATACAAGAGTTTCACCCAGGAGATGTAATCAGGACCTATTTTAAGGCGGGCCATCACTGTATAGAGGAACTCCCAGTCCGCACACTCAGCCCATATCCTCAACCCATATCAACCCATATCCTCTCTGTTGTGAGCATTTCCCAAGCTTTTTGGGGAAAAGCCAACATATGGCTCCCATTGAGTAAGCTCTTGCACTGTTCACATCCTGGTATTGTGAAATTGGAAATTTAAAGATTGCACAATATCTCAGAAGCAGGGGATTCACTCACTGATCCCTTCTACTCTACTCATTTTTACACTATCTCAAACAAAGAAGGGACGTTACACAAATTAGGTCAAAGCAGATGCATGGCACTGTTTTAGGCCTATTTCTAGACCGTAAGAACAAGTTATTTACCTTTGGTAACGCTTTTTCTGTTGGATACAATAGCTACTTGTGGATCACTCACCTTATGAACTCACGCTTGTGCCAGCATCCGACGGAAAATCTTCTTCCCAGCTCTCCACGTCGACGAGGATGTCACAATTGCACGGCTCCACGCAACTCTGTCTGAAGTCACAGTGCTAATAAGTTGTCCTCGCTGGAGTGCTGACGTCAGTTTCACCCATTTTTTTATGTGCCTTTGAGGCGAACAGGTGAGAACCGACTCCACAATAACTCCAATAAATACATATATACATAAAGCCTTCATGACGCAACATAATTAAAACCATCATTTATATATACAGGAAAAATATCAATATATACATACATCTTTACAGCCACATATCCTAGTGCAATCAGACACGCAACGGGGAGGCAGGTGGTACTGTGAGGAATCCACAGGTAGCTACTGTTTACACAAGAAAAAGCGTTACCAAAGGTAAGTAACTTGTTCTTCTGATGGATACAAACTACCTTTGGATTCCTCACCTTATGAATAGAGTCCCAAAGCAGTACTGCACTCGGATGTGGGTGCCTGTCTGATTACACCAAGAAATCATGCAAAACAGTTCGAGCAAAACGGCCGCCCCTCTGAACCTCAGAGTCCAAGTATTAATGCTCTGCAAAGGTATGGAGCGACGCCCAAGTTGCTGCCTTGCAAATATCGACCACCGGAACCCCCCTTGCCAGGGCCAAAGTAGCAGACTTAGCCCTGGTGGAGTGGGCTCTGATACCTTCAAGGGGAACCTTTTTCGCCAACGAGTAGCAGATCTTGATACAAAGGATAACCCACCTGGAGATAGTTTTTATGGACTGCTCTGCCCTTCCTCTGTCCAACGTACCCCACGAACAGCTGATCTTCCAGGCGAAAGTCCTTTGTCCTTTCAATGTAAAAACTAAGCACCCTTTTAGGGTCCAAGCGGTGAAGCCTCTCTTCCTCCTTCTAAGGGTGAGGAGGAGGAGGATAGAAAGATGGAAGGGTAATGGTCTGCCCTATATGAAAAGGAGTGACTACTTTTGGCAGGAAAGCCACCCTGGTTTTCAACACCACTTTATTTGGGAAAAAAAAGGTAAAGGGGGTTTAACAGAAAGAGCTTGAAGTTCACTAACCCGCCTAGCCGAGGTTATGGCAAGAAGAAAAACTCTCTTAAGCACTAAAAACTTTTAACGGGCAGGAGTGCATGGGCTCAAAAGGTGACCCCATTAAAAAGGTTAAAACAAAATTTAGGTCCCAATGAGGCACATGAAAAGGAGTGGGAGGAAACTTATTTAGTAAACCCTTAAGAAACCTAACTACAATAGGTGATTTAAACAACGAGGGCTGATCCGGGAGGCAAAGAAAGCCAGACAGCGCAGCTAAATAACCCTTAACCATAGCCAATGCACAACCCTTCTTTGCTTAGTCCAAAGCAAATAATAAAATATCAGAAAGGTGGGCCTTCCAAGGGTCAATTTGCCTTTCTCCACACCAAACCACAAATTTTGCCCTTAGTGGAGTGTCGCCTGGCCGATAAAATAACATCCACTACATCTGGTGGGAGAGAAAAGGAACTCAGGTTGGCCCGTTCAATCTCCAGGCATGAAGGTGCAGGCTCTGGAGGTGGGGGTGTAGAACCTGCCCCTGCAACTACGAGAGAAGGTCTGCCCTGAGAGGTAGACGGAGTGGAGGGCACAGCGATAGTTGGAGAAGGTTCATGTACCACACCCTTCTAGGCCAACCCGGGGCAATTAAAATAACCTGAGCCCGATCATGGCGAATCTTCCTCAGAACCCGAGGAATCAAGGGTATTGGGGGGGGGGGGGACACGTAAAGCAACTGGTTGCACCAAGAGATCTGAAACGCGTCCCCCAAAGCTCCTTGCACCGGATACTGGAGGTTGCAGAATGACGGGCAGTGCGCGTTCCCCGAGTAGCAAACAGATCTATCACCGGACAACCCCACATCTGAAAGATGTGCAGGACCAGATCTGGATGGAGACGCCACTTGTGATCGGCCGAAAGGAGCCAACAGAGTACGCACACACGTTGAGCATCCCGGACAGATGATTTGCTATCAAGCAAATCCGATGATATTGAAGCCAGGACCAGAGACGCAGAGCTTCTCTGCAGAGAAGATACGACCCTACTGCTCCCTGCTTGTTGATATACCACATTGTAGTAGTGTTGTCCGTCAGGACCTGAACTGACTGACCGCAAAGGGACAGGAGGAAGGGCTTGAGAGATAAGCGTATCGCCCGTAATTCCAACAGATTGATATGAAAAGCCTGTTCCACTGGAGACCACCAACCCTTGATCTCCAGGTCCCCCAGATGAGCTCCCCACCCTAGGAGCGGAAGCATCCGTCATGACCGTGGCCAACGGCGGCGGCAGTGAAAAACGGCCTTCCTTGCGAAAGGTTGCCGTTCACAGCCCACCGTCGCAAATCCACTGCAGCGTCTCTGGAGATCGTTATCGACTCCTCGAGATCCCCTTTGTGTTGAAACCACTGCCTGCCGAGGCACCATTGGAGAGCCCCCATGTGCCAACGAGCTTGAGCGACCAACAGAATGCAAGAAGCGAACAGACCGAGCAGGCGTAAGACCTTGAGGACTGGAACAACCGCTCCATTTTGAAACACTGGAATCAACGCCTGAATTTCCTGGATCCTCTGAGGGGGGAGGATAGGCCCAATTCAAAGTTGTGTCCAGTACTGGCCCTGTGAAGAGGAGGCGCTAAGAGGGTAAACCAGGTGAGATTTGGGTACATTGATCGAAAAACCCAGCCTGAACAACAACTGAGTTGTCATCCTCAAGTGACGCAACATAAGCTCTAGAGACTTGGCTTTGATCAACCAATCGTCCAGGTAAGGGAATACCCAATATCCCTTCCCTCCGGAGACTTGCTGCCACCACTGCCATCACCTTTGTGAAGACTCGAGGTGCTGAAGTAAGACCAAACGGAAGGACCGCAAACTGGTAGTGTTGCGACCCCACCACAAACCGGAGATACTTCCTGTACGACTTGAGTATAGGGATATGAAAATACGCATCCTGCAAGTTGACATACACCATCCAATCCTCTTTGTTCAACACCAGAAGCACCTACGCTAGAGTCAGCATTTTGAATTTCTCCAATTCAAAATCCTCAGGTCTAGGATCGGTCTCAAACGACTGTCCTTCTTGGGGATCAGGAAGTATGTTGAATAACAACCCTGACCCCTTTCCTGCTCTGGAACCAATTCCACTGCACCTTTTGACAATAGGGTCTGAACTTCCTGCTGTAACAACAGGAGATGGTCTTCTGAACAAATTGAGGGACGGGGAGGGATGGGAGGAGGAAACTACTGAAAAGGGAAAGCATATCCTTTTCTCACAATATTTAGAACCCATGAGTCCGATGTAACTACCTCCCACTTGTGGAGAAAAAGACGTAATATTCCCCCTACAGGAGAAGTATGGCCGATAAAGGAGGAAAAAACTAGCGCTGCTTCCCTTGCTGTTGTCCTCCAGAGGAAGAGAATGACGTAGGGTGCTGCTGGGTGGCCCCTCTTGTTCTAACCCTGCCCCGCCCTCTAAAAGACCGATATGGGAGGCTGGTAGGCTGCTGGACCGAGGACTGGGGTCTCCCTCGATAAACTGCCCCACTTCCAAACCTCCTGAACCTACAAAAGGACCTAAAAGGGGTAGCAGAGGAGCTTGCAATCCTAAAGACTGCGCCGTGGCTCGGCTATCTTTAAAACGCTCTAGGTCTGAGTCCGCTTTATCGCCAAACGAAAATGCCATTGGACCCTTGGGACCAGCCGGTGCACCAGCAGAGGCCATGGCGTTTAACATAGAAAACAGGGCATTCGAAAATGCCGCCAGATCCCGGAGCAGGGAAGGCAGGATACCGCTGGTCTCCCTGTTGCACCTGGGCTTGCTGAACATCGGACTCCTGAGCAGCAGGTGAAAATTGAGGACTGTCCTGAGGTGCCACAACCTCAAAGATGGACGGTGCTGGAGAAGCCTCAAGGCTCTGGGGTTGAGGAGTCACCGTTGGACTCACCTCTCACGTCGCACAGCGCCAAGATGGAGACCTCGATCTTGATCGGCTCAGACCCGAACGGCCTGAGAGTCATGACGGCGCAGTTTCTTATCCTTCTTCGAAGAAGCATGGGAAGAGGATCTTCTATGGCTCCTATGGCTTCTTCGCCTTGGCCAAAAAGAGCTTAGCCTCCCTTTCCTTTAAAGCCTTAGGATTCATGCTCTGGCAAGACGCACACTCCACGACGTCATGCTCAGAGCTAGGGCACCAAAGACAATCGTCATGAGTGTCAGTGACCAACATGCGACCCCCACACTCTCTGCAAGGCTTGAAACAGGACTTCCTAGGGGGAGACATTGTAACTACAAAGGGCAACAAGATGAAACCTCCAACAGAAGCGAGAGGTAGGAGAAAACCAGAAAAAGGGGAACTGACGTCAGCAAGCCGGCGAAGACCTCTTATTGGCACAGTGACGTCAGACGGAGTCGCGCAATTGTGACGTCCTCATCAACGTGGAGAGCTGGGAAGAAGATTTTCCATCGGATCCTGGCGCAAGGGGGAATTCATAAGGTGAGGAATCCACGGGTAGTTTGTATCCATCAGAAAATGATTGATTTCGCCTTTTATATAGTAATTACCTCTTAGTTTTACCCACAATAAAATCTCCCACTGAGTGTCACACAAAAGGAATTGAAATGTAACGAATACGAAAACTAAAAAAAGGGAAATGTGTGGCATAAGCAAAACTTGGAGTACTGTTAATGTACTGGATGACACAATGGGTGCTACAGTCCACTAATGGATTTTAACTTAAAGGTCCTGTGTCCACTTTGTACCATATATAAGGGACTTGCAGATAAGATAAATATATCAATAAGGAGTATAACAATTTCAGCATGTTGAAAGAAGGAGCACAGCCACTTTACTATTGGTTAGCATGGGTATAGCGCACAGAGTTCTACAGCCAGCAAAACTGACAAGGCAAAAAGCTGTGGTAAACCACACAAAAGATGGTCATTTCCTACAATAAGTCTAAGCAATGTAAACTACGATAAAAAGATTCACACAAACTTGGTTTTTGATTCTTGGAATATACATGGAAGAAGTGTGAGAAAAAAAGACAGCTTTAAAGACATGCTGCGCCAGAATGAGATATCTGCAAAGATAGGGAAGAAGCACCAATGATTAAAGACTTTGTTCAAATAACAAGACTACGCAAAAGCTAACAGCTCGGGTCAAGCATCAAGGGGCCTGTTATGATTAATTCCAACAAAAACAGCAAGAAATGTAATAGAAGTTACCACTAAATGTGATTAGGTTTTGGCTGACATAAATTAAAAGAATTGAACTCAAACTTGGCAAGTACTGATTTGCTTATTGTGATAAATGTTTATGTAATTCTGTCAGACAAATCCTAAAATGAGTGGCAACAGGAGAATATTACTGATGATCTGTTGGATCAAATACATTTTTTCCCTAATACTGTAATCTGTATAATTGGGTACTTTAATCCCCGCCTCAATAATAAAATAGTTGATTTAAATAGGAGTGAGTTAATACTGGCTAATAATATTCCTTCAACCATACTTCCAGACTATGTCAGTTCAAAATTAGCACAGAATTGGCAAAACTTCCTGTCTTTGTGGGCTGTAATTTGTTTAAATGACTGTTTTAATTCTGGTATCCCTGGCTACTCAAAGCTTTTGTAATCGTTAGCAGGCTTGACCAATAGATTACATCTTCATACGGGCATGGTTCTTTGATTTCATCACTGATGTTCAGGTTTTCTAGGTAGAAGACAGTAACCAGTTCTCATTAGAAGCGATCCTACATTTGAAGGAGACAACTGTATGAGAAATAAGGATATCCCAAATATAGAGTTCTCTAGGTGTCTCACAACCTGTACTGAAAAGAGATAATATACATTATTATTAAATTTTTAGAATAATTTGGAGTTTAACAATCAAGTGGTAAAAGATAAGGACATACTTCGTTGGTAGGAAATGCTATTTAAGGAAGTGGTCAAGTGTTTGATATTTAAATTGAGAAAGTATGATTGTGCAAGCAATGGTAGTTTAATAAGAGCACAAAATAATGATGGGCGGTTTGATACTCATTGTCAAGTAGAAAGCCAATAGAGAAAGTTAACATGGAAAGTTAAGCGGATAAATGATATACAAAATAATTAGGCCTTGAAAATATTGAGGTCGGAAAATCAAGCTCTGATAAAAGTAAATGTATGATGTTATGATATGGTGGCAGCTACCCCCCTCCAAAAATACCAATAGCTATTGCAGTTTAGTTCAACACATGACAAGGAGAAAAACAGCTTCCGTGATGTGTATGGTAGTGAAGGAGGCTTGGTTATACTTTCTGGAAGTCGTGTATGGTAATGGATATACAGGGAGCTTCCAAGAAGTTACATCTAGGATGAAGCGACGCTGCCTTTGTTCTCTGTAATTGCTGTAAAAAATTAATTATTCTCTAAACCTTTCAAGAGCAGCAAGTCCTTACAATCTTAATGCGATCATCATTAAAACTAATATTGAATGGTGGTCAATGAATCTGTCTTCTGTGGTATTTTGACTGAAAACACTGAATGATTAATTTCCAGAAAGTTGGAAGGGGGCAGTGATCAAACCAATTTATAAAAAGAGTGATCCCTCGTATCCTAAAAACTATTGGCTAATAAGCTTGAAAGATGTGGGTCTGAAAGAGTTTACTACCTATCCCTGAAGGACTGGATTGATACCTGCAGGTTAACACAACTGGAGAAAGGAGGTTTCAAATAATGTATTATTATTATTATTTGAATTTATAGAGCACATGGCTGCACGAGGGCCTCCAAGTGTTCAAATATACAGATTAAAATAGCCATGGCTTTAACTGCTTCCAAAAACTCTGAAGTACACAATCTTAGCCTGTGAAGCACACATTCCAAAAGTTGGGCTCTAGGTACTTAAAGTAGTGCCCTCCTTGTCTGAACTAAGTAACCTGAGGGGTTGCAGCAAGGCCCAAGTTACCAGAGTGCAAGGGGCGTGTATGAATGTACAGAGACAAAAGAATGTTAAGACATTTAGGGTCAGGAAGAGGCATGGCGGTGGACATGAAGCACAGCGTTTTAAACTTAACCACTTAGCAATAGTTAGTCAATAAAACATGCTGAGGGACATGACAGAGGAATCTAGCAGCTACATACGGAACTGCCTGTAGTCTCTTCAACAGTGATTTTGAGGCTTCTAAGCAGAACACATTCCGAGTCAAAGCAAGATATAATTGAAGTGTTGTGAGACCATGTGCGCTAGGACCCTTGTGGTTCTAGGCAGACTAAATAGAGGAATTACGTAACTTGATAGGAGGTGTTAGTTAAGGTGTGGTTATTAACGGTTATGATGTAATCAGAGAGCAGCGTGTGATTGTATGCAGAGGAATAAAATTTATTTTACAGAGCTCCAAGTGGGGCATGGTTCTTTGCATGCTTCTGGGCTGTGGAGGACGCTACAATGGGTGAAGAGTAGGGGCCCCCATGAAACGTGACTGCTCTCCTTGAGAGCTTGCCACAATGCAGCAAACTGCTTTTGCGTGCCACATGCGCCCAAATTGATAAGAAGCAATTAAAAGTTAGTGTTTGTGGAGTCAAATCACTGCTCGAGCCCATATACAGCCCTCGAAGAAGTGGAGAGCCCTGCAAAGGAGCATGTTAGAAAAGCCCAGCAGAATCTATTGCTAAGGCTGACAGTAGAAATAATGTGTTGCAACCAACACAGAGAAATCATGTATACAAAGCAAACTCTAGAGGCAGTGACAACCAGGTACCAACAAGAGCGAAAGAAGTGCCATATGATCTTGAATTGGATGTGACGCTCCAAGCCGATTGAGAAGCCGATGCATGCAAAGCGGCAAGGGGCATCCAGGGCACTGAAGGCCATTAGAAAAGCACATTTTTTCAATGGCTGCAGAAAAGACGATAAAGTAAGATGCTGCTGTGCTTCTGAAACCACCACCACCGTCGACGCTGACAAAAAGCAACATATTGGCTTCAGATGTACCACAAGGATTGAGATATTCGATGACTTCATTGATGCCCTAGTAAACGTAGATGACAAGAAAATCGCTAAGTATTTACAAAACCTTGCAGGTAACGGAATAAAAGAAGTGCTGAAGAAAATGTCTCATACTGATGCAAAATACTACCATTAGATAAATCAAGCACTGGGTTCTAAGTTCAATCAGATGCCAAATGTCGACTATAAAAGGCACATTTTCAATCAAGCGAGACAGCAAGCTGGTGAAATGATGGATGAGTTTGCTGAAAGACAGGATTTGCTTATCAAACATTGCACATTTAGTTCATTTAAAGATAAAGAAGCCATACACCTCAGTCATTGATGGCTGCCTTTCAGACTCTTTTAGAAGACGCATGTTGAAAGACGCTCAGTCTGGTGAAAATATTAATGGCTGCAAGTCAACAGAAAATCAGATCAACAAGCTGCTGATATGGAAGCTGGAACAGCGAAAAATGGTCATGGAAAGTAAGCACAAGGTGGAAGTAAGCAAATCGATGTTGTCAAAGAAAAAGTTGCGTTTCCGATTTGGGTTTCAATTTCCCCGTGAAGGTAAATGTCCAGCTACAGGAAAGACGTGCAGAGATAGTAAGAAAGAAAAACACTTTATAACAGTTTCCAAAGGGAAAGAGACACCAAGTATGTCTCAGTGAGAAGAGAAGGTGGAGGCCAGAAGGTTTCAGAACCATTTTAGCCACATCCACACCATTTACAAAAAGTAGAAACTAGACAAAGTTGTTTGTCATCAAGCTCATCCTATAATGGCTCCTCAACGTCACTATCAAGGGCTGGTGAAGAAGATTGATGTGCGATGATGATGTCGACCATTGAACGAGAGGAAGATGTAGGTTTGGCTGCTTGCAATGAAGAACAAAAGACAAAGGCAAACAATCAAACAAAACAACTGAATTTATTTGGCCACTGCCCCAAGATTACACTAAAAGTAAATGGTTGCCCCCATAACCTTCATCATAGACAGTGGTGTGTCGATTAACATGCCAGTTGAAAAGTTCAATAGCTTCTCTCCTGTGCCACACCTCAACCCGTCAAGCATGAAGGTATACACGTGGGCTGCTTCTAAAGCACTGCAGAGTCCAGAGTCATTCTAAACCACTGCAGAGTCAAGAGTCATTCATAGCGACAATTAGACATAAAGCATTATCAGTGCAAGCTCCAATTCATGTTCTTCAAGGAACTTTGTCCAGTTCATGCCTACTCAGTTTTGCCAATTCTGCTGACATGGGATTGCTATCTCTCAATTACAAACTTCACACTCAATCTCAAATTTTAAGTCAGGTTCCATTGCTGTCTCATTGCCTAGGAAGGCTCAAGACTATGAAAGTGCAACTTCACATTAATTTGGATGTTCGCCCTGTTGCCCAGCAGAACCACTGAGTTGTTTTTCACTAGTAAGAAGCCATTGAGAAAGAACTTGAAACACTGATGATGCATGACATCACTAAGCGCTCCACCAGTCCTACGCCATGTGTTTTGCCCATAGTGGTGGTGCCAAAAAAGAACAGTGGAGGTGCAGTGGGCATCTGTGTTGATATGCACCAGGGGAACAAAGCAATCAAGAGAGAAAGACATCCTGGTCCACACATAGTGGATGTGATCATGCAACTGAACGGTGCCAAATCTTCTCCTACCCTGACCTGAACAAGGGATAGGAGTTGAAAGAGAACTGCAGGTATATCACTACTTTTTTTGGCTCATATTAGTTTGATCAAATACTAAAGGCTGAGTTTTAGAGTGTAAGCAGCTGCAGACATATTTCAGGATGTTATACCTAAAAATAGTTCAACCTGTCACGCAAGCTTTTAATTATAGTGATGACATACTGGTATTTGGAGAAATGCAAGAGAGCATGTCAAGGCTCTTACACAACTAGAAGTTACTTGCTGAGGGAGGTCTAACTCCAAACGCAGCAAAGGGTGAGTTTCACAATGTGAGAAAGTAGCCTCTTTCTAGCATGGTTACCCCCACTTTTAGCTTGTTTGTGAGTGTGTGTCAGTGTGTTTTTACTGTCTCACTGGAATCCGCTAGCCAGGACCCCAGTGCTCATAGTGGAAACCCTATGTGTCAGTGTGTTTTGCCTGTCTCACTGGGATCCTGCTAGCCAAGACCCCAGTGCTCATAGTTTGGGGCCTAATGTGTGTGTTGTCAGTAGTGCTTAACTCTGTCACTCAAGTTCTGCTAACCAGAACTTCAGTGCTTATGTTCTCTCTGCTTCCAAATTAGTCACTACAAGTTAGTGACTTCCGTTACCAATTCCAATTGGCACACTGGACCCCCTCCCACCGCCCCCCCCCCCAATAAGCCCCTAGTATACGGTACCTAAGTACCCAGGGCATTGGGGTTCCAGGAGATCCTTATGGGATGCAGCATTTCTTTTGCCACCCATAGGGAGCCCATGCAAAGGCTTCTTGAGGACTGCCATTGTAGCCTGTATGAAATGGTGCATTCACCTTTTACTGCCATTTACACCGCACCAGGTAACGTATAAGTCACCCATCTGTCAGGCCTTCCAACCCTGAAGGCTGGGTGCAGAGTTCTTGTCTGTGAGGGCACCCCTGCACTAGCAGAGGTGCCCTCACATCGTCCACAACCATTTTCCTGGACTTCGTGAGTGTGGGGATGCCATTTTACACGTGCACTGGACATAGGTCACTACCTATGTACAGCTTCACAATGGTAACTCCAAATATGCCATGTTTGGTATCAACCATGTTGGAATCATATCCCAAGGTTCCCTGCTCTGGCGCAAAAATGGACAAAGGGTGGTGCTCAGAGCTCCTCCAGAGTGTCCCTAGGTTTTGCTATCTTGGATTCCAAGTTAGCAGGGCACTCTGGGAACATCTGAGTGGCTGGTGCCAGCAGGTGACGTCAGAGCCCTCCCCTGATAGGTGCTTACCTGGGTAGCTGACCAATCCCCCTTTCAGGGCGATTTAGGGTCTCTTTTTTGTGTGGTTCTTATGATTCAGATTGCAAGACTCCAGCAGGAATCCTCTGCAACCTTTACTTCACCTTCTTACCGCAGAAACTGCATCTGGACCCTCCAGGAACTCTACAAACTGCAACAAAGAAGCAAAAACGACTTCTGCAACATTGTATTTTCAGCCCCTGCCAGCAACTGCAACTGTTTCCCGATCATGCATCCTCAGCCTGCACCAGAAGAACGAAGGAATCTCCCTTGAAGTGAAGGAGTAAATTCCGTGCTTCAGCAGGCACCCCTCTGCAGTGACTGGTGGTGTGGGTCCCCTCTCCTGAAGAAGTGATTGGATCCAGCAACATGGGTGGTGGACTGAAGTGGTCTCGACTGTCCTGAAGTCCAACTTTGGTGGAGGTTAAAGCTTGCCTCCCCAAACAAGACAGTACCCCCAAGCACTGCGTGTTTTGTAGTTGCCAAGGCTTGGTGGCATCCTTCCACGAAGTTCTTCGTACACTGTGCAGCTCCTGGCCCCAGCAATTTATCCTGTGACGTACAGCTTCCTGAGTGGTTCTCCGGCGATGTGGTATCCCTTTGTGTAGTGCTGCATGGGCCTCCTTTTGCACCTTCTTTGTCCCCGTGCTGTCTGACTCCTGTGCACACTGCCTGGCCTTCTGAGGGCTCTCTGAGTTGCTGAGGGCCCTCTCTGACTCACCCTCCTGGGTAGAGTCCACCAGGTCCCTCCTGGTCCTGGGCAGCGCCAATTTCTGCTAACCACATGCTTTGCGTTTGCCAAGGCTGGTTGGAGGAATCCAGCGACGCAAACCATATTACAGTCATCCATCAGGTGTGGGACATCTTCTGCACCAACCAGGAACCTGCATCTGTCTTCTTGGGTGCAATATTGACTGTTGTTGCTCACCAGTGGGTTCTCTTTTGCACCTTCATCCGGGTTAGCAGGTGCTCCTGTTCTCCCTGGACTCTTCAGTACTTCTTGGACTTGGTCCCCTTCTTCGACAGGTCTTCAGGTCCAGGAATCCATTTTCGGTGTCTTGCAGTCTCTTTTGGTTCTTGCATTATCTTCTTTCTCATGTTCTTGTGTGCTCTAGGAAAGTTACTGTGATTTACTCCTGCCTTCCTGGGCTCTGGGGTGGGTTCTATTACTTACCTTCGGTGCTTTCTAATACTCCCAGCGCCCCTCTACACACCCTTGTCTAGGTGGGCAACCAACTTTTGCATTCCACTTTCTTAGTATATGGTTTGTGTTCACTAGGCAGATTTCTAACTATTGTGATTCTCACTATTTACACTGTTTTCTAACTGTTTTTACAGCTATTTCTGCATAATAGTGTCTATTATTTGTGTATTATATACACAATAGTATAGTCTCTATGGTATTTTTGGCATTTGTGTCACCAAAATTAAGTACCTTTATTTTTGTAACACTGAGTATTTTCTTTTATGTGCATGAGTATTGTGTGACTACAGTGATACTGCATGAGCTTTGCATGTCTCCTAGTTAGGCCTTGGCTGCTCATCCACACTAGCCCTAGAGATCCTGGCTTCTAGACACTGTCTACATTTCACTAATAAAGGGAAACTGGACCTGGTATAAGGTGTAAGTACCTTAGGTACCCACTACAAACCAGGCACACCTCTTACACCCTGCCACCTTGCTATTTGGGAGAACCGAACTGACACAGTGGACCAACCTTTGAAGGCTGATAAGGTTTGTGTTGCACACACTTCTTGAAAGTACAAAATAAAAACTTACGCCGACTGGCCTCCATGAGCTTAAGAAACAGTCTTCGATGAAGGGGAATGGGTCCTGGCCTAACGGAAACAAAAGTGGAAACCAGACACTCTGTTGTTGATCCTCTGACGTGACGTGGTGACGTGCAAAAGACACATGGTGACAGGCACATCATCCTGGACAGTCCATCACACAGGATTCATCACATCACATTTTAGCCACCTACCTCAACGTCGTCAGCTCCTGCTATTACAAATTAGACTATCCCACCTAACAGTCCAAATCAAGCATCTGAACCAGTGCCATCAGTGCACAGCCAGAGTGCCTCTCAACTAACTCATACCACTCGATCTGGCTGACTATTGCACGTGCCTCGATGACTTAGTGATGAAATATAATGTAAGGGTCATCTATACTCTTTAATTAACAAGAGCGGAGATGTAGAGTTGCGAGACTATGTGCGCTAGGACCCTCAGGGTTCTAGACAGAACCATTAGAGGATAACTTGCTGGGAGGTGTTAAGGTGTGGTTATTAATGGTTATGATGTAATCAAAGAGTAGTGTGTGATCATATGCTGAGGAGAATAAAGACATTTGTTAGAGAGCTCTGTGTGTGGCATGGTTCTTTGCGTGCTTCCAGGCTGGAGAAAAAAGGTACAATAATGAGAGCTTAAACAACAGTCCCTTGAGCTAAAATGGGAACAAGCCAAGGTATTTTTCACAGATATTTAAAAAGCTCAAAACAACTTGCAAACACTTTAGTAGTCTGAAAATCCAATGTCAGCTTACTGTCAAGTCAGAATCCAAGGTCTGCAACTACCTGTTTAAGATTGGGAACCCAACCTAATTCCTCTGGCCATCCTGATGGGCCCTAGAGCTATAGCTGATTGCCCACAACCAAGACTTCCTTTTTGGTCACGTTTAATTTTAGGCAGTTATTTTTCATTCAATGAGCTACTGCAGCTAAGCAAGACCTTAGCTTGCTAGTGCTGTTGCCTTCCTTTGAGGTAGACACTGAGAAAACAATTTGCATGTCATCGGCATAGGCAAACAGTGTAAAGCCAAAAGCCTTGACTATGTTGCTTTCTGCAAGTCTTCCGAGTAGTATGGAATGAGAAAGCATATCTAAAGCCACACTTAGGTCAAGAAGAATCAAGGCACCACTCCTGCCATCATAACTGCTCTAAGAAAGAGCCTGGCATGGACAGGCGCCACCGCTGCACTAATGGATTAGAGGTATGGATAACGGTGTAGCGATGTGAAAACTAGTGTTCAAAGCATGGGGGATTCCACAGAAATATGAGTGAATTTGGGGCTCGTGGATAAGACTTACCAGTCCCATGGACCAAAGGTGCAAACAGATGCACAGATGACTCGCTCCTTCTGTTATACAATTTCACTTGTCCCTGGTCCTGAGAGTTTTTTGTGTTTGTAGCATGGATTGTTTTCCTGTGTGATGCCTTGCGCTCAAATGTGGACCCTACAGGCCTAAGTTTAGCTTGTTATGGTTTCAATTTCAATTTTAAAGAAATGGGTAAAAAAAGATTGTTCTAAGAAGTTTGGTATGCCCTAAAAGGGCAGACTCAGTACTATGGTCACTGGTAGCTTTTTATGTAAAGGCATAATCATGGCATGCTTCCCTGTAGCAGAAACTATAGCCTCTGAGAGACATAATAAGGTGGTCACCCCAGACAGAGATTTTTTCTGCCCTCTTAAAATCCACAGAGGCGCTTTATAAGTCATTTTTTCAGCAAGAAGCCTTTAGCAACTTCAATGGCGCATCTGACTTGATTAAATGCAAACTGTTATCAGATAAGTTGAGACAAATTAATATCCCTCAGTCTCCTTTCAATTTTGAAAGGACTTCATAAGGCACACTAGGCTACGGTAGAGAAAGATCCAGACAGAGCCTTGTCAAACAAAATCCCAATTAGGAATTGTGTAAGGCACGGTTACATTCTGGCTTTTACCCTATTTGCTCTCTTTTTGGCAGATTTGCCCTTCGCGTTATCCCAAACTGTTGCTCATTCTCTAATGGTGGTGGATATACATGCCCCTTGCCTCATTTATGGCAGGTGATAGTAGATGTTACAAAATTAAGGCTGCAGAGAAAACTAACAGGTTTTCATGTTTAGAATAGAATTTGTAATTAGGCTGGATGGTAGGCTGCCAAAAGTAATAAAATCAACAACCTTTTAGCTCCAACACAAAGGTTTTAATAACTTAAACCTGAGTTAGATGCCTGGCCGCTATGGCACAAAGCAAGCAGGGATAGCTTAGCGATAATATGTTAAACAATTAAAAATACGAAACTGCTGAAAAGTCAAGAACACAGCTGTAGGAGGCTGGCCTGGTACTTACACCTTGTGCCAGGTCCAGTTATCCCTTATTAGTAGTTTTGTAGTGTTCTAGCAGCTTAGGCTGATAGAGGTAGCTATAGCAGAGCAGCTTAGGCTGAACTAGGGGACATGCAAAGCTCCTACTATACCACTTATATCATATAGCACTATATCATAAGAAACACAATACTCAGAGTTACTAAAAATAAAGGTACTTTATTTTAGTGACAATATGACAAAAGTATCTCAGAGGATATACTCCCTAGGAGATAAGTAAAATACACAAAATATACACACAAACCAAAATCAGGTACGTAAACAGTTAGAAAAGTAGTGCAAACACTGTAGAGCACAATAGAATGCAATAGGAGACAATAGGCCTAGGGGCAACACAAACCATATACTCCAAAAGAGGAATGTGAGCCACGAATGGACCCCAGGCCTAGTGTAGTGTGTAGAGGTCGCTGGGAGTGTAAGAAAACACTAAGGGTGTCCTAGGTACCCCACCCCAAGACCCTGAAAAGTAGGAGTAAAGTTACCCTACTACCCCAGAAAGACAGTACGGTCGAGTTAGGGGATTCTGCAAAGACAACAACTGACTGCAAAGCACTGAAGACGGATTCCTGGACATGAGGACCTGCAAAGAAAGGGGACCAAGTCCCTCTGGTGAGCTCTTGCATTCGTCATCTGATGAGAAACCCACAGGAGAGACCCTAAATAGCCCTCAGAGGGGGATAGGCTACAGAGAAAGGTAAGCACCTATCAGGAGGGGTCTCTAACGTCACCTGCTGGCACTGACCACTCAGAGGTGTCCATTGTGCCCTCACACCTCTGCATCCAAGATGGCAGAGGTCTGGGACACACTGGAGGAGCTCTGGGCACCTCCCCTTGGGAGGTGCTGGTCAGGGGAGTGGTCTCTCCCCTTTCCTTTGTCCAGTTTCGTGCCAGAGCAGGGCTGGGGGGATTCCTAAACCGGTGTAGACTGGCCTATGCAAGGAGGGCACCATCTGTGCCTTTCAAAGCATTTCCAGAGGCCAGGAGAGGCTACTCCTCTCAGGCCCTTAACACCTATTTCCAAAGGGAGAGGCTGTAACACCCTCTCTCAGAGGAAATCCTTTGTTTTGTCTTCATGGGACTCGGCTGCCCAGGCCCCAGGGGGCAGAAACCTGTCTGAGGGTAGGCAGCAGCGGTAGCTGCAGAGAAAACCCCAGAGAGTTAGTTTGGCAGTACCCAGGCTCTATGCTGGAACCCCGGGGATGCATGGAATTGCCACCCCAATACCAGAATGATATTGGGGTGGCAATTCCATGATCCTAGACATGTTACATGGCTATGTTCGGAGTTATCATTGTGACGCTACATATAGGTATTGACCTATATGTAGTGCACGCATGTAATGGTGTCCCCACACTCACAAAGTCCGGGGAAATTGCCCTAAACAATGTGAGGGCACCTTGGCTAGTGCCAGGGTGCCCTCACACTAAGTAACTTTGCACCTAACCTTCAATAAGTGAGGGTTAGACATATAGGTGATTTATAAGTTATTTAAGTGCAGTGTAAAATGGCTGAGAAATAACGTGGATTTTATTTCACTCAGGCTGCAGTGGCAGTCCTGTGTAAGAATTGTCTGAGCTCCCTATGGGTGGCAAAAGAAATACTGCAGCCCATAGGGATCTCCTGGAACCCCAATACCCTGGGTACCTAGGTACCATATACTAGGGAATTATAAGGGTGTTCCAGTGTGCCAATCAGAATTGGTAAAATTAGTCACTAGCCTGCAGTGACAATTTTAAAAGCAGAGAGAGCATAAACACTGAGGGTCTGGTTAGGAGAGCCTCAGTGATACAGTTAGGCACCACACAGGGAACACATACAGGGCACACTTTATGAGCACTGGGGTCCTGGCTAGCAGGATCCCAGTGACACAGGCAAAACAAACATGCATACAAGAAAAAAATGGGGGTAACATGCCAGGCAAATGGTAGTTTCCTACAACAGCACAAAAAAAATCCTAATTTATATAACTAAAGACGAATTTAATAGAGAAAATGACAGCAAAATGACAAAAATCCAATAAGAAGAACCGGCTAAATGAATATTAAAATATTTAACTGAAAAAGTGCCAAGTAAATGTAAAGCAACAAGCAGCAATCACAGCTCCCGCTATTTCAGGCTGACCATGAGGGAGCGCTAGAAGGATACACCAAGCAGGTTTGTTCCAATCAAAGATTTCACCTTCCGACTTTGTCTCTAAAATGGAAGTTGAAATCCTCCAGCAGGGAAACGTTGAAGACTGTATCTGGCGAAGTCCTCTTGAATCAGGATAGTCACTGGAGGAGGCCCCACTGTAGTCTCTGATTTTGGTGAGAAAAGCTTAGAGCAGGAAAAGTTTGAATTTTCCACACAACGAAATCCTCTCATCATCCGCCTACTTTTCACATTTTTGTCAGTCACGGTTTCTTCTTTAGGATTCTCTTTTTTGGAGCTCAGGCTCCTCCAGTGGGCCAACACTGTAGGCTGTATCTGGGAAGGTTGCACCTGAGTCAAACAGGCTTCACACAAGGGTCTGCTGAACAGGTTTTTTTGGGAAGTAAAAACTTGAAGCCGGACCACCTTGAAATTGTCCACTGCCAAGGTTGCACGTTGGTCAGACTAGTAGTGGTTGGCCCCAGTTCTCTGGGGGTCTGGAAGACCAAACTTTTCAGACATTGTTGAATAAGTCCAGAGGGACAAGGTCAAGGGTCACAGGGCCAGCACTTAGGGGTAAGAATGTTCTTCACCAGAGGTCACCTGCAGAGTCCAGGACCCGACCTGTTGTAGCTGGTAAGGTGGAAACTTTAGGAAACAAGCTCTCTTGCAGCCTATCGTGTTCCTGTAGCCACAGAGCTCAGCTAACTGTCCCCTGGAATACACTTCTGTGAGACTTTGGGTTGTTAGATGAGGGGGTTGGAACACTACAAGAAACAGCCACAATCCTTGTTAGGGTGAACCACAAAAAGTCCCAAAATTAACCTGAGCTTACCCTTCTGGTAGCTTCAGACAGAGGCAGTCAGACGTAACTTGGAGGTAGTGTGTAAAGTATTTATGGCACACATAAACAGAAATACAGTGAAAACACAACATCCAATCAGAAGAACCAGAGTTATGATCTTTTAAAGATTTAGGTATAAAATAGCACCTAAAACAGTGCGATTCGGATACACAAAGTTGATTGGGCCCAGTCTCCCCTGACCTTTGGACTTGAAAAGATTTTTAAAGAAAATTGTCTGAGAAGGTGAATTTCAGAAGGGCAAGGCAGCCAGCGGTGTCCAAGAAGAAATAAGTTACTTACCTCTAACTCTATTTCTACAGTATTGGAATCTTTCATAGATTCACATGCTTGAATCCTTCTTCCCCGGTCTCTTAAAAAAGCAAGGTCTTAATAGACATATACATTGCAGGCCTTAGGTATTTAGGTTAGCATCATATATCAGTCATTTTTTAAAAAGGACCAAACTTTAGAGTCAACCAATCAGGTCACACCACCCCTTAGAACCCTCCTGAGAGAAGCTGTTTTCTCTCAGATTTTCCAAGCACTAGTATTTTCATAAGGTACAACACTGAGGGAAATCAAGGTGAGCTTCTCTGGGGAAGCGGGTGGGTCGCACCTGAATCTATGAGAGATTCCAATACTGAGAACTACAGTTACAGGTAAGTAACTTATTTCTTACTCCAGTATTGGAACTTTCATGCTTGAATCAGAATAGTAAGCAGTAAGAAATACATATTTTACATTTTTCTTTGTCTCTTTTTTTTTTTAACACAACATATAATGAAGGCAGATGCAAAGGCTATAGCGAAACATTGTGCATAAAATAGAGTAGGCGGATGGCAGGAAGACAGCCTGTCCCACTGCTGCATCTCAAAGGACTTCCATATCCAAACTATATTGTTGAGTGAAGGTATGTGCATTTTTCCATGTTGCTGCACAGCATACATCAGGCAACAATACTCCTGTGACGAAAGCCATAAACGTGGAGATAGCTCTCATGGAATGTGCATGCACTGTAGAGTTCAAGGGCGGGCTCACCTTTTGATGACAATCAAACGTAAAATCCATCTACATATGGTTTGTTTTGTTACAGGACAACCCTTCCTAGGCGCAATATAAGCTAAAAAGAGCTGATTTGTTTTATGGAAGGATTTAGTTCTGTCTAAGCAGAACTTGATGCATCTTTTGAGATCTAGCGAGTGGAGGGCTCTCTCGGTTGCAGTCTGAGGGTTGGAATGAATGATTTACGAATTACAGGCTCATTAAGACGAAAGTCCGAGGGGACTTTAAGGATGAATTTTGGGTTAGTACGCAAAATGATTATTTTCTCTGAAATGAAGGAATGGTTGTTGGACGGTAAATGCTTGAATCTCACTAACCGTAAGTGCAGACGTGAGTGCAAGGAGCAGAGCCATCTTCCACGTAAGATACTTTATATCCGCTCTCTGGACAGGCTTGAACGGAGCTTCAGCAATAGCCCTAATACTATGTTGAATTGCCATGTCAGAGGAGGGGCTCTGACAGGGCGAAAAGCTCTTAACAATCCCTTGAGAAATTGTTTGATGAGCCTGACCGGGGCAATCAGTATGATCTGACTCAGCTTTCAAGCACCCTTGGAAGGAGAGAAATTGGAGGAAAGGTGTAAACAAATATGCCAAACCATGCAATCGAAAAGGCGGTGGTGGGGATGCCAACTTGCGAAGAACTGGCATCTGGCATTCGGAGGGGTTGCAAAGAGATCCAGATTCAGTTTGGCCCACTGGAGAAACATCAAATCAAACATCCTTCTGGTCAAATCCCCCCTTGATACAAGTGGTTCTCATCCTGCTTAGGGTTTCTGCTATGGCGTTCTGGTGCCCTGGCACATGTTCTGCCTTCAAGTGCACTGCATGACGAATACACCAGCTCCATATCAGCTGAGCGTCTTTGGAAGTAGGTGAGATCAACTTTCTCCTTGCTTGTTTATGTAGTGCACTGTTGGGTTGTCTGTTTGGCAAGCACCTTAGAATGTTGAATCCTGGTAAGAAAGGCTTGCAGTGCCAGGAATACTACCCTTAACTCAAGAAGATTTGTGTGTGGACCCCGAAGTGAAGGAGGCCACGTGACGCTGACCTGGATGTAAGCTCTCCATCCATGTAGGGATGCATCCATTGCAATGACTAGTGGGAAGGTTTGAGGTAAGAACGGTAGGCAAACTGAGATATTTGCAGGGCTTGTCCACTAGTCGAATGACTTGATTATGAGCAGAGTTACTTGAATGATATCCTCTAACAATATTTTTGGCTGTTTCCATTGCATATCCAGTGCTTCCTGAAGATAATGCATAAGTAGGCAACAATACGGCATGAGATGACTACAAGAGGACATCATACCCAGGAGAGATTTGTAAAGATGAACTGAAAGTGACTTTCTTTTTTGTAGTGGTCTTGCTAGGGTTGTTAACTTTCATTGCCTCTCGAGAATGGGGTAAGCCATGTTGACACTGGTATCCAGGATGGCTCCCAGGAAGGTTATTCTGTGTGATGGCTGGAGCACCGATTTGTCCTGGTTGAGAGTGAGCCCTAGTTTGTTGAAAAGGTGCAAAGTATCTGTGGTGGACACCTTTGCGAACAGATTGGTAGAGGCTTTCACCAACCAGTCGCCAAGATAGGCAAAGTCTTGGTGCCTGTTGCCTGAGATAAGCTACAACTGGTGCTAGGCATCTGGTGAAGATGCGATGAGCAGACTTCAGACTCAGAATTGGAAATGTTTGTCAGCTACCATAAACCGTACGAATTTCCTGTGCCTCGGAAGAATGGATATGATATGTGAAGGTAGGCATCTGGGAGGTTATGTATTCTCCCTTGTTGAGGAGCTGCGAAATGTCATGGAGTGTGACCATGCAAAACAATTGTTTCTTGAGATATTTGTCAAGCTCTCTCCAGTCAAGAATTGGTCTCCGTTGTTGTGACTTCTTTCGGATTAGGGAGAACCAGGAATAGAAACATTTTCCATTTTTGGAGGAGGGAACTCTATCGCTCCTTTTTGCAAAATAGTCTTTCCTTTTAACTTCAGCAAGCGCATATGTTGTTATATTCACTGATGAGGTGGTGGTGGTTGGTGGGGGGGCAAGGCAGGCTGTACAAATTCCAGAAGGTGTCTGAATTGAACTATGTCTAGGACCCACTGGTCTGTGGTTATCTGACTCCATCGTTGTAAGTGGTTGGTAATTCTCCCTTGTACTCTGGATGGGGATGAAAGAGTGGTAGACAGCTCCTGGTTGCAGTCATTGTCTGCGGGAAGTATCAATGACCTGTCTTGCTGACTTTCCTCTAGGGGGTGGTCGACTGAACCCAACTGATGGTGGTTGTCTCTGATGGTACTGAGATCGGATCTGTTGAGTACTGGAGGAGCATGTTGGATATCAATACCGGTGATATCCTCTGTGAAAGAAGGGTTGAGCTCTTACTCCAGGACCATAAAAAGGCACTTTCCTGTACTGCAACATGCCTAGCAACCAAGCAGTGTCTGTGCCTGACTTGATAGCTTTGAGAGCTTCATCAAAATGCTTCCCAAACAAAGCCTCTCCATCATATGGAAAGTGTAGCATTTTTGTTTGAACTTCCGGTTTGAAGTTGGTAGCCTTAAGCCATCCCTAATGGCATAGAACTGCCGCTCCAGCCAGCTGTCTAAATCCGGTTGAGGCATAGTCTAATGCACAGTCAATTTCCTAGGAAGAAAGTTGGACCTCCAGCAACACCTACTTTGCTTTGCCTCTGATATTTTCAGGACGCTCTTTCAAATATTGGGACAAATCGGACAATAGCTCTTCTATCATATCTGTCGAGGAGCGCTCAGGAATACGCAGCCCTTCCAGTAATGGTGGACATTGACGAAACCCATTTGCTGATGTTATCAAAACATCTGCCGTCTTTATCTGGTGGTGCTGTCAGAGGTGTGGAAGGGTTTCTTGATCAGTGTTGTGCTGCCTGCGAGATGACTGAATCAGGTTTAGGGTGACCTGTTAGGCAGGAGCATTTTCCGGGGTTTTGTATTCCTTATAAAATTTGGGCAATACCACAGATTCTGTAGCTGGATTGCACATAATTTTTAAGCCCTGGTTCCACACAATCAATAATGGGTATCGCCCTGACTGTTTTCGGATAGGGCTCTATAAAGTCATAAAGGAACATTCCTGTTGTGTAGTAGGCATGGGCAGGTCGAATTATGTGGCCACTCTTTTTAAGAGGTTGTGGAAACCTCATGTGTCCTCTGTAGGTGACTCAACTGCAGGTGGTGATGGGGATGCTGGTGTGGGCAAGATGTAATCATCCCATTCATCCTGAATATTACTTTCTTCTCTTTCCTCTTCAGAAAACGTTGGGTCATGTAGTGGCACCAACAATGGAGAGTGGTGTGAAAATTGAGTTCCAGGCAAACACTGTGGCTGGGGAGGAAGCATGAGAGGTGAAACAGCATCTGTAGAGCCTGGAGCCTGTTGCGCAGGAGTAGCTACTGCAGGGAAATCTGTTCTACATTCCAACATTGATTGTAGATCCGATGTAAGGGCTGACGAAAAGGAGGATGACATTCTTGTGTTGCTGATTATAATATTCATCTTCCTCAGAATAATCCTGATATTTTACATGGAGTTCAAATGGACTCCGGGCAGCTCCATAAAGGCCATCCTTAGACTCATTATCATCTAGCAGGTGGGATGGCAGGATTGTTCAAGCCTTGCTTGGTGACGTTAAAGATGGGGTTAGTGAAGGGAGTTTCACAGAATTTAGCCATATTTGGGTTTTCAACTTTGTTGTCATCGAGAATAGAGGCAGGGAGGTGGGTCTTTGCTTCGTCATCAGTGATTCAGTCATTGACGACTTGCTGGAGTCTGTCATCGTTAAATCAACTGTAGACAGTTGCTGCCCTGTAGTAGACAGTGGAGGTGTCGACAAGAGCCCTGTCGACGGGGGAATCGTCATCAAGAGAGCAGACAGGATGTCTGTTGTTGGCGACTCCATCAACGGTGATCCTATGTGTATCACTGACACAAAGGATGCCGCCTTTGACACTGTGATGGTGGTGACAGTAGGTGTCAGAGAAGACTGCAGAAACAGTTGTCAATATCCTCACCGACGGAGACACTGTCGCCGATAAATCAGTCGGCAGTGCAGAGGCCGGTTGTTTGAAGATCTGTTTTACCTTAGGTGGTAGTGTTGGGGGCTCTGAAGTCTATTTCTGTCTAGATTTTGAAGAGAAATATGACTTCTTTGGATTCTTAGTCGGTAGTATGGCACTTTTACGTGGCGATTTGAGGGGCTGTGATGTTTTGCAGTGTCCTCAGCAGATTTTTTGGACACCTCCTTAGAAGGTTCTGTAGAGGTAAGAGTGACAGGAACCTCTCTAGCACACTTCACTGGTGTTCTAGAAGACGGAGTGGAGGAGGTTTCACTTTCTTCCTCAGAGACATGGTTGCCTCTGGATTTTAGCTTTTGCAGCCAAAGAAGTCGTCTTCCCTCACGGTCTTTTAAAGTTTGTGTAGAAAATGTGCAACATACCTTACAGTCTCTAGTCTTGTGATCTAGGGAGAGACCGTATATACAGTCCTTGTAAGGATCATCTATTTTCAGCCTTTTCTTGTTGCATGTGCCACAAGGCCTAAAAAAATCCCTTTTTTTGGTGTCTCTGACATATTGTCTGGTTGAAGCACCAAGTTGAAGAAAATGGCTTTTTAAGAAGTAGAAGAGTGAAAATGAGGAAACAATGCTTCTGAAACACCTGTGACTGGAAGAAAACTGAGCAGAGCTAGGTGGAGAATCTTTAACACAATGTGCGCTGGAAAACCAGAGGGAAAGCAGCTCCTCTCAGGAGGGCTCTAAAGGGTGTTTGACCTGATTAGTTGATGTAGGAAGCTGGTCTGGTATGGTGGGTACCTATGGTACTTATACCTTATACCAGGTCCAGGTATCCCCTCTTAGTGAAGAGTAGGCAGTGTCTAGAAGCCAGGCTCTCTAGAGGTAGCTGTCGATGAGCAGCCAAGGCTTATCTAGGAGACATGCAAAGCTCATGCAATACCACCATAGTCACACAGCACTTACACACATGAAAGAAAACAGTTGTAAAAAATGAAGGTACTTTATTTTTGGAACAAATCACCACCAAATACTAGAAAAGGTGACCCACCCTTAGGCGGTAAATAATACACTAAATATATAGACTAGTAATCAGAAAAAGGCATAGAAAAAGGTTAGAAAACAGTGCAAGTAGCAATAACCAATAGTTACCCTAGGGGGAGCACAAACCATATACTAAAAAATATGGAATGCTAATAAGGTACCCCCAACTCAGGTAAGTAAAATGTGTAGAGGGGAGCAAGGGGTATCAGAAAACCACAAAGGTAAGTAACACAGCACCCAGCGACCAGGAATGCAGGTGTAGAACACTGGATTTTCCCCAAACCACACAAAAGGAGAGAAAGAACACACCCAGACAAGACTGCTAAAAAAAAAAACAGCGTTGTGGAGAGGGGGAGCAAGTCCAAGAGTCACAGTGGAGTGCAGGAGGTGTAGAGGCTACTACCCACCCAGCTGTGGATGCAGGAGTTGGTCGATCGTGATGAAGAACAGGTCAGCACTGAAGCGGTGGGGCGGGAGAAAAGTTCCTGAGGGATGCAGATGAAGCCCCATGCTGGAAGGAAGATTGCATATGAGTGTTGGTGCAGGAATTCCACCAACATGCCTTGGCAAAGGCAAACTCGCGGTTAGTGGAAAAGAGGTGCTGCCGGAGACCAGCATGGCCCAGGAGGACTCAACCAAGGAGAGGGCGTCACAGGGGACCCTCTCCGTTGCAGAGAGTCCACAGGAGCAGAGGCAGCACCCACAGAAGCCCCACAAGATGGGGACACAGGAGTCACAGAGGAAGCCCACGTAGCACTACAAAAGAGGATCTCACGCTGCAGGCTGTGCTTTGCAGGATGGAGTGCTGGGGGCTGGAGCTACATGTCGCCTAAAGATCCCTTGGAGGAAATGCAAATAAGCGTTGGCAGCTGCAAGGGACGGGATGCACGGGGGTACTATCCTGCATGGAGAGGCAAAGGCTTACCTCCACCAAAGCACCTGGCAGAAGGGACCAAGAGGACTACTCCGGACCGCCACTTGTGATGCAGGATCCACGCATCTCAAGATGAAAGGAGATCCACGCAGTCAGTCGTCACTTGCTGTAGGTGCCTGCGGTTGCAGGGAAGTGACTCCTTCACTCCACGGGAGATTCCTTCTTCTTTTTGTGCAGGCTAAAGATTTGCAGTCCTCTGAGGATGCACAGATGGGGAAATGTTGCAAAGCTGGCAGGAGACGTGGAAACAAAGTTGCAGAAGAGCCTTCTTTGTTGTAGCAGCGTTTGTCGATTCCTGGAGGGTCCAGTCGCGGTTCCAATGGCCAGAGGTCAAAGCAGAGGTTGCAGAGAAGTCCTGCTGGAATCTTGCAAGATGAATCTGAGGACCCACAAAAGAGAGACCCTAAATAGCCCTGAAATGGGGATTCGTCACCTAACCAGGTAAGCACCTATCAGGAGGGGGCTCTGACGTCACCTGCCTGGCCACTCAGATGCTCCCAGAGTTCCCTGCTAACCTTGGAAACAAGATGGCAGAACCCAGGGACCCTCTGAAGGAGCTCTGGGCACCACCCCTGGGGTGGTGATGGACTGGGGAGTGGTCACTCCCCTTTCCATTGTCCAGTTTCGCACCAGAGCAATGACTGGGGGTCCCTGAACCGGTGTGAACTGGTTTATGCACTGAAGGCACCAAATGTGACCTTCAAAGCAAACCACTGGCTTGTGGAGGCTACCCCTCCCAAGCCAGTCACACCTATTTCCAAAGGAAGAGGGTGTTACCTCCCTCTCTCAACGGAAATCCTTTGTTCTGCTTTCCCTGGCTTGATCAGATCAAGCAGCAGGAGGTCAGAAACCTGTCTGAGGGGTGGCAGCAGCGGGGCTGCCCGGAAAACCCTGTAAGACTGGTGGTAGTAATACTGCGGGTCCTCTAAGGAGCCCCCAGAGTGCATGGAATCATACTTCCAATATTTGCAACAGTAATTGGTATCAAACATGTCGGAATCATACCTAACATGACCAGGTTCATAGTTACCATTATGTAGCTGAACATAGGTAGTGACCTATGTCCAGTACAAGCGTAAAATGGCATCCCCGCACTTACAAAGTGCAGGAAAATGGATCTGGAGTTTGTGGGGGCACCTCTGATAGTGCAGGGGTGCCATCACATGCAGATACTTGCATCCTGCCCTCTGGGCTGGGAGGGCCTACCTTAGGTGTGACTTCTAGAGACCTGGTGTAGTGACATGTAGTGAAAAAGGGTGCATGCATCCGTTTCATGCACGTTCCAACGGCAGGCCTGCAGAACCCTTTGCATGGGCTCCCTAAGGGTGGCAGAATAACTTCTGCAGCCCATAGACATCCCCTAGAATCCCGATGCCCTAGTACCTAGGTACCATATACTAGGGACTTACATGGGGGGACCAGTATGCCAATTGTGTGAAGAAAAGGGTACAATTTAGAGGAGAGAGCAGAATTATTGGGGTCCTGGTTAGCAGGAACCCAGTAGACACAGTCAAACAGCCAGAAAATTGGGGTAAGCATGCCAAGATACATGGTACTTTCCTACAGTTGACTTTAAAGTTTGGTCGTTTTAAAAAAAATGACTGATAGGATACTAAACTAAAGGCCTAAGGTCTCAAATGTATATGTGTAATAAAACACTGCTTTTTTTAAGATAACGAGGAGACTTTTTTTTTTTCATAAATCTGTTTATTTGTATTTTTATCATTATGTTGCTTCATGTTTTTGCATTTGCTTAGTTTTGACATAGTATGGTGTGCGTTCTTATATCATTACACATTTGTTGATGTATATGAAATGCAGTACTGCAGCATATTATACAGCATATACTTGTAATTAGTCAACTATACATTTCGTTTATTATGTTACCTGCGGTTGTCTTACAGCGTGATGGATTTTATCATTGTCGGCCCCTTACATGATTACGGTTGGATTAAGATAACGAGGAGACTCATGACGGGGAAGGATTCAAGCATGTGCATGTATGAAAGTTCCAATACTGGAGTAAGGAAGTGTTATCGCCTGGAAGCCGCTGGATTAAGTTGCAGTGAAGATTTCTATGTTCAGAGTTATTCTTTTTTTTTGGAAGTCGAAATCTTCAGCAGGACGAAGCTGCAGGCTGAATAAACCAGAGATCCACAAGGCCAAATACTACTTGTGCGATGAGTCGCTAAACAGGATTTACTGCTGCAGAAAAGACAGTAGAGGGAGCTGCCGCAAAGTCAGGCTGACCAGTGAAGCATTTTTTTTTTTTTCGAAGTTACAAGTTTTGCATTTGGGCTATCAGTGCATTTTTAGAATCACTTCCAATGGTCTAGGCCTGGACGAACACCTCTTGGGCAGTCAGACTCTCTGACTGGGTCCAAGTGTGCGTTCAGAAATGTTGGGTCCTTTTCTGTTCCTGAGCTGTGATCAGGAGGCCAGCCAACTACCCCTTGGAGTCACTATAAAAATCATGGGTTCAAACAGGAAAGTAGGTCTCAAGCAGCAGTGCAGGCTTTAGGCAGCAGGGCAGTACTCTTGGTGCAGCAAGGCCGTCATCTGAAGTACACAGCAAACCAAAGGCAGCATTGGCAGTCCTCTAAGAGCCCTTTTACAGGCCCAGAAGTTAATTAAATAGTGGGTCTGAAGTATTTTATACCTGATGCCAGCTATGAAGTGGAATAAACTTGTAATGTTTTTCTCCCATACATGTGTCAGAAATCTACTCCTTTCCTGCCCTTGTCTCAGTCTGCCTGAGGGCACAAAAATCTAGTGTGATGTTGTTTGTTTGTGAGGGTCTTTGAAGTGCAAGGAGGGCGGTGCACTGCTCTGCCTCAACAATTCTGGTTGGATGGCCCATCCTGCCAACACCCAGTCGCTTCATCTTGTGGTTGTCTAGGAGGAATACACAAATAGCCAACTACATCTAGCCATGTGACCCAGGAAACAGGCTGCAGGCACCAAATGGTCAGGACAAAAAATGGCAACTTTCTAAAAGTGGCACTGTCGGAATCGTGACTTAAAATCCAACATACCTACTATAGATGATTTTAAATTACAATTCCTTAGACATCACATTTGCTAGTTATACATGCTCCCAAACAAAAGTTGCACTTATTAAATGTACCAAGGGAACCCAATGTTATCCCATGGGAGAGGTAGGACTCACAATAATGAAAACCTAGTCTGAGTTTTTTACTAGCGGGACATGTAGAAGTTAAGAGTACATGTCTAACTCTTTAAATATAATGCATCCCGCGGGCCGTGTTGGGCCTACCTTAGGGTTGACTTATATACACTAAAAAAGGGAGTTTTCTGTCTGGCAAGAGATTAATTTGTCAAGCCAATGTGACAGTTTAACACTGCATACAAGCTTCAATGGCAGGCCATGGACATGTTTTAAAGGGCTACTTAAGTCGATGGCACAATAGGTGCAGCAGGCTCATTGGTAGCACTTAATTTACCAGCCCTTCCAATATGGTATACATCTTTCTAAGGAATCTGGCAATCAAGCATAAGCCAATTTCACAATGTTTTAGAGAGTGAGCACAAATACTTTAGCTCTGGGTTGCGGTGGTGAAGGTTACAGAGTCCTAAGGCCAACAAAAACAAATTCAGCCACACAGGAGGGGAGAAGGCAAAAGGTTTGGGGGAAGGTTGCCCCAAGAATAAAAGGTCTAACAACTTCTTTATCCTGGGAATAAGTGGAGAGAGTCCTTCAGGTCTAATCACGTCTTAAACAGGTGCAATCTTTCTTCTGTTATTCCACAGATCCAGAAAGCGTTCTGAGGTGCTGGTGGTAAGGTCCATTCCTGTACAGTTCTGTAGCCAGTGGCTGGGGGTTAATTCTGGACACTCCCTAACCAAAGAAGAAAAATGGTTTGGGGTAAGACTACCCACTTTAATAACACATTTTGTTTGCCATACTGCAACTATACCATAATGCAAACTATCCCAGAGTGCACTAGCATAAGGAAACTCCCAAGATGGCACAAGCCTTTTACCCCTAAAGGGAGCTTGTGGGCTAGCCACAGTATGTTTAGCGAAATGCCCATTCCCCTCCTCCTCAGCTACACCAAAATGGTTCTGGGACCAATTGGTTCCTACAAGGTTCTTGGCCAACTGGCCATAGAGTACCTAAAGAACAAAGGTCTTCCCTTCCTCATCTCTCTTCTTACATTTCATTGTGAATGGGTGTACTTTATCCTTGCTCTTCTGAGGTAAATTAAAGCAATAAACCCACCTAGCTGTTCTTCCTGGGCTAACAGATGTAATTTTGCCACAGCCCATCCTACCTAAGAGACCTATCCACTGTCCTGCTCTGGGAGCAGTTTTCAAACCTGAATAAAGATCAATCATTGGCAAGGGCAGCTTCAGGCAAGCTAATACGAATTAGCCACCACGGGCTTCAGGCAGGGAAAAGCTAACATTTTTCTAAAAATTACTTTTACAAAATATTTATTAAAATTTCAACTTCACCACTAAAATAGACCTTGTATTAAATAGTAGCCGAACCATTTCTCTACCTTGTCCCAAACCAGAGTTAGAAAATGAATACATTAAGCTGTACTCCAGCTTTCCTCAGTAGGACAGTAAGCCCCTTCTACACTGAAAATAGCTTCTCAGAGCTTGTCAATGCAGGGACATACCAACATCAAATTTCCACGTCTCACTTTCAAATACTAGGCACCATACCCTGTGAGCTACAAGTCCTATTTATGGGTGACTTATTAAGTTTCTCCCACTGCATACAGGGTTATTTAGACATGTCGGACTTTGGGTTTAAACTGCAGCAGTCAAGCTACTCTGGTAGGCTTGAGTTCATGTTCTTCTTGTCACAACAGTCATTGGCAAGCACTAATGGTGGATTTGGTACTGTTGAGATACAAAGCAACATTCCAAGCTTATCAATTTTGAAATAAGCTGCTCCTCAGCACAAAATTGTCAAGTTTTGCATTAAAGGAAATTTTAAACAGTGTGATAATGTGGCCCAGGGTATAAAAGCAAATGAAGATTGTACACTATTACTTTTACCCAAATATGATTGAACCAGATACTCCAAGTTTGTCAAAAATCGAACTCTATTCACTCCCAAACAAAGATGATTTGAAACAACCAACTAGGAAGAGTTCAATAATGTTACTTATTAATTCTTGGCACAGAGAAATATTTATATTTTGTCTATACCAAAATCAGAACCAATATAAACCACTTTGAAAAATCAGGGTAGGTCTATACTCTTACATACTCCAAAGCAATAAGGGCAATAAAAGGAACTAATGAGAGATGTGATTGTGGCTTAGGAAAGAAATGTTAAATTCTTCTTACAGTGCTTGATTGTTTTTGGTATTATATCATACAAGACACCAATTTTTAAAACCATTTTGGTATTAGTATTCATATGCAAGCACAACAATTGATCTGACATGCACTTTTTAGATGTGACATGCAGAGGGAAAATGTTTAAAAGCTGTACATGATATATATTTACTGGTATTTACTTTATATTATAAGAAGAAATATAATTGTAATTATTGACTGACTGCATTGTAGATTTAATACGTTTTATGGACTAAGGCCCAAATAAACTTGATTTTGAACTGATTTGGGGCACAAGGGACCTAGATTATTTTTTTGCTAGAGCCAGCTTGATTCATTATATGATGAATGCATGGATTTGCCTGCTACCGTAAGTTCGATGGATGCAAACTAATATGTAACTTCCTGATTTAGAGGTCGTAAGGAAAAACTGCAAATAGTCGACACACTTTTGGTCTAAGTACTGATAAATCAAGGTATTACACTCGTTTTATTCTGAAGTCAGAGCCCATGTTCCTAGTAACATCTATAAGTCATAATGTATAATTCAACTCCAGAAGATTCTACAGAGGCTAAAGGCATTCTTTTCAGCTTTATACTTCATCCGAGAGTGCCAGAGCTCAAGGCAGCAAGATACTATTTGGGTTAAATAAGACATGAGAGTCACATTCCCAACAAAGAGTCTGTACATATCAAAGACCAAGGGCATGGAAACAGTAGCACACTGAGCAATAAAAGTTAGAGGGGCAGGCAAAAAGGCTAAGTTCGATGCAGGGAAAAATGGAATGCATTGTTCAGAGACTCTCAGAGGTCTAAGACACCAGGCCCCTATGGGAGCATTTCAGGTTAGAGATACTTTTAAACCTATGTGATTGGTGACAGGCACAACATGAGAACAAATATACATACTGAAATAGAAAACACTGGGTTAAGCAGAGATCAGCGGGTTACATGTAGTTTACACAGCACTCTTGAGTTTCAAGAAACACCTTGTGGTTAGCAGACTGAGCTGCTGCATGAAAATAGGTCACATTCCCTGTAAGTTTCAAGAAACTAGCACAATAGTGACGATTGGTGCAAATGTCACAAAATAGGTCATTACAATCTCCATCTTCCAGAAGAGAAGAGCCAAGATGCACCAATCACCTTAGGGCCTGCTTCCTCTGTACAACTCTTGGAAGAGATGAGCAGAGATGCACCAATCAACTTAGGGTCTGCTTCCTCTGTACAAGTCCTCCACCACTTGCTTTAATACACATGCAGGAAGACACATCAGGAGAGCATCTTGATTTAAGACATACTGATAAAATGTGCATGCTTCTGCAGAGATCACACCTAAAGGTCAGATAGCCTGGTCACTCGCTTCTGCAGAAACCACAAGAACACTCAAGACAAAGAAGAAAAGCTTAGCAAAATACACCACATGCTAGAGCCAGATGGGTTGGGCCACTCAGTATGTAGCAAGGCCTGACCACGCACTGTGTAGCTAGATAAATATATCTTTGGTACCGTTCAAATTCCGAGAAGCTAAAACCACACAGGGTGTTTCAGCTTATGAGAGGCTGGGTCCACATACATGCGCTTCTGCTTCAGAGAAAAAAATATATATGCAGAGGGGACATAGCTTGCTGGGCCACAGGTTGAGAGTGCTCTGTCGGGCGTCACCAATCCGCCACAATGTTGACAACCCTAGGAGCCTGTACCACCCCGCTGCTGCCTCTGGACCCTCTGGGCACTTGTGGACCCAGGACTGAGGGGTCCGGCGAGTTTAGCCGAGCTGGATGGCTGAGATTGAGCAGCAGGGCTATGGGCAGCGTAGGCTGAGGTGTGCTGGGGCTGCCCTCGGCCCTGCCTGTAAGTACTGCCAGCACATGAGGGTGCTCGTCACCTGACCCCTGCCAAGACTTGTAGACTGCTGGTGGGCCGGCCCGGATGAGGTGTTCTTCTGTGCACCCTCCAGCTCAGTGCTACGCCAAGATACAGCGGCAGAGACCACAAGCTACAAATGTGGGCCACACGTGGCGCAGGCCCGCACTGACCCTGCCGGGGTGTGTTTGACAGCTTGGTAGGTTGAACTGAAGTCTCCCAAGGCAGACTGCTCAAGCCCCAGATATTGTGCTGCTGAGGTACTGGGCTGTTTTGGGGGCATACCTCTTCATCACTGGCTACCCCACTTCGTACTGCACTTGTCTGCATTCTGCAACCCCCTACAGAAGAGTAAGTGAAGCCATAAGCACTCCTAACACGCTCTATCACATGCCCACGTTCTGGACATCATGAGCCTACAGCGTGCCCATTGTCTTCCATGATTCTCCTGGAGTGCTTATTCATCTGTGTTTGTGAGCCACAGGAGAATGGCAGCCCATCCTTTGCCATAAACTCACACGGAGCACAAAATTAAAGCACTGGCACCTGACAGAGGCAAAGGACCTACCTCACTGGCAGATGCACAAGGACATAAGACATTAGCCCCAACTACACCACTTACAGGTCCTTACAGTTGCAATATGTGAGTACAGTGCAACAAAACCCAGGCTACACTCCACTTTGAACAGCCCAAGTCACATAAGGCACATGAAGAGCAACACAATGGTACTGGACAATCCGACGCCACGCCATCCTACGAGGAGAACGCTGAGACACTACAGAGGTCCGCCGGCTGTTGCTGGGCCACTACCTAGTCGTCTGGCTTTGTGTTGCCGCTAGTACCGTCATTACTGTGGTATCGCATTACCCCCCTCGGACAGCAGATAGCGGGCATCAGATCTTAGCCTGCCTGCCAGCCAGCCAGGGGGAGGGTAGTTATGCGGCGTCCTGGTTGCCATCCCACTGGTCAGTTATTCCTTGAGGTCAAGGGGGACAAGGTCCTACAGGCAGGGGGAGGATACAGATGAGAAGCACATACAGGCAGGGGCAGCATTTGTGACGTCAGCAGCACTGGTATGAAGTCCAAGGTAAGGGCAATCCAGCCTGCGTAATTGTGAGCATGGCGGTCCTAGATATCTGCCTCTGAGTGTGCGCCCTGGCCCTCCACTGAAGAGGCCCAGCTAGGCATGGGTGCAGCTTGTGGGGCGGCTGGCGAGACATGCTCGCTTTGTACCTACGACAAGCACGATGAGCGACAGTCAGAAGCACAAGCACAAGTACAACCCTTAGTTGCAGTTTTACTAGAATTCCAAACAGTGAAGCACAAGAGCAAGGTTGCCAGGAGTTAATAATAATAAAGTTCCAGACAGTACAGCCCCAGAGCCCAGAATTGCACACTTGTTGGACCTCTCATTTGTAACCTGCAGGTAACCCCTCCTAGAGACCTTCAGTTACCTGTACTAAATAGTGCCATCAGCACTTTTTACCAGCTATTATCAAACTGCCAAAAAGGCAAAGACAATTAAGGAGTAACTGAGGGTCAAGTGAGTTGACTGAGGTGGTAAGAGATTGCCATTCGGGCCGCTGTCTTTTAGACCCCCCTGTGGACCTTCAGAAGAAGAACAGTGTGGTTGTGCTTACCACCCCCTGAGCATTCACAGGGTCCTCCTTGGTCCTCTGGGTTTTCCCTGGAGTTAGAGACTTTTTAAAATCTAGACAAAACCCTTGTTACGCCGACTGCAGAGAATAAGAACAGGCAAAACAAGAGGAAAGGTTCCAGTTTCTAACAAGAGGAAAAGGAAGGAGGAGTCAGTACTAACCGAAACAGCGCTGAAAAGGAGAGCTAATAGTGCAGTACAGACTGCTGGACAACCCAGGGGTGCTAGCACAAGCAGCTTGCCTAGCTGGAGTCCGTCAATGCAAAATTTCGGGAAGAAATTGGAAAATATCAAGGAAATGGGAGTCTTAATAACTGACAGTTACCAGAATGGTTAGGAGGGTAAACACATTGACCAACCCTCAGCTCCAATTAAGTGCCATAAAATAATAGACTATTTTGGTGTTATGAGTAAGATAAGTGGCAAGAGGATTTTGCCCGGTCCTGAGCAATAAGCTCCCACTCTCCCGGTCCAGGCTTTTGGTCTTAGAGGGGGTTGGTTGGTAAAGGAGTCCCCTCCCTGCCAGTTCCACTTTCTCCTATCATCAACATCCTGGAGAGTAGATCCTTACATGTCAGGCCCAATCTTGGGGGGTGTCGGTGGAGCTCCACCAGAAAATCAGTGACAGTGGTATTAGGGGGACAGAAGGGGTGGCAACGCCCATAATAGGTGGTCAGCAACCAGATATGCACCAGCTTGACATGTTAGGGAGTTGCTCCCAACAGCAAACCATTCCTTTTTGGGCCAATTTATCTAAACCAATCATAGAGGTGGAAGGCAAATCCGAATATGAGGGAAAAAATATGGTGCGGGCCCCTTGAACATCACAAACAGCAGGCGGCCCCTGGAAGGCTTCTCCCACTGTCCTGGCAATTAAAGGGCCAGAGTCAGGAGGTGCTGCTAGGTTCACCCAGGATTGGCAAGTGAATATCCCAATTCGGCCCACAGATGCAAGCCAGAAGATCAGTGGCCTTACGGACAGGCAAGCAGGGACGGTATCTGGGAGCCCGCGGTTGGGAGGGTTAGATCAACAACGTGGAATTACTTCACGAGGTTAAGTCAAGCATGTACTTCTATGCAACAGTCATGTTTTGTGAAATAACCCATATCTGACTAGCTCAGCTCAAGGCTTTCAGTTACTCTGGATTCCTGAATTTAAATCCAAAGGTCCTCAAGATGTGCTTAATCGCTCTACTGTCCTTAAATTAATAAACGCACTCCCGGCCTTGGCGCTTGTGTCCTCAGATAACATTACTGCTATCAAATTTATACAAGCACTGTGAAGTCAGCAAATGGATCCAACTGTAGTGGTATTGGCATCTCCGGATCTCCCCACGCACATCATGGAAAGGAAAAACCTCCTAAAAGCCTGGGGGAGTGAGGTTATCATATATCAAGGAGACAGACACCTGTGACCGCTATTACAGGACTGTATGCCGAAAAGGGAAAAAGAAACTCCCTGGTCTGTACTACGAGGGGCAAACAGGAGGTCTAATACCGGAGAAGCTGTAAAAGAAGATGTAGGTGAAAGGACGGCAGCTCAATCAGATCTGAAAGTACAGCTATGGAAAGAGGAGGGGCAAAGAAGGATCCCGACTAGAAGATCTTTGACAAGAGATGACCCCAAGGACAAATAGACCTAGCTCCCAACAGTTTTCTCTTCCGGAATACTTCAAACAAAGTTGAACAGCAGCTCATCAGATGACTCCCTCACAAGGATCACTGAGTATTTGTTCCTGGAACATAGGGGGTTTGTAGGCAAAGCTGGAAGATCCGGGCAGTTATCCAATTTTTGGGCTCCTTTGATATTCTCACGCTGCAGGAATCATGGGCAATCCTGGTCTCCCCTTAATTGGATATGAAGAATTTAATAAGCCAGCAGAGAAATCCAATACGTTTGGAAGGGCAAAAGGGGGTTAGTAACTTATATCATCACTAAACTCAGGGCTAGGATATCAGAACTTCAGAGGGAAGACCAGCTGTTTCTGTTGGTTCATCTGGATGGTTGGGCAAAAAATATAAGTGACACCCTGATTTTAATCAACGTTTATGTCAATCCAAAAAGAAACTGAAGCTAATAAACTGCTAGAACATTTACTCCACAAACTCATATAGCCTAGCGTATTGGCTTGTTTCAGGTTATTTTAATCTAAATTTATTCCACTTTCCAAGCGAGGAACACGTTCAAATAGCAGTTCTGATGCCAACTCAAAGCCTGCCACCTCAGAGAAAGAAAGACAAAATGGGAGAGGTTCATCAAGAGCTGCGAGTTAACAGGCTTATTTGCCCTGAATGGGGGACTCCTGACTGACACTACCCCTGCTTGGAAAAGAGCATCTGGAAAGGTGGGCTCATATCTAGACCGTACCCTGGTAAATGTGCCATTATTTAAGTATGTGAGCGACTTTAGAATCCAAGACAGCCCAGAAAGTGATCATAACCCTCAAACAGTTATAGTACAGAGTAAAGTATGAATGCAGGAAGAAACAATACTCCTTAAGGGCGAGCTCCGCACTGCAAACTTAAAGCGATTGAAATGGAGCTCTCACTCGATTAAAGCCCAAGCAGAAGAAGCTGTCACAGCCCTGTAAAGCATGACCACTGAATCTACAAACGTGATCTCGGTATGAGACTAATTTTAAAAAAATCTTAATAGTCCAGGTTCTGTGAAAGGAAGGAATAAGGGAGCACATCTGGGGCACCATAAGATCATTTTCATGCCACAAGCAGTACGGATGAGGAAATCGGTGGTGAGCAGGCTTTTGAGACAACTGCAGAAACATCTGGAAGATGAAACACTCCTAAAAACCCTCCAGAAGGAAAGGAGCCACTTAAAAAGGGAAATCTGGTCCTTTAAAAAAAAAGAAAAAAAAGAAAAATCAAAGCAGGAAGCTCTAGTGCAACAGGCACTGGCATCTGCAGACTCCAGATGCTTCTGGAGATTGGTTAACAACACTGAAAATGGCCCAAGGGCTGCCAACAATGCAAACATTAGCATGGAGTCGTGTGTGGGATATTTGAAATCCCACTTTAAAGAAACGCCTCTGGCCCGGCTCCATGGGAGAGGGGCGCCTGGGGGCCCAAGGTCCTGAAGTCTATTATGTTTACTTCCTTCAAAATAACTAAGGTTATTGAAAAATCACGTTCCGACTGCGTAGCTAGTCCTACTGGGTTACCACAAGCCTTGTTGAAACAGGAGGGTTGATGGAGGGCTAGAGGGCGATAACACCCATGGTATTGTTAAATAGGTTTTGCTTCCTTTCGGAATTGGAATTCTGCCATGCAGGCTTCTGATTGATTTTCCTGAGTGATGTTATTCTGTGATCAAATGGTTTTATGGTTTTTTGATTAACTAATAAAATAGATTTTTTTACTTAAACTGGACAAGACGCAGCAGAGCCTGACTCTAAAGCGGAGCCAGATCTTAAACATATACTTACAGCGATGCAACACAGCCTTGCTACAATCAACGGCAAAATAGTTGCGTTGTTATTTGGAAAGCATAGAATGACCGAGACACTTGATAAACTTGCAGAATCTAGGATATAAAAGACAAGCGTGTTTCCATGGCTTGAACGCAATCCAAGATGGGCAAAACACTTGCTGCTCTCCAGGCCAGGCAAAAATGCTGAACATTGTCAAACATTCACCCCCAGTACAGTGATCTGGGCCTAAATCCATCGTTTCTTTGCTGCCCATGCCATTCCAGTTTGGACCAAGCCATATGCAAATCAGTCTTGACCCTGTTCCCCATGGGAACAGTCCAGCCCGAACTGCTAGGCCAGGTCTTCCCTGGACTGGAAACAAGCGTCCTGGGACCAGTTTCGGGGTTTCACCCCTCATCAGCCAGGCTAGCTTGAATCCAGTGGCATGGGAAGCACGGGACCCACGTCTGGGCATACCCTTCCCACTTAGGGCGACAAAGCAAAAACAACAAGTGATGGACGGAATGCTGAACATTGTCAAACATTCACCCCCAGTACAGTGATCTGGGCCTAAATCCATCGTTTTTTTGCTGCCCATGCCATTCCAGTTTGGACCAAGCCATATGCAAATCAGTCTTGACCCTGTTCCCCATGGGAACAGTCCAGCCCGAACTGCTAGGCCAGGTCTTCCCTGGACTGGAAACAAGCGTACTGGGACCGGTTTCGGGGTTTCACCCCTCATCAGCCAGGCTAGCTTGAATCCAGTGGCATGGGAAGCACGGGACCCACGTCTGGGCATACCCTTCCCACTTAGGGCGACAAAGCAAAAACAACAAGTGATGGACGGAATGCTGAACATTGTCAAACATTCACCCCCAGTACAGTGATCTGGGCCTAAATCCATCGTTTTTTTGCTGCCCATGCCATTCCAGTTTGGACCAAGCCATATGCAATTCAGTCTTGACCCTGTTCCCCATGGGAACAGTCCAGCCCAAACTGCTAGGCCAGGTCTCCAGGCCAGGCTCAAGGACTTGGAGGCTCGGTCCTGAAGAAGCATCCTCGAGTACTGCCGAGACACAATTAATCTGCAAAAAGGGAGACATATGCTTATCACCCTCCTGTAACGTGACACTTTCTCTGACATGTTCATAGTTGAGGGAGTGCATCTGTCGCTGGGCCCCAGGCTGTCTCTGGGGGCACCGCCTAGGCCAGTGATAGCTAAAATACTAAACTACAGAAATAGAGATGAGGCATTAAGAAAAGTCTTAAGACACTGCATCATGAGGACTCTGATATCTCCTTTTACTCTGACTTTACACGGCAGGTGCAGGAAGCACGAAAACTCTTTCTCCCGGCAAAAAAGGCAACTAAGGGAACTGGGTCTGGATTACCATTGCCATATGCTATACCTGGCTAAGCTGCACCTTATGGTGGGGGGGCGTGGCCACGGAGCCGAGCATGGCGCACGCTTAACTGTTCGGCTCCGGAGGGGCCGACTTTAAATTGGTGCCTGGATGCGCTGAAACGGGCGGTCTCGTGCCCAGAGAGGAGAGGGACGACTGCTGCGGACGGGGGGGACCGCGGAAGTGCCGTCTCACCCCCTGGAGCGGGCTCCCGAGTGACTGGGGCTGCCCGGGACTGCGGAGAGGCCGCGGCCCTGTCGACGGGCGGAGCCGGGACGCGCTGGGCTGGGAGGCTCCCCGTGTCGGAGCACTGAAGGTGAGCGGCCGGTACGGCTGGGGCTGCTTGAGCGCGGCCACGGCCCCGGGGGCGGCCTCCGACGGACTTGTGCGCCCCGGCGCGGGCCTGGACCCACAAGTTCGCCGCCGGATTGCGGCCGTGATCCCGGATTGGGCGGTGTGCTGCGCCCGGCGTCGGATTCGGACGCGGGCCCACCCTGAAGGGGGGAGTGCAGATCGGAGCGTCTGGTGGGGGCACCTGCCGGTGGAGAGTCGGCCTCCTGCTCGGGGGCGGAGCCTGGTGCCTCCTGGCTGCGGGACTGCATACAACGAGGAGACGCAGAGACGAGGGGCCCCCCGGGGCTGCCCGGTGAGGAGTCCGCTTTGGGTACGCCCCCCTGGGGAACGCACAATCGGAGCGCCAGTGCCTGCTGCCCGGGAACCCCCGGATGCCGACGACGGGACTCTACGCCCAGGGCGACCCAGGACGAGCATTGATTGTCCTTTGTGGGGCGGGGCAGTGTGGAATCGCCCTGCGCCATCCTCCATCGTCTACAATAGTTGGGGGCCAGGTACCCTTGTTCCCAGGAGCGGAGCCCCCCTTGGTTGACCGGACCAATGCCGATCTGAGGGCCTGCTGCACCCATCCCTTCTACGCACAACGACGCAAATCTACGAAAGCACACCAGCCCCGGTTTAGCGCAAGACTGGTTTCTCTTCTATGGAGTAGATGGGACGCGACCGGGGGACTGAGCACGGCGCACGCATGATCGTTTGGTCCGCGAGGGGCCACCGGCGGACCCAGGCCTGAGCGCATGGGATCGGGCGATCCTCTATCGCGGGACGGACGCGGTAATCCGCGCGAACATGAGGGGCCGTTGGGACCTGATTGCGGCGCCGGCACGGACCCTCGGTGGAACCGGACTACGCAACGTTGGTGGAGACCCTTGACCCGGCCGCTTGCCGCCGCTTATAGCGCTGGGAGTAGCTGGCGGAGTGCCTGGGGCTCTCCCTGGAGCGATCAGACCCAGAGACCGCGACAACGGCGCCCTGGGCTAGTAGACAAATTAACAGCAAACAGCATAAGTGCCTGAACTGTGCGCTAGACTCACTGAGTCGCCCCTCCCTGCCTGGCCAATGCCCCCCAAGGGCAGACATAAGAGCAAAGCCATGGACCTCCTGACACATACACCACTGGGGGACAATGAACCGACCATGCAGAGCCAGTCGCAAATCAAAGTACAAGACACTCTAGACAAGATACTGGGAGCCATTGAGGACACCAAATCCACATTACAGAGTGACATCAATCAGGTGGCAATAGAGGTGGGCCTCCTGAGAGCCGATCATCACAAATTGGCCGACAGAGTAAAAGAAGTGGAAGCAACGCTAGCGGAAGTCGTCCCAAAACAAGAAGATGTATCAGCGGAGGTGACCTCATTGGCTGGCAGAGTGGCGAAGCTCGAACAACGAGCTGAAGACGCAGAAGGTAGAAATAGGAGGAACAATATTCGCGTGGTGGGCCTCCCTGAGGGGGCCGAGGGGACGAATGTAGTGGAGTTTCTGGAGAAATGGCTAAGCACAGTTGTCGCACCAGGATGTCTGACCCCCTTTTACTCACTGGAGCGAGCACACCGTGTGCCAGCTAGACCACTCGCTCCTGGCAGGCCACCTCGAGCAGTAATAGCTAAACTCCTGCACTACAGAGACAGAGACATCCTCTTACAGAAAGCCAGTGAAACGGGCCCGTTTAAAGTAGCCAATGGCCAAGCAACATTATTCCCTGACTTCACCTTGGAGGTCCAAAACAAGCGCGCCTCCTTCTTAGCCGTTAAAAGAACCTTGCGAGAAGAGGGGATACAGTACTCGCTGCTCTACCCAGCAAGACTACGAGTGATTGCGGAGGCGAAAACCACGTTCTTTCAAACTCCAGAGGAGGCATGGGAATGGCTCGAAAGATCTGGGACACGGCCGACGCGACCTGCACCGGAGAACCGCGGAGCGGGCGGGACCCAGCGGGCCCCGAAGGGGAAAAGACCCAGAGACCGCCAGCGAATGCCGCCAACGCGGACACAGAGAGAAACTGGCAAGAGAGAGGCCCTGCAGGCGGCGGCCAAGGTGGGTGGAGAGTCATCGCCCCGGGAAGTCTCTGAAGAAGAATCGGACGATACGGTGGTGTCCTCGCCCGATGGCTCTGGGGATGCGACTTACACACCAAGAGTGACCCCGCAGACCGCTGACGAACTTGCATAGATCGAACCCGCACCGGCGCTGAAAGGCGAGACAAGATAAGTAGTGAAATGGCCCCTCCGGACCTGGCCACTCCGCCGGACCTGACTCTTGCCTGTCAGTCCTGACTGGTGAGTATTGCATTGATGTGTTTGAATAATTTGCAGTGTTGCAGAACTTATTGGGCAGCCTACAGTTCCGGAGGTGCCCTGGGGATGGGGAGTTGGGGTTTGCAGTTACTAGTTATATCGGCTACATGTGCGAAATGGTATGAGCATGAGGAAGGTACAAGCTTATGGGGGAATCGATCGGGGCCATGGGCGTGCCGACCCTACATACAACAGGCCTTGAGAATAGGATGGCGGACTACAATATCATAACTCGGAATGTTAGGGGGATGGGTACTCCTGCTAAGAGACATAGAATTATTTCCTTTCTAAAAAGGAGAGGGGTGCAGATAGCTATGTTACAGGAAACCCATCTCGCACCCGGAGAGGGAGAGAAACTAAGGCGGAGATGGAGAGGACAGGGGTTTGCCACAGAATATTCAGCTTACGCAAGAGGAGTCCTGATTTGGATTAGGGCGGGGGTCCCCTTCACGATTGATTCCTCCAACATAGACAGAGAGGGAAGGTTTGTCATATTGAAAGGGAAATTACAGGGGCTCCAGTTGACCTTGAGTTGTATATACGCCCCCAACCAGGACCAAACATCATTCATGACGGACCTGTCTAGGCACCTCACTCGTCAACACATGGGGAAAGTACTAATAGGAGGAGACTTTAACGCAGTGCTCGACATTGACTTAGATAGATCTACCCCCCCACTACAGGGAGCAATATCAACCAAAACAGCAAAAAAACTAGTTGGGTGGCTAGACGCCTGGGGGCTGGTAGATGCTTGGCGGTTTCAACACCCAGCGACCAGGGATTATTCGTTTTATTCGGGTCTCCACCAGGTACACACTAGAATCGACAGGATAGTTTGCACTGCGGGACTGGCTCGAAGTATGACCCATGCTGAGTACCTTGCCCGCACAATATCAGATCACAACCCTCTATTACTGACATTGAGAGTATCACAGGACAGACCCCCCATACCATCATGGAGAATGCTCCCGACAGCGCTAGAAGATCAGGCATACAGGGAGGAATTACGATGCTACCTAACAGAACATATAGAAACTAACCAGGGATACACTTCCGCCAGAGGCATAGAGTGGGAGACACTCAAAGTGGGGACGCGGGGTCACTGTCTTGGACAGTCGGTGGGGATAAAACGTACGCTTGAGAGAGAATTAAACACACTGGAGAGGGTCATACATGAGGGGGAGCTGAGGCAGGGCTCCGCAGGGCAAGTGGATGAAGAGTACGATCGTGCACGTAGAGAGCACTCCCAAGCTGAAGAGCGACTTAGATGCCATAGTATGCAAAGATACTTGGCATCCATACAGTCAGAGGAGGGGAGATCCGGTAGACTTTTGGCATGGCTGATGCGCCCGAACAGAGATAGTGACCCTATTGCAAGTGTACTAGACAGGGGGGGGAACACGCAGACTCAGCCCAGAATCCATTAACGACGCATTTAGAGATTACTATACACACCTATACAGGAAGGCCACAGACTTGTGGACGGGGACCCTTGACAATTTCCTAACTCGGATACCCCTACCGGTATTGAGCCCGGAGGGCAGGGTCGGCTTGGGGGGCCCAGTGACCGCGGATGAGACAACTGAAGCAATTGCACAGTTGGCCTCTGGGAAGACACAAGGTACAGATGGTCTTCCTATGGATTTTTATAAAAAGTATAAATCCTTACTAGTCCCCAGACTGATAGAAATGTATACGGAATCGGCAAAGAACGGAGAACTCCCACGCACACTGCGTGAGGCATTGGTAGTGCCACTTCCTAAAACAAACAACAGGGAGGCATCAGTAACAGACTTTCGCCCACTATCAATGCTAAATAGCGACTTTAAGATCCTCAGTAAGATCCTGGCCAACCGGCTATTACCTCTTATGCCCACCCTGATACATCCTGACCAGAACGGTTTCATACCTGGTCGCAGCACCTCTCTAAACCTTAGGCGTATTTTCTCTATCATACATATGCCCAGTGAATCGAAGCCGCCAACCGGGACCATGTTAGCAGTGGACTTTGAAAAGGCCTTTGACTCAATTAGATGGGACTACCTGAGGGTGACAATGTTAAAGATGGGTCTGGGTGAGGGCTGGGTCGAATGGGTGGACCTGTTATACTCATCATCCACTGGCAAGGGTCAAGACAGGTAGGACAATCTCTAGTGCTTACCCAGTGCACCGAGGAACTAGACAGGGATGCCCCCTATCTCCATTGTTGTTCGCCCTGGCGATGGAGCCCCTGGCGGCCTGGATACGAGGGGACGGAGTGGGCAGAGGGATTCAGTGGGGACAAACTGATCACATTATCTCGCTATATGCAGATGACATCCTGATCTATCTTAGAGATGGGGCGAGTGGTCTCCCCTGGGCCCTGAACGCCCTTGAGGAGTTTGGAGAGGTGTCAGGATTAAGACTTAACCGTAATAAAACATATGTGTTCCCCCTGATGCCTGGATATAGATGTCCTGCAACGTGCCCAACAGACCTGAAATGGGCCCCACGGACATTCAGATACCTGGGGATCCAGATCTATCACGACGTGGGAGACTTAAGAAAGGGCAACCTTGGTAGTGCGCTCCGATCCCTGAGATCCTCAGTAGAATTTTGGCGCTCTCTGAAACTGTCGGTGATGGCCAGAGTGGCGCTCTCCAAGATGATCATGCTCCCCCGACTTCTCTATTACTTCACCAATTTGCCACTGTTAATACCCCAAGCATGGTTCCGCGATCTGAACACATTACTCAGAGAACTAATATGGGACAATGGGCGCAGGCGAACTACACTTACAACTATCTGCAGACCACCCAACACGGGTGGCCTGGGAGCCCCCGACTTTGAGGCATACTACCTGGCATCCCAATTACAGTGGCTACCCGGCTGGCTTGCGGTCCGGGGCCAACTGGATTTATATACAGCCCAGGGAGCAATTGACACGGCGTGGATTGCGGCATGCATGACGAACAGAAAGATAACCCCCCCCTGGGAACAATATAATGATAAAAGTGGCAATGGCATGCTGGAAAAGATGCACGAAAAGGGTGGGAGTGGGCCCTCCATATTCCCCAGCTCTGCCTCTGACGGTGCTCGCCATAGAACCTAGGGGGAGGGGGCCGGGAAACACAGGACTTGGCCCCTGGTTGTCAGCTGGAATAGAAGTGGTGGGAGGACTCTTCAAGGAGGGAGTGATGAGGGGATTTGCTGAATTAACGGAAGAGGGTGTTCCCGGGGGGCAGTTCCTGCTTTACGGGCGGCTAGTACACACTCTTAAGACTCACTGGGACACGGTGAATGCGGAACCTGCCACACATGAGGTCCTGCACTCACTGTTGACATTAGGGGAGGAATCACATCTGATCACCAAAATATATCGGGGCCAAGTTGAGGCAGCCTTAGACCCATTACGGTCGCTGAGAGGACGGTGGGAGGGCACAATTGGGCGGGAACTAACTGACTCAGAGTGGAAGAGAATACTGGCCTACCCCCGGAAGGTATCACGTAACACACGGTTAAGATATATTCAGTATAATTATTTACACAGAACGTACCTCACGCCTCACAGACTGTTCCGTATATATGGAGGGGCTTCGGGGACTTGCCCGAGATGCGGAGGAGGAGGGGCGGATTTTGACCACATGGTTTGGACTTGCCCAGCGATCCAGACAGGCTGGAGGGAAATATTGCCCACCCTAACTGAATTGTTTGAGTTTGAGTTGAGACCCACCCCTGAGCTGTGTCTGCTGGGCCTCAGGCCAGCTGCGCTTTGCGGAAAAGTGAAGGGGCGCTTTCTGGACCTTTCCCTGGCCCTTTATAAGAGACTAATCTCGAGGGGCTGGAAGACCACAGATCACCCTCTGCTGTCCGACTGGAAAAAGGATATATCAACATGGTCTAGAGCTGAACTACAGGTCCTAAAAGCAGAAGAAGCCAGGAATATTCGCCAGGTTCCTATAGCTCCGGGGTGGGAGAATTTAATGACGATCTGGGAGAGTATAAATAAGAGGCTGGCAAGCCCAGTAGGAGAAACCAGTGTAATCCAATCCACACCGAGGATGGAACCAAATGGTGCAAGCACATAGATAGGCACCCAAAAACAGAGCCAAACCACACACAGATCACACCAAGAGTAAGGGTGTGAGGACAGTTGGACCTCTGACCCCCACTCCACTGACAGTAATAGCAAGCAACGTGAGTGACCCGCCGCCCCCACGGTGCGCCAGTGCGCCCATCGGTTGACATCTTCCCCCACCCAAAAACAGATACATTATAGTACCTTCAAGCTAACAATCACAAAAGCCATTCGCACAAAGCCGTAAAGTTGACCTTTTGGGGTCCTTTGTTTTCTTGTTTCTCCCCTTCCTCCTTTCCCTACCTCCAACTAGTCCAATATGATTGTCACCAGAAATTGTATATCACATACCTCGTGTTCTCCCTCTCCCCCACCTTCCTCTTCCCCTCCCACCACCCTTATCTTCCTGCACCTAACCCCTTATGCCACCCTCCCAAGTTACAAGGAAGAAGGGGTTCAAGTTTGTTGTTTGATTGTTTATTATGCAGAACAGCGAATTGAAGAAAGGAAATACGCCTTAACAAGTAAATGAACACAATTTGTTGAATAAAGAACATTAAGACTAATGATAATAAAAAGTGCAAACAATGAGCAAAAAGTAGAATATAGCATTATAAACAAAAAATGCATGTAAAATGAAAAAGTATAAAACTATGTAACAACAAAATGTTAATAAAAATATATATAAAAAAAAAAAAAGTTGCACCTTATGTTGGACAGGAAGCCAAAGACGTTTGCAGACCACAAACTACTTACACAATTCTTGCAACACATGGCCGCCATGATTCACCGGTCTCGACTCCCTGATGGGAGTGGGGAATTTAACTGGTTGTTAAATATCACAAACGTCCTTTGCTAATGTTAGTTTCATTACAGGTGGTTCTATTTTCTTGTCTGTTTGCTGACGGCGGGGTGGAAACAGGAAGCACTCCCCCTAAAATATTCTTAGTCGAATTAAAAAGCCACTACTGATTGACTATTAGCATACATGTATACTGTTATATGGGATCACGAAGATAGACCTATTGCTGATTTACTCTGATTGCGTGATCAGGTGTCACACACGCTCTTGTGTTCTATAAAGCTATTGGTGGCGGAGCGGGGCTACCAGGTCAGAGTTTGCACCGGCCAAGTGTACAGCAGGGGTGTACTGATATGCATCAGGGTAACCAGACTGGGGCACTGTGGGGTGTGGCCTGGCTACATCTACCTCTATGTTCCACACCGCACTGTTAAACAAAGGGGTGCCTCATAACAAAGATGGGAGGGAACGGGTGGGCTTCTGTATGCAGAGATGGGAGAGTTGGGGAACGGTATCAGCATTTCAGTTGGGAAGTGTTGTGGTTTTTATAAGAGTTATGCAACAATGGATGGAAACTTGTTTATTTGGACCAATTACAACAAATAACACATTGTTTGTCATGTGGCTGAACATGAGGTAGACCCTTCTGGTCCTACTATTGATGTGGAATGTCAGGGGTTTAAACAATAATAGGAAGGTTTAAAACGTCACATTAAAGATCTTGCAGTTTTACAAGAAACATCTGGCCACAGACAGCACTGTCCTAACCACCTGTAGGCTTCAAGGTCAGTTTTTGACTGCAGATTTTACTTCACATGCATTTGGGGTATTGGTCTGGGCAGTAGGAACTCAGGGATTTACCAACGAGAACTAGGAAAAGACACTAATTGTAGGTACATCATAGCTCACTGTACAAAGGGGGTTCTCACGTTCTTATTGGTGCGACTTTACAGACCTAATTATGATGATCCACGGTTTTCCCAGGGTTTGTCTGCAAAACTAGCAACGTGGGGAGGCCTCCCACAAATATGGTGGGAGATTTTAACAGTGTGTTGGATCCGGCAGTCAATCGTTTAAGTGGTTCTCCCAGGAAGCCCTCTGCTGTTGCTCCAGAGGTCGACGCTATAGAGGCAGACGCTGGTCTGGCTGACATCTGGAGACAACTTCCCAGCGAAGGGTAGCTTTACTCATTACTCAACAGTTCATGATTTGCACACCCAGATAGATTACTAGCCTCGGGCCAGGAGTCTTATGCCTTAGACCAGGATGTACTCAGACCATGCGCCAGTGCTTCTCACTTTAGAGGTGTGGGGCAGCCGCGTTGCACGGTTCAGGTCGCAATTTCCACCATACTCAATCCTAGACAAAGCCTTCCATCAGGATCTTGCCCGAGTAATAGAAGATTTTTTTTATGCACAAATATAGTCTCAGTCACTAAATTTAGTGCTGTGTGGGAAACTTTTAAGGAATATAAACGTACCATGACCATTGCAAAGCACGCAGTGGTACTAAAGTCCTTGTGGAGGCGCCTGGTACGTTTAGAGGGTGAGATAGCGCATTCAGAGGAAGAACACCTGCCCACTGGGGATGGCCAGCTACTTACTTTTTACAGGAAACATTTATAGAATTTTGAGAGACCGCATACTGAGGTCCAACATGTGGGGAAGTATGCCATGGCCCGTACATCCGGCGAGGGGGGAATCGCCCAGGTGCTACACTGGAGGGACCCCAACAGGGATCTTTATACTATTCTGGAGATACAGGATGAGGGGGTAGACTGCTAAGAGACCCAATTGATATTGCCAATTGATTCCATGATTACTACACTGCACTGTACACTTCCAGATTATCTTCTGACCCAGCCTCCATATCAGATTATCTAGAACGCATAGCTCTGCCCTGGCTGACTAACGCAACACTTAATGGCACTTCTGCAACCAGGGGCGATCTGTCAGGCCCTTAAAAGTATGGCGGTAGGAAAGCCCTGGGCCGTGATGGGCTTACAGTAGCTTTCTACAAGGCATATCAGGACCTTCTGATACCACACCAGATGACACTATGAGGAAATGGCTGGGGATAAAGAAATGCCACCCTCCATGAGAGAGGTGTTAATCATAACACTTCTTAAGGCTGGTAAGCCCACGCAAAAATGCTCCTCTTACAGACTTCTCTCTTAGTGAACTTTGACAAAAATATCTAGGCCACAATCCATGCGAATAGGCTGGCGCTGCTGCTGCCAAAGATGTTGGGGTCAGAAAAGGGGGGGGATTTGTCTCGGGTCATAGTCTCACATTGAATCTTAGAACTCTATTTGACACTATACAGCATATAGACCCAACAGTACGGACAGTGACAATTTTCTTAGATGCCGAGAAGGCATTTAACATGGTGTAGTGGGTCTTCATGTTCAGGGTGCTGCACCGCATGGGGTTGGAGAGGTGTTCATGCAATTGGTACAGACATATGCTGCCCTGGTGGCAAGAGTGCGATTCAATGGAGGAATCTCCAGCTCAATAATGATCTCCAGAGGCCGCTTTCACTGTTGCTGTATGCGCTAGTGGCAGAGCCACTTGCGTGTGCGCTGCATGAATACCATGGTCACATAGGTGTCCCCCTTCCGGACTACAAGTTGGTCTTCTCCCCTTATGCAGATGACACTGTTATATATCCAAGATACAGCTCGCAACCTCACGCCTGTGCTTTTGGGGTTGGGTGTGAGGGGGGACGGGGGGAGCAGGGGGGTTGTGAGCTTTGGAGGCTTGTCGGGTCTAAATTTTAACTGGAATAAGTTGTGTTACCCCATACCCCAGCCACAGTCCCAATGCTGATGGATTCCCCCCCTAAATGGGAGTCCGATTCAGTCCGTTATTTTGGAATAGATTCACACGGACCCTGCGGTTGTCGTAACAGATAACCACTGGAAAGCCATACAAAAATTAACCGATGCAGTGGAACACTGGATCAAACTACCGCTTTCATTAGCTGGGCGCACTGCCATTATTAAAATGGTAGTACTGCTGAGGTTTTTGCTTCTTTTTCAGAATATCCACATACTATTAATTAAGCATTTATTCCCCACGATAGGGTCACTCTTGATCCGACTGATGTGGGCGGGTAAGCGGCCATGAGTCCAGTGGCACGTTTTGACACTCCCATATGCTATGGGAGGACTTAACATTACTGAGTTGGATTACTACTATAGGGCAGCTCACTCCATGTTTGCTCACACATGGAGTCATGGTCCCACTGGCTTACCCTATTTACACAGAGCGTGACATGTCTGCACCCCACCATCTGCCCATCAACTATTTGTGGTCCCTAGGCGTCGACACAGCATGTTTGACTCACTGAACACCACCACACATGCTTGGCATAATCTTATGATTAAACAGGCTCTCCATTTCCTGTACTCACCTCAGATCAAACTTGCGTGGTGCTCCTGGTTTCCCATGAGTGGGGATAAGGGAGCAATCTCAGCATTGCAGGAAATGGGCATAGAGAAACTTGCGGATTTGTATGGTGAGGGGCTGGTGAGGCCTTGGAAATCGATCACGGAACAAATGGAGGTACCTATACCACTTTTACGGTACCAATAGTGTAGAGTAAGGCACGCAATCTATGACCTTCTGGGGGATGGGCTACTAGAGCTGCTGGATATGTGGGTGCTCTCAAGGATTATAGAAGAGACAGCACACAGAAAATTAGTATCCAGATTGTATGCCTGCACCCAGGAAGCACGTAGACCGGGTGTCAAAAAAGGTAAGGTTGGACTGGCAAGGTGACCTAGGTATGGCCTTGACAGATACACAGTGGCAATACTGCTGCTCTGCGACAAGCTTCATCTCTCTTAATGGGAGGCACACCAGCAGCTAAACAAATATGGTCTGAGTTCTACAGCCGGGGAGGGGGAGGCGGGCTTTCTACACATGGCACGGCACTGTCCTGAGGTACAAAGGTTCTGGTTTCAAGTTTTTAAAGATCTAAGCTGGTGGCTGCACCCCTCCTGGCACTCCTAGGCTATGATAAAGGTGTGAAAAGGGTGGTTAGGAAATTAGTAGCAATGAGCCTCCTATTACCAAAGAATAGAGTAGCCAAAAGATGGGATCATGGCCGGTTACCCACTGTCACAGAATGGCATGCTGATATGATGTATTGCAATACTCAAAAAAGACGCCCATAACGACTTAACTCCACCACAGAACCACCCACAAAACTTTTGGGGACCGTCTCAAATGTATTTAATTGGCAAGGAAACAGGAAAACCTGAAGGCGAAAAGTAGCACAGTCATCTTGGGTGATAAGCATGAGTGAAATGTCTATGTGGCTCTGATTGGGATTATCTCAGAGGATTTTAGGCACATTACTCTTTCTGTTATTATCTAAGTGGAGGTACTGGACGGCTGATAACCTACAAATCATGGGTACAATCAATTGAAATGTAATGTCATTCATACTGTATTGTTGGTCATGGTATGATTCTAAGCCCTGATTGTTGCAGGTTGTTACTGTTGTATATTGCAGAAAATCACAAATTACACCTACTGATGTTATTTTGTATATCCTGTTTGAATACCGCTTAGGTCAAACAAAAACCCTTTGTGGTCTCTTCATCAGTGAGGACAGGTATGACTCAGTAGTTGGCATCATGTAAGGTGAGACTGGTGCGGACTTCGTTCTTTTTAGTTAATAAGTTACATTTGACATGGTAATATTAACTATATTGATATTTGTATGCAAAATTATGTATGAATTGTGTGTAGCACCCCAGTGATAAGTCCGGAAGATCCAGGGAACTCGACTAAATAGTTGAAAGTGGTCAAAATACAGTAGGTGATACTAGAATGGACAACCAGTGCACATTCTGAAGCTGTGGCAGAGGGATGGGTGCAAACCTGTGTTCAGGAGACTTTACTCTGAGTAAGGGCAGAACACTCAAGTTAAAATACTACCCAGACCATAAGTCTGGATGCCATCTTTCTGTAAACACAAAACACTGAGGAGTATACCCCTTTTTGACTGCAGAGAGAAGTGACCAAAAGTTTTTTCTTTGCCCTAGTATGTAGTTTTGTAGTTTAGAGTTGATAAACACAAACAGAAATGTGGCCAGAGATTAATATCGTTTTTATGTTGTTTTGTTGTTAGGTTATGTGATGTATAAAGTTAGGTGTTTTTATTATGTGATGGTTGTTGTGTGATGTTAGGAAAGAAGAATTTATGTAATTACTTGACTCAGAAAAATGTCTCAAGAGTCCTCAAATGATCAATCACAACAAGTCCCCAGATTAATTGTCCTGTACAACAGTCAGGTTGGTGGCTTTTCCAATGGGACTGATCCTGGCAGACTACCAATACCAGTACCACCTAATAATCTCTTAATGGTAGAAATTCTTGTACACCTAGGTATTGAAAGTACATCACCTTTAATCTAATGGTGACCTGCACTGATGTGATAACAGTGGATCTTTTGAGTGATTAGAAGAGCCAGCCAAAAAACTGATTAGAAACATTTCTAAAACTAAGTGTTCATGCCAACACAACAGACAATAAGGATATTGCCATTTATATCAGAGGGTTGCAGTAGTGTAGTGGTGCCATGAGCACCATAACAAATAGTGATAATAACTATTACCCCCACGATAGAACTAGAACTGCACCACCTCAGGATTGGAAACTAAAAGAATCAAAGATTACAGACAGGAATATATATAACTATTAAAGGTGATTCTGAGTGGGACTTTCATACAGTTAGAATAAAGGAGTTTGTTGTGAAACCTGTTCCAGTTGTCCAACTGATGGCGAGGAGCCCTCAAACACCTGAAAAGAATTGACTTATCCCTCTAGGAGTATAGAGGGAAGTGACCAATTTATCATATATCATAATAATAAGGAAGAAATAATAAAAGGTTGACTCTATCCCCTAGTTCTTTTGATTTTGTTGACTATAATTACATGTTGTGATTTCTATTCTGTTTCTTTGAGTTTGTCAGATTGAGTCATGGGTGAGTTCCTGGTTCTCAGAGGAGGGTGTTTTTTTGGTTTCATGGTATTCTATCCCAGCCGATTGACTTGAGTTTTCCATTGGGTCATTCCTCTCATATTCATTGCACTTGTTGGCATTGTTAAAAAGGGGGAAGGGGGGTTCAATTTTGTTGTTGATTATGTCTTCTCCACATTTAGATATGATGTACATTTTAACATTTTCACTATCACCACATGGTACATAGAGCTTATTTATTTACCAGTGGGTGTGTATTTCCCTCTTGGTAGGAGGTAACTATTCCTCTTTTCCAATTATTTCCAGGGATAGGGCTCTAGGACGACCCTCTGATGTGTGTGTAAGACACTCTTGGGTTGTTAGCTAAGGGTCACTTCCCAGTTCCTTGTGTATGAATGTATATGTGAATGAAAGTGGGTTCACGTCCAGGCATTTCTAATTTTGTGTTGAGTATATACCACAGGCATTTTTTAATTTTGTGTTGCGCATACACACTTATGGTGAATTAGTGTCACAAGACCTTGTCCCCAGAATGTTGATTCAACTGAGTGCCTATCTAGCTTCCTACTAATAAAACTGTGCAGGGCTGGATGCATAAGAGGTAAGTAGGAATGTGATTTCCCTATGTCAACCATAAATATGAGCTCTGAGAACTAGCCCCAGAGAAATCCTACTGAATCCTTTGTCCAGTGTGAATGAAGGTTTTTGTTATGCCCTAATGACAGTTACTATATCAATGACTGAGGGGATTTTAGATGCTACCAAGGGCTGTCCAGAAACTTGACCTAAGTCTACTGGGGTGGTTCTTGAAACATGCATACTGTTCAGGTGGTTAACAGCCAGTTTCAAAATGTTTCAAGGGTAAGAAACTGCTGCACCAATCTGTTCTTCTCTCACAATTTCATGTGCACAGGGTTTGGAGACAAGTCTAGAGATGATTTAGTGGCATCAAAGAGACCGCAACCCTGTACTAGGGTGCCAAAATTGAATCCAGCAAATGTGTTTTTTCAATTATCACATAAAGAACTTGCAAATAGAGACTTCAAGCTTTTAATGCATGAGAACACCTTGTACAACGTATTTCAGGCTGCTTATAGAGACTTGACAGATGGTTATCAGGTTCTCTACAATATTATTCATCAGTGTTCCAAAGAAGAAGTAGGAATTCCCACCTATGTGACATAGGGTCTTGTCTGGCCTAAAAAATACGATGATCCTTATTTCCTGTCCCCAGTGACGACCTCTGCACTTAATTGTCTCATTTTGGAATTAGCTACTAAAATGTGAGAGTGGCATATGTATCAGTACAATTTATTCCAGGAGTTGTAGAGGCTGCCATAATAAAAGAGACCAGAATGAGAGTGCAAAACCCCTTCTGATACAGATGCTTGCCAGTAAAGCCACAACAGAATGTACAGAACTGTTAGATAAACTTACTAACTCGCAATTTGAAATTTAACAATGGCCTCCATCTGTGGGTTTCCCGAGATGAGCTGGCTGAATTACTGCTCCTATCACGTGACTGGGCAGAAGAATACTCTTGCCTCTTTTATGGCCTCTATAACCACTACATTAGAGTCTTAAGCATGTTGTTAGACGGTAGCCTTAGAAACAAGAACAAGCCTGATAATTATAACATCTCCTTCACTGAGTGTTGTTTTTCTGGAAGTGAGTTAAAGACACGGGATTCAGTAAAAATACTATCTCACAGCAGTGACAATGAGGCTGGGCCCGGTGAAGCGCGAGTGACCGGGAGAGTCTAGCGACTCCTGAAGTGCGGGCGAGGAGCACTTCGGGCCAGTGGTGCCCTCCTAACCCCTCCTCCTGGCCCTCCTTCCGCTGGAAGAAGCCGAACAGCTGGGCTGGCGAGGCTGGAGAGGGAGGCGGCCAGCAAAGAGGAGAGCTTGTCTGAAGAGACAGACGGGCGAGAAGGCAGGCACTGGGGCCCCTGGGACCTGGCAAGGCCTGAAACATCCTGAGAGCCGGGTGTCTATGAGCCCTCACAACCATCACTCACTGACGAAAAACGATCAGCGGAGGAGCTCTGTTATCAGAATGCGTGGCGGCCGCGTGCCCGTGCTTGCCAAGATGAGTCCCGGCAAGACGTGAGAAGTCACGGATGGAGAGGCGGGGGTGTGCTTCAGAGCTGATAGTGCCTCGGGCCCTCTCCCGCCGGGAGAAGAAAAACAGCTGGACCGCTGGCTTGCCGGAAGCCATCAGCTACAAAAGGACGGGAGGTTGGACACGGTAGGCCCTGGGGCCTGGTGCCACCTGAGAGCCTGTCAGCGAGAGGCCCTCCTGCCTGTCCCTCTCTAGTAACGATCTGCCTGGAGGGGGGACGATGGTCAGAAGGACCAAAACCAGTAGAGGCAGGGGCCCACCTAGCGACACCCGACTGGGATGCAGGGGATGGAGGCGAGGTTGGCGGAACGAAGTTGCCTGGTAGGGGTGTAGAAGCTGAGTCTGCTGTTCAGGTATGTTGGTCCGGTGTTGTGGAGTGCCTTGTGTGCGTGGGTGAGGAGCTTGAAGGTGATCCTCTTTTCGACGGGGAGCCAGGGAAGGTCTCTAAGGTGGGGGGTGATGTGGCTGTGGCAAGGGATGTTGAGGATGAGTCGGGCGGAGGCGTTCTGGATGCGTTGTAGGTGTTTTGATGGGATGCCGGCATAGAGGACGTTGCCGTAGTCGAGTCTGCTGATGACGAGGGCCTGGGATACTTTTTTTCTTGTTTCTGTTGGGATCCATTTGTAGACTCTGCGGAGCATGTGGAGGGTGTTGTATCAGGAGGAGGAGACGGCGTTGACCTGCTTTGACATGGAGAGGGATGAGTCGAGGGTGAAGCCGAAGTTTCGTGCGCTGTCGGTGGGTGTCGGTGGGGGACCCAGCGATGTCTGCCACCATGAGTTGCCCCAGGTGGAGGGGGTGGGCCCAAGGATGAGGACCTCTGTTTTATCCGTGTTCAGTTTTAGCCTGGTGTCTCTCATCCAGTCGGCGATGGCTTTCAGTCCCTCGTGGAGGTTGGTTTTAGCAGTGCGAGGGTCCTTGGTAAGGGAGAGGATGAGTTGGGTGTCGTCGGCGTAGGAGATGATGTTGAGGTTGTGCTGACAGGCCACTTGTGCGAGGGGGGCCATGTAGATGTTGATCATCATCGGGCTGAGCCCTGGGGTACGCCATAGATGATGTTGAAGGCCTTGGATTGGTACGGGGGAGGCGGACTCGTTGGGTTCTGCCGGCGAGGAAGGATAAGGTCCATTTGAGGGCCTGGTCTTGGATTCCTGCTTTGCGGAGGCAGGCTTTCAGGGTGTGGTGACAAACAGTGTCAAAGGCGGCTGAGAGGTCTAGGAGGATGAGGGCTGATGTTTCTCTGTTGTTGAGGTGGCTCCTGATGTCGTCTGTGGCTGCGAGGAGGGCGGTTTCGGTGCTGTGGTTACGCCTGAAGCCAGACTGGGAGGGGTCGAGGATGTTGTTGTCTTCGAGGTACCGAGTGAGCTGAGTGTTGACGATTTTCCTCGATGACTTTTGCCGGGAAAGGGAGCAGGGCCGAAGTTTTTTTTAGGTCCGTGGGATCCGCTTTTGGTTTCTTGAGAAGAGCATTGATTTCGGCTTGTTTCCAGCTTTCCGGGAATCTTGCAGTTTCGAAGGAGATGTTGATGACTCTCCGTAGGTGTGGAGCGATGGCTGTGTCTGCTTTATTAAAGATGTGGTGAGGGCAGGGTCTGATGGTGATCCGGAGAGGATGGAGTTCATTGTCTTGCGGGTTTCATCATCGCTGATGCTGTTCCAGGAGGTCAGTCGGCTGGAGCGGGTGGAGTTCGTGGAGGGCGGCATAGGGGTGTCCGAGGTATGAAGGGAGTCGAAGCTGTTGTGGATGTCAGTGATTTTCTGGTGGAAGGCGGTTGCTAGGGCGTCGCATAGTTCTTGGGAGGGGGTGATGTCGTTGACGGTGGCGCTTGGGCTGGAGAGTTCTTTTACGATGTTGACATTTTCTTTGCAGTCGTGGGCATTGTTTTCTAGGTGGGTTTTGAAGGAGGATCTTTTTGCTAGCCTGATGAGTTGGTGGTGTTTGCGTGTAGCATCCTTGAGTGCCATGTGGTTGTTTGGAGTGTGTTCGAATAGCCATATTTGCTTGAGTTTCCGGCAGTGGCGTTTGGAGGCTTGGAGGTCGTCAGTGAACCAGATGGCTTATTTGTTGGCACGTTTGTTGGAGGGTTTTCTGAGTGGAGCAAGGCGGTCGGTGCAGTCGTTGATCCTTAACTTGAGGTTGTGTGCGGCGGTGTCAGGGTCGGCGGGGTTTGCGGGCGGATTCTGGGCTAGGGCGTTGGTTAGTTGATCTTCGGTGATTTTGCCCCATCGTCGGCGGGGGGGGGGGGGGTGTGGATGTTTGGTGAGGTGGTGTTCTGTTTGTTTCTTGAAGGTGAAATGGATGCAGTGGTGGTCGGTCCAGTATAGTTCGGTGGTGTGGTTGAAAGTGACATAGTTGCTTATGGAGAAGATGGGGTCAAGTGTGCCCAGCTGTGTGGGTGGGTGTGTTGACGAGCTGTGTGAAGCCTAGGTTGGCAAGGTTTTCTGTCAGGGTGATGGAGTTGGTGTCATTGTTGTTTTCGAGGTTAAAGTTCAGGTCCCCGAGGAGGATGTAGTCCGTGGAGGCGAGTGAGTGGGTGTTGGCCAGGTCGGCGATGGTGTTGCTGAACGGTGCCCTGGGTCCTGGAAGTCTATAGATGAGTGTTCTTCTGAGCGTGGTGTTTGCGTCGGTGTGGACTTGAAAGTGTAGGAGTTCGGCGGCGCAGAAGGAGTCGTCCATGGTGGTCTTGACTTTGAGGGTAGCTTTGTGGACGATGGCTATGCCTCCTCCGGTTCTGCTGGTGCGGTCTCGACGGGAGACTTTGTATCCGTCCGGGATGGCGATGTCGGGTGCTGAGGAGTCAGTCCACCAGGTTTCGGTTAGAAAGGCCACGTCCGGGGGGGTGGAGTCGAGCAGGTCCCAGAGTTCGATGGCGTGCTTGCGTGCTGAGCGGGTGTTGAGGAGTATGCAGCGGAGGTGGTTGGTCTTGGTTCTAGGAGGTATGTGTGCTCTGGTGCAAGTGAAGCTGCAGTTGTGGCAAGAGAAGGGTCCGTGCGTGCTCTATGGGGAGGCCTGGAAGCAGGTGGTGTCTCGGTCGGTGTTGAGTCAGCGGAGGGTGTCGGCATTGTAGCGTATTCTGACAGGGTGGCTATTGCTGGGGCCAGGGGTTCTGGCGCTGGGCGCGGTCCAGGTGCGGACGGGCGCAGACGGGCTTGCCTCTGGCGTGCCCGCTGTGCAGTTGCGCAGCAGCCGCCATTAAGAAGTGAGGGAGGAGCAGCTGGGAGGCAGGCGGGGTGGGTCAATGGGGGTGCGGGGAAAAGGAGCGGGAAATGCGAAAAAGCAAGGAAATCGGAAAGGCAAAAGAGAAAAAGATGGAAAGTCAGAAAGGCAAAAAAGAGGTGAAAAAGGAGTCAAAGGCTATAAAGCAGAGAAGAGAGTCAAGGTTGACTGAAAAAAGAGTGAAGGCTGAAGGAGCAGACAGACACTCTAGCGGATCCCTAGATGCAGCGAGGGCGGGGAGGGGGAGACACGGGCACGGCTTGGTGGTGCTGTGCACATGGGGAGTGTGCTACCTGGCCAAAATAGGGCAGTACACACTCTGGTGGCGAATGGTCCTCTCCCTCCCCCCCCACCCCCCCAGGAACTCTACAGGTGGAACTGGTGAAAATTGGGGCTGTAGGCCATCCTGTGTGCCCCTGCCTCCTTCTCCGCACTCTTCACCCCCCCCCCATAGGCCATGGTGACTAACAGTACAGGAGGGTGCAGATGACGGGCCACAACACTGAGAGGCACTAGTGGCATCCCCTCCCGGGGATGTGGGTGAAATGGGAGGAGCCCCAGTGGCAGAGCAGAGCCACCACCGAAGTGGACACCATGATCCTGATGCCACTGGGTGTCCACTGAGCCTAGGGCAGGAGTCAATTGTCAACGGAGCCCAGAACTAGCTAGGGGCAACTGACAGAGTCAACAACAGAACCAGACATTACTGGGGGAGAGGGCACACACCACAGCAACCCAGTCGGGGAAGCAACGGCCGAGCAGCCGGGACCTAACATCATAGTGAGGCCCAATAGATCTGGATGAAGAGGACTTTCTGAGAGCTGGGTGAGAATCATAAAAGAAGCACTAACTGTATCAGATGCCGCGCTGAACTGCTGCCAAGGGCTAACATGCAGGAGATGGTGGACGGTGCCCCGCCAGACATGGGTTGCTACAGCAGAGAGAGAATTTGCGGAGATCCCTACCTCTAACATCGGCGCAGTGGCGACTGTCGTCGCTGGAAGACAAAGTCAAAGCACTTGAGCAGAAATCCGAAGATGCAGAGGATTGTTCTAGAAAGAACGATATAGTGATACTGGGAATTCCTGAAAAATCAGAGGGCCGGGACATGTTTTTTTTTCCTCAAAACCAGGCTCAAAGAGGAACTAGTGCCAACTGGACTTTCTGCGTTTTTTGCTCTAGAGAGAATGCGCAGAGTCACTCTGCACCTGCCAAAACCGGGGGCCCCAGCTAGAGAGGTAATAGTGCAGCTCCTGCACTATAAGGTCACGGACACCATATTGGCCCAAGCTCGGAAGAAAGGAAAAATAATGATGGGCAATAGCAGGATTATGGTGTTCCCAGACTACTCGAAAGAAGTTCAAAATCGTAGAAACACGTCCCTCACTGCAAAACGGAAGCTGTGATAAATGGGAGTGACCTATGCTTGAGCTTCCTAGCCCGACTCAAAATAATATCGAAGGGAGTCACCCTGTTCTTCAATAAGCCACAGGAGGTTTGGTCCTGGATTGAAACACAGCCAGCACAGGACTCCATGGAGGCCCAGGTCTGGCAATCGCCAAACATGAAGTGCACAAAGCGAAGATGAGGAGACCGCTAGGAAGCCCCCCTCTGCCGAGGAGGCGAAGCAGGCCTGGCACTTGAAGATTTTGTGGCTTTTGGAACGGGGGTCTAGCCAGCCCTGCCTCCCAGTACGGGAACCCGACAGAGCAGGATGAGGACAATGGAGCTGCCTTGAGTAATGTAACGACCCAGTCTGACCACTCTGAACTATCACATTCCGAGCTGAAACTCCCCATAGTCACGCCCAGAATAGCAGATGACCTCCTCTGAGGACAGCAGGCAGGAGGTCTTGGAATGAGCAACAATTGATAACCGTAAGAGCAGAGGAGATGGGGAAGAAGGGGCTGATCTCTTCACGTCAAGCCCAGATGCCTAAAGCCATCATAATAGATACTATGCCACTCCTGGACGGCCGGAATCCTACCGCAACGGTTAGTGCAGCGTGCTGCACTGGCTCATGGTCCCCAACCACCCCTCACCCAGAGAGGTGGAAGATACCGCACACATGGTGTCTGTTTTTGCAGTTTAGACAGGGAGGGCTTACCGATCAGTCCTGGGAAAGGCGAGTTGGGTCATAATGTTGATGTTTCGGTTCTTGGGGAAATGTGCAGTATACATTGAGATGGGAGAAATGCGGCCAAGAGTCACATATGCCTGGTCCTAGGCTAATCTTGCTCATATAATGTTGGCCTGGCCGAGACTCAGCCATAGGTTCTGCATTCCAATATGCCTGTTCCCACACGTTCTAACAATCTCCTGGAATGTGAGGGGTATCCACTCCTTAAAACGGTATAAGGTGTTTTCCTACTTGTCCTGCAGAGGGGCCCAGCTGGCATTACTGCAAGAAACACACCTACTGCAGAAAGAGGGGCTAGCATTACAGCGGCGATGGAGGGGCCAACTGTACTATACAAATTATTCTGCATATGCCAGGGGGGTACTCATTTGGGTGAAGCCTGGTGTCCCGATCCAGTGCACAGACCACAGAGAGGACCCTGGGGGACGTTTTGTGGCAGTCAGGGGGTCACCTGAACGGGAAAGAAATAACAATCATTAATATTTGTGCCCCTAATGTCAGTCAGGCTAGCTTTTTTGGCGAGCTTTCCCATCAACTAGCACTATACATGATGGGAGAAGTCCTAATTGAAGGGGATTTCAACTGTGTAGGTGACCCAGTCCTAAATAGGTCCCACCCCCGTTCGATGAGTCCCCGATATGCTGGCTTGCTCAAACATTCACGACCTAGGGGGAAAATTGGAATCCGACTGACACGCATCTTATACCCGCAAGAAAGGGACTACCCATACTATTCCCCCATTTATAATTTGCATGTGCAATTAGATAAATTCCAAAGCACACTACCTCTGCACCAGAAAATACTCAACATAGGGTATCTTACTAGAACCATATCGGATCATAACCCGGTACTCCTACATCTGCACGGGGGAGGTGTGGAGACCCTCCTCCCATTCCCAACTGAAAGCTTAGGCCAGAAGCACTATCAGATCCCCCATTTAGGGGACAAATAGGTACATGCATCTCTCAATATTTAGAAGAAAACAGTGAGCATGGAATGGAGTGCTTTTAAGATGGTCCTAAGGGGTAATTGTATAGCCGAGTCAGTGGGAGTGCAGCAAACCCTCCTTTGGGTAATTCAAACTGATGAAGCTGCACTGAAGCACCATGAGCTTGCACACGCAGGGGAGGAGCAGATATGGAGGCCCTACTGCAAGCCAAAGAACAAGTGGCGGAGCTAGTGGAATGACTCTGCTGTCATGACTACCAAAACTATATGAGAAAAGTCCACGCATCTGTGGACAAGGCAGGGCGACTATTGGCCTGGTTGGCTTCGCCAAATGTTAGAGGTACTCCAATTGTAGAGATCTATGCAGTCATTGGCTATCACTGACTACGCCAGCTGAGATCAATGGAGCCTTCCATGACTACTATGCTTGGTTGTACAAGAGCAAATCCCAGATCTCCCAGAAGACTTTAAGGCCTTTCTCGAACCGCTCAAGATTCCTAGATTATCGCAGGTGGAGGCAGAATTATTATGAGGGGATTTTATTCTACCGGAAATGAGGGCAGCCATAAAACATATGGCACGTGGAAAAACAGATGGGCTCCCAATTGAGTTTTATGCTGCATTCATAGAACAGGTGGCACCTAAATTTGTAGAAATGTACAATGAGGCCAGGCAAGTACAGGTCCTTTTACCATCGACCAGAGAAGCGCTAATGGTCCCCCTGCTAAAACCCAGGAAACAAGCCATGACATGAAGGTCTATCGCCCGCTATCAATCCTCAACACAGATTATAAAATTCTCAGTAGAATACTAGCAGCCAGACTTCTGCACCATATGCCCCAGCTGATCCACAAAGATCAATCGGGCTTCATTCCGGGCTGCAACACAGCACAGAACATGCGACTGCTGTTAATACTAGAGAAAGCTCTGATCACAACGCCGCGAGCTGCAATTTTTTGGGTCGATATCGAAAAAAAAAATGACAGTCTGGAATGGAATTTCCTGGCTGAAGTAATCACTAGTTTCCGCCTAGGTAATTGGTTCTTGAAATGGGTCCAACTTCTTTATGCAGCCGCAAGGAGTTAAAGACTGGTAAATATATTTCTCAGAGTTATGAGACAGAACGAGGCACTCGGCAGGGATGCCTCCTATCTCTGTTGCTGTTCACCCTGCAAATGGAGCCCATCACGCTGCGAGCTCGCTGAGGGGCCAATTACAGAGGCCCTACGGTATTAGCTGAATATCAGCATACTGCACTCTATGTGGATGGCCTACTGCTGTTCCTGCAGGACAGTGGGGTAGACTTAGCTGGGGCCCAGTAGCTGTTACAAACATTCAAAGACAGATTGGTTTTCTTCCAGTTGACCCAGAGGCCCAACCTGTTTCCGGTCTGCCGCAACACTTCTTCACTAGTGGAACTGGGCTAGGATGGGAATTGGGATGGGGAGAGTGGCGCTGCTGAAGATGATTGTTTTGCCGCATTTACTCTTTTACTTTACCATCTTGCCTATTAAAATCCCTTGAGTCGTTTTCAGGGAAATAGACTCCATGACCCAATCATTCTTATGGGGAGCGGGGCGCAAGAGGTTGGAACTTTCCACCTTGCAATGACCCACCATGTCAGGAGGGCTGGCGGTGCCAAATTACGAAGCCTATCACATGGCGGTGCAACTGCAATATTTCACGTAGTGGATGAAGAGTCAGCAGTGCCTGCCCAATGAGAGGCGCATCGGAACACCAGTTGGGTCCCAGCTCATTCGGCTCCTTCTGGGGTTGAAAAACCTGTAACTATGGGAAACAGACGAACAGGAGGCAGTGGCATACTGCTCGCACAGGTGCCTGCAAAGAACAGGAACAATTGATTATTTAACAACTCTCCTTCAAGAGGATCACAAGCAGGGACTGCATCAGATTAAGGAAGCAGGCATACACAGACTAGGGGACTTGTTCAGAGATGGGACCTTGCACCCCTATAACGACCTGCAGACTGAGTTTATGCTTAGCCCGCAATATTTCCTGATACACAGGGTCCTAGTAACCACCATAAAGCAGCACTCCAGGACGGGTGGGGCGGAACCTCCCTCTCACCAGAGCTGCACATACATTTCAACAGCAGCAGGCACTCACAAAGCAGTTACCTGCCTATAACGGAAAATATATCATGACCCGATACCACCCTTGACCCACCTGCATCAGAAATGGGAAACAGATGTTGGCAAACCCTTCACAGATAAGGGATGGGAGGGTGTACTGGACTGACCCTCTACCCCCAACCCCCCAAATAGGTTGAATAAGCTGCTCACGGTGACTGAAGTCAAATGTCCCTGATGTGCGGAAGAGGGGGCTGAGTTTATTCATATGTTCTGGAGCTGTCCATGGCTCCTTCACTATTGGCAGGAGATAGTGGACTCCCTCTCAATACTAGTGGAAAGAAGTTCCTAGAGACCTCGCCTATTGCCTCTTAAGTGAATTCCCACATACCACCAAGACTAAAATCACCAGTAAATAAATCATTGTGGCCAAACAGGAATTTGCCCGCAACTGGAAAACTACCCAGGGCCCCCAAGTGCTTGGTGTAAGGAACTCCTGAAATGGGTGGATTATGAAGTGGAAATATTGACCTTGAAGGCCCAGAAGCGGGGCTGTCCATCAAAGGGGGCCAGATGTGGATGATCCTGGTTGAGAAACTTAGGCAGCTGATCTCTCCGCTGACCATCTCAAGGCCAGATCCCCATAGAAAGTAGGTGGGGGAGAGGAACATAAACAGGGCTTGCAATGGGGTTCAACACCAATGGGTCATGTTAGCTAGGCAGGACTTGAGACCGGATATACGGCTGATAAATGTTGAATTGAGTAGCACTGCACAGCATAAGGGACGGAGCAATTGGGAGGAGGGGTTGGGGATAGGGTTAAAGAGGGGGAATTTAATTGTGATAGGCCATTGGCTGTTACATGGAGATTGTGAAATGATATTGGACTAAGGTACATCAAATGTCCTATGTACTATCCAAATGTTTATCTTAATTTTTTTTTTTTAAAGCCTTAATTTCCAAGTATTTCAGTTACAAATAAAAGAATGTACACCCCCATGGTATCAAGAGAAATATGGAGTAAAACAGACGACCCAAATTTTCTCCTTGACTTAATTCTTGACGAGGAAAGGCTGACATTCTCCATTTTAAAAACATTAGGAAAGTTTGGGGGTTTTAAATAATGCATCTACATTCATGTTACGAGATGCCTAAAAGAGTAGCTGGAATATGTTACAAGCTTTAGCTGCTTTTGTGGTGCTAGCAGTCTGTGGAAGGAGAAAATGTGTAACATTACACATGTAGAAAAAGGGGAAGTGGTACCCGACGCTAGCGATGGCTGCAGCACACCAGACCCTCGAGCCTCACAGCAAGAAAGAAGTACACAGGAAGGAACATCTGTACCTCATGCTTCTGTTAGACCGACAGTACAAAAATTTCCCACTAATGTAATGTGAAAAGTGTGATAGCCACAATTCATGCAACTGAAATCAGTTGTAATATTAACAGAATTAATTATTAAAAGATATAGATGCTTTCAAATTAAGCTTAAATTCAGCTTAACTTCCCTTTTAATGCTCACCACAAACTCTGGGCTCTTGTCCGAGGGCTAGGCCACACATTGTTGTTGCAATATCCTACAACCGGACAAACAGCAATTTGCTGTGCACAGTGGGTTTAGCTTTTGTTCCCAGTACTGCTGAATGCAAACCGAAAGTACAAATTGAATGTTAATACATAATACATTTTTGGATTCGCTTAATTTTAACCTTTGTATGAATTTTTTCCATACCCCCTAGACGCAGGGATGTTTATATACAAATATTATTGATGGTTAAAATAACTGGCTGGTGCAGAAGTAGTTTTTCCTTCCATTTTTTTTCCTAGGTTTCAGAACATGGACGCAGAGTTGTGTTTTTCTTTATATGTCTGTGTTCTGTTTTGTGTTGTTTTCTTTGTTCAAGGGACTTTTTGGTGTACATCTTAGTATATCAAGTAAAGTGACATGGGAGAGAATGACAGTATACTCAGACTCAGCTGATGTCACACCCGCAGTACATTTCATTATCACTAGGTAGAATAGAAGGGGGCTCCTTAAACGAGATGGCAGTCCCGTCAGGTACTGCAACTTTTTGGAAGTCTTAATAGGAGATTTAGCCCCACCAAAAGTGGTTCATATCCAGGGAAATGCCTAGCAAACTGGGCCGATACGAATTCAGCATTACATTCATCACGCTGCCCTTCCACCAGTACCCACAATGACCCTATACTACTTGCCACAGAAATTCAACAGCCAGTAACTTGCCCAGATCCTCCTACACCATATACAGAAATTGGACATTTGCACCTCAGTGAATTACAGGAAAGTGCTCCTGAACATGAGCAGCAGCTGTAGGAGTCCAGGGCCAGGTTTCATGCTTTCAGACAGCCCCAGACATTATCTATAGGCAAGTGTCCACAGGCAAGGCGGATATGCCCTAGTCCCTCTTCCTCATTGCCCTAAATCAACTATACCTTCCTCCACATACATCAAGGGACAACATATTTGTGATCATACAACAAGATCGGTTTGTTAAACTATGTGCAACACCACATGGGAAATGGTCCTACTGCCTCCCAATAACTTTATTTCATTTGAGGAATATTCCTAGTTCCGCAAAGTTCTTCTTTGAACAGGTCACACGTTCATCAGACAAGCACACCAATGCACCTACAGCGGAAGATGGACAGACGCTCATGCCAGTGAGAAGTCTAGTCTACATAAAGAACTTTGTTCTGAATGTGAAAGGACCACTCCCTTTGCTGAACAAAACAGTTACAGCCATGAAGGTACAAGAGCACAAACCATGGATTCACCTCAGCCATATTTGCCTGGCCCCAGCTGTATTATCCATTCCTTTGGACACCACGCACTAAAAAGAGGGGGGAGAACAGTAGAAGCAACCGGAGTAAAGTCTCCCTCTACCGCTATACCATGAAACAAAATCTATTTCAAGTTATGTATTTCATTTTGTTTTTTTCTCCTCAGTGTACTAATACTGATGATTTTCGTCCTGGTGCATTTCTATTTCTTTTCTCCTATACCAACTATTCCACACACAACACTGATACTGAATATCACCCTCTCCAGGCTGCTTTGTTTGAGAATATGTGGTACCAGCATATGCACAGTATAGGCACATCTACATCCAACATTAGCTGTTATGTATGCTCCTTCATTCCTCATGCCTTCACAGTAGACAAACTGAATTATCCTAAAGAGGTTTCCCCAGCATTGCACACTGTCACTTGCACCTCTTTTGTAGAATAAAAGCACAGCTGCAACCAATACGTTAGCCCTGTTACTGTGCAAGCTAACAACTGATACCACTCCTGACGTATTACAGATCCTGACAGATAAACAAGATAGGAGATCAGATATCAAGAATGACGAAAGCAGGCCATAGGAGTAGGCAAAGTGGGAAAGATTAATATTAGACAAGGGTATCATAGGCGTAAACGAAACCACTGTCCAAATACACTAATTATAAGGCTAAGCCCCCTACTCCCTGACAGCGCAGGGACACCAGATCTCTGCATCAGCATTAGCCCATGACAAATGGCATGCTACAGCCAAGTTCAAATGTAGAGCAATATCATTATGGAATGGTACTGAGTCAGACAATCCTTTAAGATTTGATAAGATAATAGGACAGTGTCAACAAATATGCAGAATAGACATTGGCAGGAACTACCACACATCCTAGATTAGCACTGAAGTTAATGCAATTTTCTCTTTGTTTCAGAGTAAGTGAGACAATAAAAGTTGGCAGTAACCTCAATTGCAATACCACCATATACAGTGCCAATACGCAAAGTGGCACCTCAAGCCTGATGGACCACTAATGGCAGGGTGCGGCATGGCTCCACATGCTACTACTCCTGAACTGGAATGGACTCTACTTATATAACTCTACACACCCCTTCCTGGTCATTACAGGAGTGGACTTCTCTGATATTTCTGACCATCCCATGAACTGTCCAATGATTTTGCTTCACCATCACAGGAAGAAAAGGGCTGCAGAATACTATGAGACTGCGGTTTGGGAAATGTCCCACAGGAACTCAGACAATTCAATGACACAAGTGGTTATAAGTAGCATGTTCGCAGACTTTAGGGGTTGCAACCGGAAAGTTGAGCCGGGGAGAGCAGAGACTGTCTAGCTAGCCCCAGGTGCGGTAGCCCCCTGTGATCTCCCTCACACTTGATTTTGAAGTAGAACCAGAATTAAAGTTGATAATGACAGCAAAGAAGTGGGGTTTGTGCAATCAGACACTGGTTGAGGCCATTCAAAATTGCATGACCTACAAAAGAAAATGGTCATCTAAGGAGTTGTCCTTGATGAGTTGTTTTTGGTTTGGTTTGAGTGGGTGCCGCCCTGAATGTCGGGGTTGTTCAAGGGCTTGTTGCCTATGGTGGTACTGTTGCTCTTGACACGTCTTATTTATGTGGTAGTAATAGCATGCGGCACTAGGATGACAGCTAGGACGGGAGGAGCGTTTATGGTTAGGAAAAGTGCTAAGTTCAGGGGACAGGATAGTGAGTACGAGGTGATCCCCCAGAAGTAGGGAGGGAAGAAGAGGTAGTTGAAGTATCAACTAGAGGGGGGGAATGATGCATGGACAAATGGGACACATCGTGGTGAGACCCTCATAAATCTAAGACACCTGACCCCATGCGACTATTTCACGTTAGAGATAGTTTTAAACCTATGTAATTAGTAACAGGCCCAACATGGGAACAAATACATGTGCTGAAATAGAAAACACTGGGTTCAGCAGAGATTGGCGGGTTATATGTAGGTCCCCTACCACTTCAGTTTCAAGAAACACCTTTGGTTAGCTGACTGAGCTGCTGCACGAAAATAGGTCACATTTCCTGTAAGTTTCAGGAAACTGGCATAGTGGTGGTTGGTGCAGATGTCACAAAATAAGTTACCACAATCTCTAGCTTCTAGAAGAGATGAGCCGAAACGCACCAATCACCTGGTCTGCTTCTTCTGTACAAGCCCTCACAGTTTCTTCCACCACTTGCTTCAATACACATGCAGGAAGACACATCGGGTGCACATCCTACTTTTTGACATACTGACAAAATGTGCACACTTCTGCAGAGATCACACCTAAAGATCAGATAGCTTGGTCATTCACTTCTGTAGAAACCACAAGTACCCCTCAAGACAAAGCAGATAAGCTTAGCAAAGTACACCCCATACAGGAGCCAGGTGCCTCAGGCCACGTGCTGTGTAACTAGATGAATATATCTTTGGTACAGTTTAATTCCGAGAAGCTACAACCACACCAGGGATTTCGTCTAATCATGCGAGGCTGGGTCCACACAGATGCGCTTCTGCTTCAGAGAAAAAACTACGCCTACTGATGTTATTTATTATATCCTGTTTGAACACTGCTTTTGTAAATGATGAACTTGTAACCTTTTACTTTGTGTTTTTTTGGCTTAAATACTGCTGCATGTTAGCAGCACCTCAGAATATCAGCTTTTCTTCTCCAAAGAGAGGACTGGTGTTCCCCAGCTGTTACAACCGGTTAAAACCCTATTACTTTGTCAAATTATGTCTTTGTTTTCATTAACAGATTTTCCTCCAACAGGTTGTATAAAGAATACCTTTCTGGGTCACAGAGAACAGCGTAAACTGCGCCAGCCACATTAGCGCTGGTAGTTACACCTGCACGCTAGTTACATTTCCAGGACAAGCATGAAAGAATGAGCATCCACATCCAGTTCGCTTGTATCTTAATGTCTGGCACCAACAGCTAAGGTTCTCTCTCACATCCTAGTTTGCACCAACTACTGGGGTTCCCTCACCTTTGTTGTTTTTCCACTTATTTCAATCCCTGGGTGAACCTTCTCTTTCTTAGAAGTTCCGTTCCTGTTTTCCTTCTCTCCAGAAATTCTTAATAGAGATGTCTACTTGACTAAGTATTGGTGCTTCTTTGGTCCTTTAGGCAGGGAGCGTGGTATGCTTTGGGACTAGTCCTTACTGAAACGTAGGCCTGGCATATTGTGTCTTACAAGTATCTGTTCATTGTAAACAAGATGTTTCTTAACAGTTGTGCTCTATAGCCTTTCATTAAATGTGCTCGGGAGAGCTTACACTTCTACCCTTTAATAAGCCATAGGACGCTTGAAAGAAGCCAGTCTTGAACACAATAGGTTGTTGTGTTTCTCCCAGTGTCTAACCTCGTCCCCCTTTCTCCTTTTAAGAGGTCAGTCCACGCACTTGCACACAGACAGAAGGTCAGGGTGACCTTAAGGAGAAAGGGGTGGATTGGCTCTGGAATTCTTCTACTACCCTAAGTGTGACATTGTGTGACCACAGCATTATTTTGAGTTGTTTGATGCTGGTCTTTTTAAATGCAAGTAGGTCTACTGTAGTTTAGTTTTCAATGAAAATCATCTTTTGATGAGAAATACCTCCGCTATCATCATATCTGCCATGAGCAGTTCACTGCAAGGACTGTCTCACGCTGATTCACATCTGTTCCACTAGCTGCCCTCTTCCTTTCACTTCATCACTGCAAGGCAGAAGACACCATAAACTAATAATGCCATTTAATACAAACTAAACTACCTAAGTTGAGGTTTCTCTCCAAATAGCGATGCCATTCTTATGATATTTTTCATGAACAATCAATTTGCGACTTGGCCCTTAGGGTTTTTAACATTACAGAGCTTTACATTTCTTGTAACGTTAGTCTCTGGAATGAAATAGAAATTGCATGCTTCGGGCAGCCTGTTGGAGAGATACATTTCAGATGTGTTGTATACTTATAGCCATCCGCAGGTACGAGATGCATTATAGTCTTCTAGCATACAAGAGTCTTGTTGTCACCTTCCAGAAGTCCCTAACGAACGAGTTACTTACCTTCGGTAACGCCGTTTCTGGTGGATACACTAGCTACCTGTGGATTCCTCACTCATCGAATTTTCCCCCTGCACCAGCTTCTGACGGAAAATTTCTTCCTAGCTTCTGCACGTCGACGAGGACGTCACAATTGCCCACGCGACGCCGCCTGACGTCATATAGGCAATAAGAGGTCCTCGCTGACGTGCCGACGTCAGTACCAACATTTTTTACGTGCCTCTGAGACGAACAGGCAAATACCAGCGAAATATATATATACACAATTGAAACAAATACTTATACAACAATATTTAATTAAATCAAATAGATAAAACATCAGCTCAAACATGGAAATACGCCAAAATATATATACATATAGACTATGTATAGCATCTTCACAAATTCTCTCTCTTTTTTTTTTACATATGAAAATAATAAAATACCAACAGGAGCTCACCCAAGGATAACTTGGTAAGACCAGACAGGCAACGGGGAGGCGGGTGGGACCGTGAGGAATCCACAGGTAGATAGTGTATCCACCAGAAAAGGCGTTACCGAAGGTAAGTAACTCGTTCTTCTGATGGATACAACTACCTGTGGATTCCTCACTCATCAAATAGAGTCCCAAAGCAGTACCGCACTCGGTGGAGGGTGCCTGAATGTTCAAACCCAGAAATCCTGCAGCACTGACCGTGCAAAATGGCCATCCCTCCTAATCTCCGAATCTAAGCAATAATGTTTTGCAAAAGTGTGGAGGGATGACTAAGTTGCGGCCTTGCAGATGTCAACCACAGGAACACCCCTAGCCAAAGCCGAAGAGGTCGACTTAGCTCTGGTGGAATGAGCTCTTATTCCATCAGGGGGTTCTTTCTTTGCCAGAGAATAACACAGCTTAATGCAAAGAATGACCCACCTGGAGAGTGTTCTCTTGTGGACTGCTCTTCCTCTCCTCTTTCCCACGTACCCGATGAAGAGTTGATCCTCCAATCTAAACTCCTTTGTTCTGTCTACGAAGAAGCTCAGCGCTCTTCTCGGGTCCAAACAATGTAGTTTTTCTTCCTCTTTCGAAGGATGAGGTGGAGGATAAAAAGAGGAGAGAGTAATAGTCTGACCCATATGAAAGGGTGAAACAACCTCCGGCAAGAAAGCAGCCTTGGTCCTCAACACCACCTTATCAACATAGAAGGATGTATACGGGGGCTTAACAGAAAGAGCCTGCAGCTCACTCACTCTTCTAGCAGAAGTAATTGCAACAAGGAAAACAGTCTTTAACACCAATAACCTTATGGGGCAAGAATGCATCGGCTTAAACGGTGAGCCCATAAGAAACGTTAAGACTAAGTTCAAATCCCACTGAGGCATAATGAAAGGAGTGGGATGAAATTTATTAATGAGGCCTTTTAAAAACCTCAGTACTAAAGGAGATTTAAATAAAGAAGGCTGGTTTGGAAGACACAAAAATGCTGACAGAGTCGACAAATAGCCCTTAACTGTAGCAACTGCACAACCCCTCTGTGCCAGGGACAACGCAAAAGACAAGATATCTGATAAATGGGCACGTAAGGGATCAATTTGCTTCTCTCCACACCAATTCACAAATTTAGCCCACCTGCTAGCGTAGATAGATTTAGTGGAGTGTCACCTGGCCGATAAAATAACATCCACTACCTCGGGAAGGGAGAGAAAAGGAACTCAGGTTCACAGGTCGAACAACAACTGGGTTGTCGACTGCAGGTGACGCAGCACAAGCTCCGGAGTCTTGGCTTTGATCAACCAATCGTCTAGGTAAGGAAATACCGCTATCCTTTCCTTCTGAGCTCTGCTGCAACCACCGCCATCACCTTTGTGAAGACTCGAGGTGCTGAAGTAAGACCAAACGGAAGGACCGCAAACTGATAATGGTGCGATCCCACCACAAACCGGAGATGATTCCTGTGCGACTTGAGTATCGGGATATGAAAGTAAGCATCCTGCAAGTCGACCGACAGCATCCAATCTCCTTCGTTCAACGGCAAAAACACCTGAGCTAGGGTCAGCATCTTGAACTTTTCCTGTCTGAGGTACCAAGGAAGTATCTTGAGTAACAACCCTGACCCCTCTCCTGCTCTGGAACCAACTCCACTGCACCCTTTGAAAGAAGGACTAGAACCTCCTGTTCTAGTAACAGGAGGTGCTCTTCTGAACAGTAGGATGGGCGGGGCGGGATGGGGGTGGAAACTCCAGAAAGGGAAGGGCATAGCCTTTCCCCACAATGCTGGTGGCCCAGGAGTCCGATGTTATTTCCTCCCACATGTGGAGAAAGCTAATTAACCTCCCCCTACAGGAGTGGTATGTAAAGGAATTGGTGGACGACTAAGGCTGCTTCCCATGCTGCACCCCTCCAGAGGAAGAGGCAGAGTGCTGCTGGGAGGCTCCTCTAGTTTGGACCCCACCCCTACCCCTGTATGACCTATAGGGGAGGGCAGTGGTGGCCTGCTGCTGAAATCTGCCCCGAAAGGAGGAGGATGAGCCACGACCAAACCCCCTAAATCTTCTGAACAGTCTAGAAGAAGCAGAAGAGGAGGCTTGCAAGCCTAACGGTTTCGCTGTGGCCCTACTCTCCTTAAATCTTTCAAGGGCAGAGTCCGCCTTGGATCCAAAATGTTTATCCCCATCAAAGGGAAGATCCAGCAGGGCTGATTGGACATCAGATGAAAATCCAGAAGAACAAAGCCAGGCCTGTCTCCTTGTAGCAACAGCAGTGCCCATAGCTCTGGCCACAGAATCAGTCGGGTCCAGCCCCGACTGGATTACTTGGGTTGCCGCAGCCTGAGCATCCGAAACCAGGCTTAACCCCTCCTGAGACACCTCCATCTCTTCCATAAGGGCGTAGATGTACCTGCCCAAAATGCATGTGGCATTAGTAGACTTGAGAGCCATACTGCAAGATGAAAACGCTTTCTTGGAAGACTGGTCCATCTTTTTTGAGTCCCTGTCAGAAGGCACCCCCGGAAAAGAGCCTGGGGCAGAGCGAGATGAACATGAAGCCTGCACAACCAGGCTCTCTGGAGTCGGGTGCCTAGACAAAAAGCCTGGATCCGCAGGAGCCACACGATATCTGCGTGCCACTGATCTATTAACGGCCGAAGATGACACCGGCTTTTTCCAGATCTCTAAAATTGGGTCCAACAGAGCCTCATTAAATGGTAGAAGTGGCTCTGCAACTGTCGAAGCAGGATGTAACACCTCCGTCAATATATTAGGTTTAGACTGAGACACTGGCAAGGGAAGGTCCAAAAAGTCAGCTGCTTTTCTTATTACAGAGTGGAAAGAAGCAGCCTCCTCTGTATATTCTCCAGGAGATGTTAAGTCCCACTCTGGAGAGGTGTCTAAACCACTTGCCGTATCCAAACCATGGAGATCTCCCAGAGGTTCTTCAATCTCCCCTTCCTCCAGGGCCTGCTTCCGGTACTCTTGCTCCTCAAGGATGCGAAGAGCAAGCCTCCTTGAATGAAGTCTGGCTTCAATCCTCGGCGTTGACAGGGCTTCAGCCGACGTCGATGCCTGACGTTGATCCTTCGATCTATCTGACGCCGGATCGATCGGCGCCGTGGACTTCTTCGGCGCCGACCGAGGCAAAGGATGAACAGGAGAAGAACTCCCCGGCGCTGGAACAGCAGATCTACTTGGCGTCGCAGGCTGTGAAGTCGACGCCAAAGGTACCGGCACAGAACCAGCACCTCCCAAAGGGAGGAGGGCATGAAAGGTGCCGGACGTAAAGGAGCCGGAGCACCCATATTAAAGGCCAATGGCCCCGAAGGACCAGCCGGTCCACCACCTGGCGCCATTTGTTGGAAAATGGCAAACATCGCATTTAAAAATGCGGAACTGTCAGCACCTGGAGCCGGGAAAGCCAGATACTGCGGAGCCTGAGCTTGAGGTGACAACGGCGCCAGCCCCGGCGTCTGAGAAGCAGGTGAGAACTCCTGACGTTGAGGAACCTCAAAAACAGATGGTGTAGTCATAGGCGAAGTCGGCGAAGCTGGTGATGCAGGAGGCGTCTGCGGAGTGATGGTGGGACTAACCTCCCATGTCTTTCGGCGTCGAACCGAAGGCGACCTCGAGCGTGACCGCTCCCTACTCGACCGGCGCTGAGATTCATGACGGCGCCGTGAGTCACAGTGACGCCGGTGGGACTTAGGTGATGATGGTTTGCGCCTATGCCGCTTCTCCTTTTTGGATTTCGCCAAAAAGAGTTTCGCCTTGCGCGCCTTCAACGCCTTTGGGTTCATACATTGACAGGAGTCACATTTCTACACGTCGTGGTCGGAGCTGAGACACCACAAACAGTCCACGTGTGGGTCTGTCACCGACATCTTGCCTCCGCACTCCCTGCAGGGCTTAAATCCCGACTTTCGCTGAGACATCTTTTCTTTTTGAAGAAAGAAACAGTAACTGTAACTACGTAGAGTAGAAATAGTAGCTCCCTCGAAGAATAACCGTCATTTGAAGGCACGGAATAAAGGGAACTGACGCCCGCACGTCGGCGAGGACCTCTTCTTGCCTATCTGACGTCAGACGGCATCGCGTGGGCAACTGTGACGTCCTCGTCGACGTGCAGAAGCTAGGAAGAAAATTTCTGTCGGAAGCTGGTGCAGGGGGAAAATTTGATGAGTGAGGAATCCACAGGTAGTTGTATCCATCAGAAATGCTTTGTGGATTACGCAGAAGCGCCACCTCATTCACCCCACGCTCCACTAATCTAACCTAACAGTATTCACACGGCTGTGAGTTGTCTCTACAAGGAAATATTCATGTGGGTTACAAATGCTAGTCTGCATGCAATAAGATATTGCCCTTCCACTTGCAAGAAGATATTGTAATTCACAATCTACTATTCTAAAGCTTTAATGATCAGCTAAATTTGGGTAGGCCAGGCCCTCGGTGCCCCTACTCAAAACCTCTTTGTGCCCAGTAAACTTTGAGGGCACAGCATATTTTTTTACTCAAGCGCAAGACCATTATACATTTCAGAGAATGACTTCCTGCTAATCAAATAGGTGAATATATTATTATGGTCTAGTAATTTCAAAATGATTTCTACAGTTCGTCTGCAAGATATATTGTGGTCAAATTGAATCAGTCAATCTCACTGAGGGTCTAGGCCAAATTTAAAAAACAGCTTTAAGACACTCAAAATGCATTGCTAAATGTTTAAACAGGGTTTCACTAAATCAAATTCTTATATGCACACTACAGGGATCAACAGCTCCTTACCTCTGCCATTTTACTTAGTAAAGAGACACTGACTAAAACTGTCTTCACAAATTAACACAGATCGAGTTCTACATTTAAATCGGATTGATGAATGGACGGATGGATGTTTGGTGGTTTCAAGCGATGCTGTGTTAGCTCTTTCAGCTCTTTCGATGATTGCGAATGGTGACTCAGGAGTACGGAGCAGACGGTGGATTCGGGTCAACTGATAGGCATGAGTATAGTGTAGAACAACTAAAGAGTGGTGAAGATACATGAATGATGAACGTTCACCATTTTCTTATGGAGTAACTTAGGGTTGTTTTTCACAAGTTATATTAGAATGTGAGAGATGTCTAGTCAGGGCTTTAAATAGGTTGGAAAACCTGGGGGGTTGGGTGAGTGTTCTCTGCATGTGATTCTACCTGTAGAATCACATACAGATTAGTAGAATAAAGAACACAAAGAACAGATTCTATGATGGTTGGGATTTGAGGGTGAAGCGAGATGATGAGGCCGTCCAAGGATGAGGTAAAACGAATAAACCTACATATTTCCCTTCAACAAGGTGTGCCGGAATAACTTTATTATGAACATTACATTGGCAACGAGCAATGTGGAGAGTGTAGGAGGCTGGCCTGGTTTGTAGTGGGTACCAAGGGGTACTTACACCTTGCACCAGGTCCAGGTATCCCTTATTAGTGTAGAGGGGTGTCTAGCAGCTTAGGCTGATAGAAAAGGTAGCTTAGCAGAGCAGCTTAGGCTGAACTAGGAGACGTGTGAAGCTCCTACTATACCACTGGTGTCATATGCACAATATCATAAGAAAACACAATACACAGATATACTAAAAATAAAGGTACTTTATTTTTATGACAATATGCCAAAAGTATCTCAGTGAGTACCCTCAGTATGAGGATAGCAAATATACACAAGATATATGTACACAATACCTAAAATATGCAGTAATAGCAATAGAAAGCAATGCAAGCAATGTACAGTCACAATAGATTGCAATGAGGACACATAGGTATAGGGGCAACACAAACCATATACTCCAAAAGTGGAATGCGAACCACGAATGGACCCCAAACCTATGTGACCTTGTAGAGGGTCGCTGGGACTGTAAGAAAACAGTGAGGGTTAGAAAAATAGCCCACCCCAAGACCCTTAAAAGTGGGTGCAAAGTGCACCTAAGTTCCCCAAAGAGCACAGAAGTCGTGATAGGGGAATTCTGCAAGGAAGACCAACACCAGCAATGCAACAACAATGGATTTCCGGACAAGAGTACCTCTGGAACAAGGGGACCAAGTCCAAAAGTTACGATCCAGTCGGGAGTGGGCAAATGCCCAGGAAATGCCAGCTGTGGGTGCAAAGAAGCTGCCACCGGATGGTAGAAGCTGTGGATTCTGCAAGAACGAAGAGGACTAGGAACTTCCCCTTTGGTGGATGGATGTCCCACGTCGTGAAGAAGCTTGCAGAGGTGTTTCCATGCAGAAAGACCGCAAACAAGCCTTGCTAGCTGCAAGGGTCGCAGTTAGGGATTTTGGATGCTGCTGTGGCCCTGGAGGGACCAGGATGTCGCCAATTGCGTGAGGAGACAGAGGGGGCGCCCAGCAAGACAAGGAGCCCACTCAGAAGCAAGCAGCACCTGCAGAAGTGCCAGAACAGGCACTACGAAGAAGAGTGAACCGGCGCTCACCCGAAGTCACAAAGGAAGGTCCCACGACGCCGGAGGACAACTCAGGAGGTCGTGCACTGCAGGTTAGAGTGTCGGGGACACAGGCTTGGCTGTGCACGAAGGAAATCCTGGAAGAGTGCACAGGAGCCGGAGCAGCTGCAAATCACGCGGGTACCCAGCAATGCAGTCTAGCGTGGGGAGGCAAGGACTTACCTCCACCAAACTTGGACTGAAGAGTCACTGGACTGTGGGAGTCACTTGGACAGAGTTGCTGAGTTCCAGGGACCACGCTCGTCGTGCTGAGAGGGGACCCAGAGGACGGGTGATGCAGTCTTTTGGTGCCTGCGGTTGCAGGGGGAAGATTCAGTCGACCCACGGGAGATTTCTTCGGAGCTTCTAGTGCAGAGAGGAGGCAGACTACCCCCACAGCATGCACCACCAGGAAAACAGTCGAGAAGGCGGCCGGATCAGCGTTACAAGGTCGCAGTAGTCGTCTTTGCTACTTTGTTGCAGTTTTGCAGGCTTCCAGAGCAGTCAGCGGTCGATTCCTTGGCAGAAGGTGAAGAGAGAGATGCAGAGGAACTCTGATGAGCTCTTGCATTCGTTATCTAAAGAATTCCCCAAAGCAGAGACCCTAAATAGCCAGAAAAGGAGGTTTGGCTACCTAGGAGAGAGGATAGGCTAGCAACACCTGGAGGAGCCTATCAGAAGGAGTCTCTGACATCACCTGCTGGCACTGGCCACTCAGAGCAGTTCAGTGTGCCAGCAGCAACTCTGTTTCCAAGATGGCAGAGGTCTGGAGCACACTGGAGGAGCTCTGGGCACCTCCCAGGGGAGGTGCAGGTCAGGGGAGTGGTCACTCCCCTTTCCTTTGTCCAGTTTCGCGCCAGAGCAGGGCTGGGGGATCCCTGAACCGGTGTAGACTGGCTTATGCAGAAATGGGCACCATCTATGCCCATGAAAGCATTTCCAGAGGCTGGGGGAGGCTACTCCTCCCCAGCCCTGACACCATTTTCCAAAGGGAGAGGGTGTAACACCCTCTCTCTGAGGAAGTCCTTTGTTCTGCCTTCCTGGGCCAAGCCTGGCTGGACCCCAGGAGGGCAGAAACCTGTCTGAGGGGTTGGCAGCAGCAGCAGCTGCAGTGAAACCCCGGGAAAGGTAGTTTGGCAGTACCAGGGTCTGTACTAGAGACTCGGGGATCATGGAATTGTCTCCCCAATGCCAGAAAGGCATTGGGGTGACAATTCCATGATCTTAGACATGTTACATGGCCATGTTCGGAGTTATCATTGTGACGCTATACATATGTCGTGACATATGTATAGTGCACGCGTGTAATGGTGTCCCTGCACTCACAAAGTCCGGGGAATTTGCCCTGAACAATGTGGGGGCACCTTGGCTAGTGCCAGGGTGCCCACACACTAAGTAACTTAGCACCCAACCTTTACCAGGTAAAGGTTAGACATATAGGTGACTTATAAGTTACTTAAGTGCAGTGGTAAATGGCTGTGAAATAACGTGGACGTTATTTCACCCAGGCTGCAATGGCAGGCCTGTGTAAGAATTGTCAGAGCTCCCTATGGGTGGCAAAAGAAATGCTGCAGCCCATAGGGATCTCCTGGAACCCCAATACCCTGGGTACCTCAGTACCATATACTAGAGAATTATAAGGGTGTTCCAGTATGCCAATGTAGATTGGTCACTAGCCTGTTAGTGACAATTTGTACAGAGAGAGCATAACCACTGAGGTTCTGGTTAGCAGCGCCTCAGCGAGACAGTAAGGCATCACACAGGGAACACATACATATAGGTCACAAACTTATGAGCACTGGGGTCCTGGCTAGCAGGGTCCCAGTGACACATAACAAACATACTGAAAACATAGGGTTTTCACTATGAGCACTGGGCCCTGGCTAGCAGGATCCCAGTGAGACAGTGAAAACACCCTGACATACACTCACAAACAGGCCAAATGTGGGGGTAACAAGGCTAGAAAGAGGCTACTTTCTCACAGAGAGATACACCTCAATATGGCAAAGATATTCTGTCAATTATGCCAATCATCAGCGTGAGAGTGTACTTACGGAGGTTGAAGAAGCAGAGCGGAGTAATGAGAATCACAAGGTACCTGTAGTCCAATCGAGGGCCACTGAATCATTTGGGAGGAGTTGAGGACATCGGGCGTCAGATACTGATTGAAGTATCAAGAAACAAAAAAAGATGAAGACGCTGACGTCAGAGAACTGCTGGTGCTACTTGTAATAGTCAATGTTTGTCATTGGAACGCATTGCCATCTCAAGACTCTGCCTTCAGGGGTTTGCCTATCACATGAAGAGTGAGGCCCATCATCTTTGAAAATTACGCTACACTGGCGTTGCAGTGGCCATTTTGGGTGTAGTGTTTCACAAAGACAAGAGGATGAGCGCAGCTTGGAGGAAAAGTAAAGAAACTTGTGGCATATGCTGAGTGGTACTATGTACTGTGAGTAGATTACCCTGTGAATTTACTCTGGGTTACTCAGAGTGGCGATGACAGGCACACCTGCTTCTATTAATACACTTGCCTGTAATAAAGATTGGTGACAGGCACACCAGAGCCTGTCATCACATCCCAAGAACTCCGACTTTGCTGTTGTTTTAGAAGGTGAACAGATTAGTGGGTCACGACATAAGAAAAGTCAACATTAAAGTTAGTTGGTCTGCACTGAAACAAAGGTGTGACAAGGGACATAATTAACATTTAACTGTTATTTTGCAGGGGGAGGCAATTTTATTTAGTCAAGATGCAAAATGTTACACCACCCCCATTTTCTTAAGTAGCCCAGGTGAACCTGTAAATCCATGGAGCAAAGGAAGAAAATGAGTATGTGCACCCACGATAAGTGCAGAGAGGAAACATGCTTTATTGATGCATTGTCTGGGGGGAGGGGGGGTGAAGGGCAAGAGGTTTTGGAAAATTTACCAGATTTCAATTTTGAGGAAAAAAGGAATTTAAATGAATTTGAAATCTGTTTATTAAAAATGAATAGACATTATCTACGCAGAGTGAGTAAGATCATAGATATTATTTTGAAAGAGGGAACAAGGAACGGATGAGTCTGTTGAGGAGTACATAACAAGTTTAAGAAAATTAACAGCCTCATGTAAATTAGGTGCACTGCTGGATGAAAGGATTTGTGATCAATTTGTTTTATAATGTAGTAGTGATAAGATGTTAGAAGAGTTGTCGTTGAAGGATGAGCCACCTTTTGAATAAGTGATTATGATGGCAAAGAGAGGTTAGCATATGTTAAAGTGTGTTACAGAGTTAAGTTCTACTAAAGACAAAAAAAGTAACGAGCACAGAGAAAATTGAGGAAGTGGTCTGTGAGGTGAAGAACAAGGAAGTGGTTAAGGAAAAAGAGAAGGAAGTACGAAAGGAGAATGTTTCAGATGTGGGACTACTGGTCATAAAGCTAATGCAAGCAATTTCAAGCTTTGGATGTTGTATACAATGGATATGGGAAAAAGGGCATTTTTTCAGATGTTGCCATAATAAGAGGAAAAAATAAATAATATTATAGAAGAGGTCAAAGAAGTGTCCCAAGAAGTTGTGTTTCAAGTTAAAATGTAATCGGAGAAGAATGAACATCCCAGTGAGAGGTTATGGTGGATGTGGTGAAGGTGCTAATGTGATTTGACTCCTGCTCGCATTTGACTATTATTTCAAAGCAGTGTTTCGAAAGAAGTTTTGTGAAGGGAAAGAAATTGCATGCAATGGATTTGACCCCTGAAGGGTATGGGTACGGCCAATCAAAATGCTAGGATTGTTTGGAGTTAGGTGGGAGATGCATGTTAGGTCAACTATATGTTTCAAACAAAGGGGACAACCTGTTAAGTTGGCCACACCAAAGATTGTTAGGTGTGGTACTTAATCCTAATGCCCAGCCTCAGGTGCAAGTTCAGGAGATACAAAAAAGTGGGATGGATTTCGTGTTGAAGTTTCCATAAGTAGTCAATGAATCTCTAGGTTGCCTTAAAAAATGAAAACATAGTATTAGACTGAAGAGAGATGTCATTCTTGTTGTTGCTAAAGTTAGAAAAATCCCCTTGGCTTTGCAAGACTTAGTGAGTGCAGAACTTAAAAGACTAGAAGCATCAGGTATAAACAGAGTAAGTGTAAGCAACTGAATGGTTAGCCCCTATAGTGGTGGCAAAAAAAGAGCAATGGGGACATTAGGTTCTGTGGACCTCAGAAAATTAAATAGAGAAGTAGTGGCGGAGAAGGTTCCCTCTTCCCAACATTGAAGAGATAGTTTCGACATTGAGGAGAGCGAAGCTGTTCACCACACTGAATTTAGCATCTGCGTACCATCAAGTGGAGTTAGATGAGAAGTCACTGGACCTTACAGCATTTAGAACACCTTTTTGGGGCATTTAAATTCAAAAGAATGCTGTTTGGTCGTGTGTAGGCAGCATCAGTGTTTCAATGCATAATGAGCAAAGTATTAAAACACCTGGAGGGAGTAAAGTGCTACCAAGATGATGTGTTGATTTTTGATAAAACAGGGGCAGAACATGAAAGCCGTGTTTGCAATTTATTAAAGAGGATATAAAAGGCTGGTCTTACTCTCAATCAGAAGAAATGCCAGTTTGGCATGACTGAGGTTGGATACTTAAGGCATCTGATTTCAGGAGATGGTTTCAATACCAAGTCAGAATTAGTTGATACCATAAGAAATTTATAAACACCACAGTCAGAGGAGGAATTAAGCTAATTTCTTGGGATGGTTGAGTATTATGGAAGGTACATAAGACATTTGGCAGAGAAATCAGTGAATATGAGGGGGTTGTTGAAAAAGGGTAAAGAGTTTCTGTTGAGTGAGTTATGTGAAGCAGAATTTCATGGCATAAAAGAAGAGTTAAGAGGCACCGGGAGTGCAAGCATTTGTCCCTGGTAGAGAGATGTACATCATTACTGGTGCAAGCTCCAAAGGTTCAGAAGCTGTGCTGACACAAGAAAAAAATAGACAGAAAAGATTAATTACATGTGCATCCAAAACATTAAGTGTCACAGAAAAAAAACTATTCAGTAATACAAAGGGAGACATTGGCCATTTTCTGGGCTCTCAGAAAATGTAAGAATGTTATTTGGGGAACACATTTTGTGGTATTGTCAGACCACAGGCCAGTAGTTGAAATATTTAAAAATAAGGGTCTGGACTGTATTTCTGCGAGAATATGATGGTGGATAATTGGATTACATGAATTTAAGTTCAGAGTGGAATACCTACCTGGCATACTAAATGTTAGTGCAGACTACCTTTCAAGGTTAGTTACTGTGAATCAAACTGAAGATAAACAAAATATGGAACAAGACATGGAAGATGATGTATGTGAAATCATTTAGGAAGTGAATGAGATTACTCTTGGGACTATAACAGAGGAGAAATGGAAAAATGAATTATATAAAGATGAGGTATTGGTGGAGGCCATGGAAGAAGTGACTCATGGAAAATTTCAAAAACTAGAAAAAGTGTGGAATCTAATTAAAGAGGAGCTAGGGATTGACAGAGCCTTGTTGTTATGTGGAACCAGAATAATTCTGCCATTGAGTTTTAGAGACAAGGTAATAAAACAGGCTCATGTGGGTCATCTGCGAATTATACAGACAAAAGAAAATTTGAGAGCCAGTTTTTGGTGGGCAGAAATGGATATGGAGGTTAAGCGGGCTGTCTGAGAATTTATGGAATGCTCTTCTAGTGACAAAGTGCTGAAAACCTGTCATGTGCCCATGGTCTGCAGGAAACTACCTAACAAGGTATGGGAAGAAGTTTCCATATATATTGTGGGTTATTTGCAAGGTGAGCAGTCCACATTTTACCTTATTGTGATGATGGATCTGTACTCAAGGTGGGTGGAGGTTAAAAGTGTAAGATATATTTCATCGCTGGGTGTAACAAAATTTATGGAGGACATTTTCAGGAGAGAAAGTTTCCCTAAGAACATTTTGTCCAATAATGGACCATAGTTTTGTTCCAAAGAGTTGGAAAACTATTTGAAGTCTTGTGGCATTATACACAAAAAGTGTGTTGTTTGTCATCAGGAAATTAATGAAGCCATTGAGAGATTTAATAAATACATGAGAGAGTTTACAGTTAGCAAGAGTAAACTATCTGATTGAAAAAAGGAGCTGCAAGAAAGGATAACATCTTACCGTTTGTAACCCCACGAGACAACTGGGAAAACACCATTGGAAGTGTTTGAAGGAAGAATGTCCAATACTAGTTTATGCCCAGGCTGGATGGATTAGAGCAAGAACCTGACAACTCCCGATATGACCACTTGGAGGACCAGAGAGGAGAGACTTATGTTGAAAAGTAAACAGGATTTTATCAAGAGAAAAGGTGTTTGTGATGCAGACATTAAAATAGGGGATATTGTGAAAATCAAAACTCCTGTTCAAGGTGCATGATAATAATAAACGAGATAAGGGAATTGTGAAATCGATAATTAGACATAAAAAAGACAAGTGTGACAATGGAATGGATGAAAAAGTCTTCGGAGAAAAGTACCACCAGGATATCTTAAGTATTTTGTTACAGGATAAAGTTGTTTTGAATATTTATACTCTCATGTTGTTTAGTATCTCAGTTAGCATTGTGCTGAATATGTTTAGCTGTCAATGTATTTCAAAATAAGGAAGGGAGAAGTGTGGTGTTCTCAGCATGTAATTCTACATGTAGAATCACAAGAAAATTACGCGCTGTTTTGTGCCGGGAGGAGGTCAAGGGGCAGGAGCCCTTTAAAAACTGAATCGCGCTCCCGCCGTCGCGGGACGCGCTGTTTTGTGCCGGGAGGAGGTCAAGGGGCAGGAGCCCTTTAAAAACTGAATCGCGCTCCCGCCGTCGCGGGATGCGCGCAGGCCGCGCCCGGGCGAAGCCCGTCCTTGCCCGTCATTGCCAGGAAGAGGCAGGGCAGGGCCACCCCCCTGACATCTAGCCAAAGACGTGGTCCATACAGCAAACTTGTCTATGGCTGCCTGAAGGAGATCTCAAGTTCCCCTGCTCGGCGCGTGGGTAGTTCTCCCATAGAGCCCCAGGCCCCATCAAGCACGTGGAAAACTATTAACCCAAACCGGATACTTGCAGGTGTATCCGTGTACTCAGCTGAATTTATCTCAGTTCATCATATAACTGCTTATTGAATTCCGTTTCTTGGAGGGTGGAAGGAGGCGGCACCATTCTTCTTCCCCCAAGGGCAGGAGCCAATAATTCATTACCCGCTCTACGCCTGTCTGTGCCCGATAAGTGGTTGGGCCAGGCTTTATATATACACGTTTGGGCATCTTACTGTGGTCTTGTCTTTGGGATTTGTTAACAGTAGGGTCTGAGAAGCTTATTAATCACACCATAGTGTCAGTGGCTGGGTCCCAAAGGCCTACACACCCCTATAAGCCGGGGGCCCACTAAAGGCCCCTGTTTTAAAGAATAATGGGCCGTCGACGTGGGGGGTGGGTTGGAAGGTAAGCAGCACTCTAACAGAACCTTAGATGGTTTTCTGCAAAAGGTTGTTGGGGAACTTGAAAAAGAAATAGAGTTAGTGCAGCGACGCTTAGCTGCCCCCCTTTCTTCAACAAACAGCCTAGTTCATGATAGCTCAGCCCCACAGCCCTCCCCGCGTCCAGAATTACAGTCTGTAATGACTACCCCTTTCCCTTCCCCCTCTAAAAATTCCCAGGAGAATCAGGACGAAACCCCAATTGTAATTACCACCCGTGCTGCACCTATTCCGCTGGCCCAGAGTCCCCAAAACGAAGGCCCCCTCACCTTAGCAGATTCCAATACTAAAGGAAAAAGGAAACGAAGGGAACCCGCTTTTAAAAACAAACGATCTAGGACTTTGAGCCCCTCTAACACGGCCCAACCTTCTAATAAGGATACGGTATCAATCCCCTTACACAACACTAATGAGTGTCATACAAATGAGTACACCAGGGATTTCATAAGAGACAAGCTTTCCAAACTATTTCTTCCAATTTTAACCCGCCTCCAATCGATTGAGGACAAATTGGAAAGCCTTATCAATAGCCAGCCACCAAAAATTGCTCCATCCGTAGAAATTCAATCCCATCCCCTTGTCAACCATGACCCCATCACTGCCAACAGACCCACTGGCCAAACAGCAAAAATCCCTTTTTCCTCTTTAAACCAAGAATGGTCCAGCTCCGTCAAAACAGCTAGTATTTTAATGAATAAGCCCCATATGGTTCCAGTTCCCCTTTTAAAAGGAACCGCCACATGGAATAACCCTGTAACTAATCCGGGAGATGGCAACCCCACTTGGGATCACCTGCATACAGAATACCAGAAGAGCGACAAGTTCAGGGGTCTGTCAGATCCAAAAGTGCTCCATTTGCCACCAGAATCATGTCATTATGCACTCATTATATCGAATGTTCCTGAACTCAAACCTCATTCCACTGAATCTTTTACCGAACTTAAAAACAAGGTTATTCATTGGTTGCACGTGAACGCAGGGTTTGCTTTTTCCATGACACCCTCAATACTGATGGTGAGAAGGGTAGGGTGGGTGGGTTCCCTAGCAAAGATCGGTTCAGGGGACTGCATAGTTATCAACTTCAATTCTCCAGACCTTGTCCAACGGCTCTTTATAAACGCTAACAGACCTTATCCTATAACTGGAAAAGCCTCCCTTTGCAGGTTACAAGTGTTTTATCCACCTCCCGTGCCAGTTTGGGGTAGACAACCGCCAACGTCATACGGGGCTTCCCCGGCTATCCACACACAGTCTATCCCTCTATTTGGCCCCAGATGCCCTTCGTCATCTCTTTCTGAAACAGACTGACTAGGAGACGACCTTTCGGAAGTGGCTCTGAGCAATGGCGAGGCTGAGGACATTCACCCTACTGCCCTCAGCATCTCTAACTCTGTTGCCCCTTCGACCTTGGTAGATCCTGTTAACCAGGGATCACCCATAAGCACCACGAGCCAAGTCAGCGAGGAATGTATTCCGTCCCTGTCAATTGTTCCATACATTCTGGTGTCCACCCGCATGTCCAACCTACCTAATTCATATATAGCTGGGGCCACATCCAGCGAGGTTCACATGGCACATAGCGAGAAAGCCACTGGTCCTAATATACCTGAGGGAACTAGTATGGTTCCTAGCAGTTCCTCCCCCTGTAGGAAATATCCTCAGAATAAAGCAGGGTCCATAAAAACAGAGGATCTCGATAAGGTACTCAGCTGGAACATAGCAGGGTTGGAAAGCAAATTACAAAGTCCAGGATGGGGCAGTCTTATTGATGATCACCTGATCTGCCTCTTCCAAGAAACGTGGGCATTAGAACCCAAATATAGACTAGGCTTTAAAAGCTATTGGGTTCCAGCACGCAAGTCCTCTTCTGGGAGACCATCGGGAGGGCTGCTTGTGTGGATCAACACTTCTCTTAGGTGCAAGATAGAAGAAATAGACACGGGTTGCCCTGACTTGCAAGTCCTATTAATAATGATTTCCGAAGAGAGACTGTTACTTTTAATTAATATCTATAACAGGAATGTGAGCTCCCACACCGATTCTGATGTCCTGTCCATTTTGGACAGTTTTCTTAAAAACAATCCTTCCTTCTTTGTTTTGATTGGAGGGGATTTTAATGTCACTTTTGAACCTAATCCTCTAGTCCAAGGAATATGTAAAGAAGAGGATGCCCATTGGGGCATCCCTCAGCTAGTCTCCGACAAAAGACCAAGGCTGAATAAATGTGCGCGCTTACTGGCCGACATCACACTAGCCCATGGCCTCCGAGCCTGTAACGGTCGCTCACGCTCGGATGTAAATTTACAAGCTACCTTTAGGCGCAGAGGGCTCAGCAGTCGTATCGATTATATACTTCTTGACATCCGACTGTGGAGCCACATGTTTGATATGAGGGTCCAAAAGCAAATTGAGAGTGATCATGACCCGTTGATTTTATCGACCAGAGGACTTTTTCCTTTGTTTACTGTGCCCTACTCGAAGAGCCATGCCTCCCAGCTGGCTCTAACTAATAACAGACGCAACCTAAAATGGGAATCTGTTAATTCTTCCCCTAAACACCTGCCATCTATTTACAACCTGCTTGCCAACCAGATGGAGTGTATGATCGGCCTAAACGAGAACGGGGAGGGTGACAGAGCCTTAGCAGCCCACACTGACTTGTTCCAATCTTTAAAGCATCTTTTCACAAAAAAGTTTCTCATTAATTCTAACAAAAAGCACTGCGCTCCTTGGTTTGACAACTGTTGCAGAGAAGCACAACTGTCTCTCCTGGAAGCAATAAAAGATGGCCATGTTGGGCTGTTAAGAACAGCCAGAAAAGTTTATAAGAAGGAATGTTCTAAGGCACGCAGAAGTTGGGAAGAGGCCAGATGGGTTATTATTCTGGAGACTGCTAAATCTAATGACACATCTAGGTTCTGGAAACTAATAACTGATGACTGTAGCAATTCCCCTGCCGCACCTGGCTCCTCAATTCTCTCAGCATCATGGGTAGAGCACTTTGGGCAACTATATGAAGGGCCTTCTGAAGCATCTTTGTGGGCCCCTGATGCCCCAATAAACCATGAGACTACCCCGATCACATTCTCTCTAACCGAAACAAGAGCAGCAATAGACTCATTGAAATGGGGAAAGGCCCCTGGCCCAGACAAGATCCCAGGCGACCTATACAAATCAAGACCAGATATATGGGCACCATATCTCAACCTTATCTGCAATGCTATTGCAGCAGGGGCCCCCGCTCCTCCCACTTGGAAAGGGGCCGAAATAGTACCCATTTTTAAAAAAGGAAATCCGAACATCCCTGCCAATTATCGTCCGATTAGTCTCCTTGATAACTCCCAAAAAATCTATGCTAAGCATCTTTTGCTCCATCTTGAGGAATGGATTATGGAGTCCGAAGCTCTTTCTGACCTACAAGCAGGATTTAGACCTGCAGTGAGTACAGTTGACCAAGCCCTAAGATTCATGTCAATAAAATGGAAGAATGTTGACCTGGGGAGGGGTAATCTCTATGTGGTCTTCATAGACCTCAGAGCCGCATTTGATTTGATCCCCAGGAACCTGCTGTGGTCAACATTATCAAACATGGGAGTGCCATCTGGTCTCCTGAAACTCATTGCTCAACTGTATAAAAATACTTTCGCTCAAATCAGATGTGGCCAGGGGGCTGAGTTGACTGACCCCGTAGCTATTAAAAAAGGAGTTAGACAGGGATGTGTTCTGGCACCCACTCTTTTTTTGCTATATATCAATAATTGCATCCACTACTTAGAGAACTGTATAAATGACTCACCTAAATTGGTTGGGAAAAAAAATCCCGTGTCTGCTATATGCAGATGACACAATTTTGATATCTAAATCACCAATGGGAATCCAAAACCTGATCAACCAATTTTGTGTTTTTTGCAGTGACTATGGTCTGGACGTAAACATTAAGAAAACAAAACTCATGATATATAGTACCTCCAAGAAACGTTCGCGCGTTAGCATAGAAATGAACTCGATTCCATTGGAGAAAGTAGAAGAGTTTGACTACTTGGGTTTCAGACTATCGACCACAGGCAAATGGATGGCAGCCATTGACAAAGGGGCTCTCATAAGCCAGAGAGGTGGGGCCCTTGTCCGTAGATTGAGAAAGGCTCTGAGTCCCCCCTTGAACATACTTGCAGAGATTTACAATGTCCAAATCAGAGCAGCGGCCCTCTATGGAGCGGAACTTTGGGGGTCCCACAAAAACCTTGATACTCTGCAAACCAAAGAAAACCATTTCCTTAGACAGATTGCCCGGCTAGGTATGGGCTCACCAATGACCCCTCTAAGGCTAGACCTAGGTCTAAACAGTATCAAAACCACAGCAGCCCTAAGGCCTCTCTCCTATTGGATTCGCTTATGGAAATCTGTTGAACTCGAACCATATAGGCTGGCTATAAGAGAGCTCATAGCCGCCCCCCAGGCGCTGGAGAAAATCCCATGGCTAAAGGAAATGAAATCTGCCTGGGTCAAAATAGGTTTTCCTTCCTACTGGAACTATCCGGATCAAATCCCCGATAATGCAAAGAAACTTGTCACAAAAAGATATTGGGAGAAAGTTAACGAAGACTCCTCGCACCAAAAAGGGGCGGGCAGACTAACTATGGAATTTCTCCAATTCAAGCACGAGCCCTGGCCTGAGAACTTCTTGAACCTTCCCATGCATCCGTACGCCCGTGCTTTATATCTCCAACTAAGATATGGTACACTGCCTATTAATGGTTTTATGGCTCACTGGTCATCTAACATCGCTCCAAATGATAGATGTTTCTTTTGCCATAATTGTAAAGAAACAATAGAGCATATGCTATTTTTCTGCCCTCTGTATAAAAGTCCCAGAGGGAGGTGGATCATTCCCCTCTGCAAAAATACGTCATTACATGATAGAGCAAACGCCACCAGAATCTGTACATACGACTCATCCTCCGTGGTAGCTATTACAGTTACCAAATTTTTAGCGGAGGCCTGGTACATCCGGCGTAGGCTTATTGTTTCAAAGGGCATGTGAGCCATCCTGACATTAGTCACCAGAAGGAGTCTCAACTGTTATATTTTTTTTTTTTGCCTCTACATGAGGATTGACGAGGGCCAGGTCTTACGGGGAAGCAATTGCACACATTGGCATGCTAGACAGAATTTTATATTCTAGTTTTTATCTTTTTTTATCCTTAATATTTTAGCCATGTCTTATTTATTGTACTTTTTATCTATAATCAAATACTAAGTCTTGTTGATCTTATTGTTATACTGTCCTGATTATTACTGTTTTTTTATTGTTATCTTGTCTTTTTTTAACAAATACTATTTTATCATGTATGATTGTTATCTTTGTTACTCAAAATGGCCTAGATCTCTAGACCGAATGAACTCAAATAAAAAAATACTAGTAGAATAAAAAACACATTGAATGGATTCTTTGACATTTTGGGATTTGAGGGTGAAGCGAGATGATGCAGCTGTCCATGAACGCGGTGTAACGAATATAGCTACATATTTTTCTTTAACAACGTGTGTCAGAATAACTTTATTATGAACATTACAGGGGGGTCCCTGCAAGGGATGTGGCTTAAACATGTAAACTTAAAATCTATGCTTTCATAGTGAGCTGCATGGCTGGTATTTTGTTGCTTCTCTTTGCTTTTTGTTACTGCATCCAGAAATGTACCAACTAACATGCACCTAAAACAAGCCAGGGCTATTGGATTTGCAAATGGTTGTTAGCTTCATCAGATAAATAAGTATCAATGATTTTGTTGTAAATATTGAAAATGTTTCAATTCTAAACTTATGAGAGAGTTAACCATGACTGAGACCTCTGAAAGAGGCAACGGTCTTCAGTGTCTCAATCACTCTTATTTTTTCTTTCACACCACTTTCCTCTGCAGTCTATGTTAAACACTTAAGCCCTTTTTCTCTTATCATCCCACTGAAATCCGCCATCTGCATATCCGACACTTCATTCCTTTCCACGTCAGCATTTTCCTTCCATGTTCTCCTGAATTCACTTTCTTGTATCTCCTTAAACACACAAGGCACCCACTCACCTGTAAGCACGACTTTTGTCTTGTTAGCGTTTTGACAGCTGTGTACTACTTTCACACACATTTACACAGAATCACAATTGCAACTGGCACACATGACCATTGGTCTTGGCGCTCTGCAGAGATGCCATTGACTGGATGACCACCTATTCTGGACATCTTTCTGACCCACCTAGAGACACTGTGAGAACCTCATACTGGCGCCAACTTCAACTCGAGCTCTCAATCGTGGCCCACTGTAAACACCTTTAGGCGACTCAATTCAAAATGTGATATTTAACACTAAAGTGCTGCTCAAAAAAATACAGAAACGCAACTCCCAAGGAATAAACACTTTTATAAAGTGAAAGATTAAATAAAACTTGTAAAATAAAACAGGGTACTAAACTGCTGACTTAAAATACCTTAATGTGTTTTACATTCATTGTTCAGAAATTCAGCAGTGATTTTTCTGTAAAGTCAAGGGCACGATTAAAGAAACCGATAAGGACCCGTTTCAATGTTTATTTTTAATTTCTACTGGGTCTGAGGCCCGGATAGACACGGTCCACTTAAAGCCACCAGTATAGTTAGGTAACCTTTGTGCTAAAAGGGAGAGGTGGATAACCATAAGGATGAGACATAAGAGTGCGGAATGTGCTGTATGCGTGCATACACGAGCAGGAGTTGTAATGTACGAATATGTGAGATTCGGTAAAGGAAGCATGTAGAAGTGCAAGGAATTTGGCTGGCTTGGGTCTGTTGGCTCTAGATTCAATTACCATCTTCTGGTCCTCGCCAGCTTTACGTTTTTGGCACGTATTCCCATTAGGAGAGGACCTCAAGTAAGACTACCTCCCTCATTAAGAATGTTTATCACTGCATAATAAATACCTCCAACCAAAACAGCTCACGTACTTCAATCACAAAAAGGCCGCAAAGCAACGCCCATTGAAACATTAGTAATATAGCTGCCCTACAACACTTACCTTGCATCGTTCTTTTCCTCTTTTAGTAGGAAGGATAACTTTTTGCTGAGACCCTGCCTTCCTTATCTGGGGCAGTGTCTTCTTTCCATTCTTTGCATATAATCCCTAGAACATAAATCAGCAGGTTTGCATCATTCCTATGAATATATCAAAAGGGACTAATTTGTGGTAAACCTTTCATCTCTAATTATAGAAATGTTTATATACAATATTTTTTTTATTTTTTGTCTCTGAAAACAGTTTCTAAAATGAAAATGGAAGTATTTACAAAAATGAGACACAGGTGTGGTCTGATCTGCTCAGAAGAGCAGAGCACAGAGCTAGATCTTAGACAATAGATCTCGACGATTTCAGCTTGGATTACATGAAAAAGCAGTACATTTACTCCTGTACACAGGTTGAAAATTCTCAAACATTCTCAGAGTCATACATAAGTAGCATTTTTTCAGGTAGATGTCAGGGAATGTCGTGTGACATTTTAAGGCGTTATGTAGAGTACAACTCTAAAAGCAAGAAATTGTACAAAAACATTATTTTCTCTATGGGGAGACATTTTCCCTGTGGCAAAACCCCTTCCACTATCCACCCACAACATAAGGGGATTTCCATTCCCCTTGCGGTTAGAGAATGGGAGCTACTTCAGTCCTTTGTGGAAGTAGATCTTGAACGATTTCCAGTGTGGGACACGCATTTTCTATCCATTACAAGCTGGTAAGCCCATCACATGAAACCGCTTGAGTCCAGTGATTCAGGTGGACATGCTCAACACCAGTAGCCGCGTTAAATGTGCTGTAATGAAAGACATACAAGGGCTTCTTTGCTTCCCTCTCTGTCACTGTTAGTAAAATACAGCACTGCCATGATTTTACTGTTGAACGGCAACTTTTCATGTTGCTACACAGCACAACTCCCTATCATGCACAAGTAGCGTAGCCGCAGTGCGGGCTTGTTAGTTGAAAAACTTTTAGCATATCATGAAAATGCTATGGACCTCGAAACGGAGTAGTTTTCAAGTGGAAACCACCCTTCTTCAGAAAACGGCTCACTGCAAAAACAAAGCATCTGATCCAGCCGAAAACATAATGCTACTGCACAAATAAAGGCCAACCATGGATCAGCAGCGCACGTCCTTTGGTCCGTGGCAGATCCTCAAAGGTCAGACAAGGAAGCATTCAGAGGGAAATGTATGGCACAAAAGCTAAGTCTACATCCGGTTCTGAGCTGTGGCAAAGAGGTCCATGGAAGGACACCCCAATTTAGAGAAGAACTCATCCATCACTTCGGAGTTTAGCTCTCACTCGTAGTCCTTCAGCAAGAGACAACAGAGCAATTGCTCTCACATTAAGTCACTACTAGGAAAATCACCCAATTTTTTGACTCAGATGATCAAGAGATGAAAAGGGACGAAAAAAGGAAGCCCGCTTAAGGTGATGGCAAGGGAAAAGTTATGGATACTTTGACAGATCTGTTGGGAAACAACTTGTGTAGGAAAGTACCCTCTTTCTTCGCATGGTTACCCCCATTTTCTGCCTGTTCTCAGTATGTATGACTGTGTCTACTGGGTTCCTGCTAACTAGGTCCACAGTAGATTTGCTCTCTCCTCTAAATTGTACCTTTTTTTCCCCCACAATATGCATACTGGTCCCCCCATGTAAGTCCTTATTATATGGTACCTAGGTATTGGGGTTCCAGGGGATCCCTATGGGCTGCAGCAGTTATTCTGCCACCCATAGGGAGCCCATGCAAAGGGTTCTGCTGGCCTGCCATTGCAATCTGCGTGAAACTGGTGCATGCACCCATTTTCACTACAGGTCACTATATCAGTCACCCCTATGGCAGGCCCTCTCAGCCCAGATGGCAGGTACCTGTGTGTGGGGGCACCCCTGCACTAGCAGCCACAAACTCCAGATCCATTTTCCTGGATTTTTTGAGCTTATGCATGTACTGGACATAGTTCACTACCTATGTCCACCTACATAATGGTAACTCCAAACCTGGGCATGTTTGGTATCAAACATGTCAGAACCATACCTCAATACTGTTGCAAGTATTGGAAGTATGATTCCATGCACTCTGGGAGCTCCTTATGGGACCCCCAGCATTGCTATCACCTGTCTTGCAGGGTTTTCCGTGCAGCCCAGCTTCTCCCACCCCATACAGGTTTCTGTCCTCTTGTTGCTTGATCTTGAAGGCAGAACAAAGGAATTCCTTTGGGAAAGGAAGGCAACATCCCAAGCCACTGGTTTTGCTTTGAAGGGCACATTTGACGCCCTCTCTGCATAAACCAGTCCACACTGGTTGAGGGACCCCCAGTCCCTGCTCTGGCGTGAAACTGGACAATGGAAAGGAGAGTGACCACTTCCCTGTCCATCACCACCCCAGTGATGGTGCCCAGAGCTCCTCCAGAGGGTCCCTTGGGTTCTGCGATCTTGTTTCCTATGTTGGCAGGGAACTTTGGGAGCACCTGAGTGGCCAGTTCAGGCAGGTGACGTCCGAGCCCCCTCCTGGGCTTACCTGGTTGGGCAACCTATCCCCCTTTCAGGGCAATTTAGGGTCTCTCTCTTGGGTAGTTCCTCAGATTCGGCTTGTAAGATTCCAGCAGGACTCTTCTGCAACCTTCATTTTGACTTCTGGCCACTGGAACGGCAACTGGAACCTCCAGGAACCGACAAACGCTGCTACAACTAAGACTATTCTGCAACTTTGTTTCCACGTCTCCTGCCAGCTTTGCAACATTTCCTGCAACTCTTCAGCCAGCACAAGAAGAAGAAAGAATCTCCCCTGGAGTGAAGAAGTCACTCCCCTGCAACCATAGGCACCTACAACAAGCGACGACCGGCTGCATGGATGCCCCCTCATCTTGTGGTGCATGAATCCTGCATCACGGGTGGTGGTCCGGAGTAGTCCTTTTGGTCCTCTCTGCTAGCTGTTAACCTTTGGTAGAGGGAAGCCTTTGCTTTCCCACGCAGGCTAGTACCCTTGTGCACCTTGTCTCTTGCAGCTGCCAAGGCTTGTTTGCATCTACTCCAAGGGATCTTCGGGCGACGTGTAGCTCCAGCCCCCAGCAATCCATCCTGCAAAGCATAGCCTCCTGCATGGTTCTCGTGCGGCGTGGGATCCTGTTTTGTAGTGCTGCTTGGGCTTCTTGTGCAACTCCTGTGTCCCCATCCTGTGGGACTCCTGTGGGTACTGCCTCTGCACCTGTGGACTCTCTGCAATGCTGAGTGTCCCCTGTGACTCCCCCTCCTGGGTTGAGTTCTCTTGGGCCCTGCTGATCTCTGGCAGCACCACTTTTCCACACACCACAAGTTTGCCTTTGCCAAAGCTTGTTGGTGGAATTCCTGCACCGACACCAGTCTGCAATCTTATTTCCACCGTAGGACTTCCTCTGTATCCATCATGAACTCTTCTCCGGCTCCAGTGCTGACCTGTTCTTCATCACAGTCGACCAACTCCTGCATACACAGCTGGGTGAGTAGTAGCTCCTACTCCTCCTGTACTCCACTGTGACTCTTGGACTTGGTCCCCTCTCTCCATACGTCTTCTTTCTTCAGGAATCCACAGCTGAGTATCATGCAGTCTTCTCTGGGTGTCTTGTTTTTCTTCTTTTCCTCCTTTTGGGTGGTTTAGGGAAAATCCAGTGTTTTACTCCTGCATTCCTGGTCGCTGGGGGGTACTGTATTACTCAACTCTGTGCTTTTCTATTACTCCCAGCTCCCTTCCACACAGTTTATTTACTTAGGTGGGGTACCTTATTCACATTTTTTCTGTATATGGTTTGTGTTCCCCCTAGGCTCACTATTGGTTATTGGTATTTGCACTGTTTTCTTACCTTTTCTATGCCTGTTTCCGATTATTAGTGTCTATATTTAGTGTATTACTTACCCCCTAAAGGCAAGTTACCTTTCTAGTATTTTGTGGTGATTGGTTGCAAAAATAAAGTACCTTTATGTTTTCTTTCATGTGTGTAAGTGCTGTGTGACTACAGTGGTGTTGCATGAGCTTTGACTGTCTCCTAGATAAGCCTTGGCTGATCATCCACAGCTACCTCTATTGAGCCTGGCTTCTAGACACTGACTACACTTCACTAAGAGGGGATATCTGGACCTTGTATAAGGCGTAAGTAGCATAGGTACCCACCACACACCAGGACAGCTTCCTACAATATGTTTGACTCACTGTTAATGAACCATCCATTACCTCCTGAATGGTCTCCTCCAAGCCATGTTGCAAAATATGTTGAATCATGGATGAGCAGACAAATTCATAAGGAGGGTGAACGATCTGAATGCCCTTGACCAGCTCTTGCCAATAAAGTGATGGGTACTCTGGAATTAAACACCAATATTTCTGCTTTTATTTGGAAAAGGTGGATGGAATTCCCGCAAAAGGTTTATACAAAAGTCAACATACCTGTCAATATAAACTCCTTGAGGTGGTAGGTCATGTAACAAAAACATTTGATATGGCTGAGGGAGCCTTTGTCAATAACAAAAGGTAAGATGTGGAAGATTTAAGATAATGGACTGAAGGTGGTATATGTCTGTTGGGGAATGCAGGTTAAGCACTAACTTGAGTAGAGAAAGTGTTCTGCTAAAGACTTACATCCCAACTGGTTTATTTGGCTAATAAAGAAGTCGTACCAGTAGCACAGAGTATACTTTTTGGGGAAATATTTATGATAGATAAGTCGAAATCTGTTGGTGCCTTCTGTGTTTAGTAATCATGTTTTTGGAATAGCAGGACGAACATGGGGCCAGTTCCCTGGTTAAGGTGTCACCAGGGGATATTTTTCCTGTGGATTTAGACCCTGCTTTCAGGAAGCCCAGTGCCTAGGCCCATTCTCCGGAGCAGGAGTTTCCCCATAGAAGCAAAGGAGTCTAGGTAGAGGTAGTTGTGGGGAACAGTAGCTCAGAGGATTTGCAGGCAGGTGTATGTCAACACCATATTTCGATTCCATTTAAGTTGGGCGACAGACTTGCCCAAATTAATTGGAAGAGGGTTCAGATAACAAAGGACCCTTTAAGTTTTACAATTCTTCGGGTACAGACAGGATTTGTTGAATGGTTACCTCAGCACCAAATTCCAAAAGTTAGACTTCAGTGAAAAGGAGAAGGTTTTGGTAGACAGTTGTAGTAAAGGAATTGGGAATAAAAGGTGCTACTTTAAAATCGAAGGGAATACGACAGAGCTTGATTAGCAACATTATCTTAGTAGAGAAAAAGGACAAAATAATGCGTCCTGTAGTAAACCTACAAGATATGAACGAATAGGTGGTTTTAAGATGAAAGGTATGCATCTATTGAGAGACATTCTGGAGAAAGGAGATCAGCTGACTCAATTGGAGTTGAAGGATTTGTAAACTCCCCAGGTCTGCCATCTTAAGACATGGGCACTTACCTGAAAGCAGGCCTGATTCCGAGTGACCCAGTCTCCATAGGAGCCTTAGTTAAATCGTCCTCCACTCTGACCTCTGCACCCATCTGGCCCCATATTGCTGGTGGTGGGTGTTTGGGATAAACTTGAACCCCAACCTGTGGACATCCTAACACCCAGGGACTGGAACTGTAAGTCTTGTACTTACCTCAGAACAGTACTAACTTTTCTTTCCCCCTAGAAATGTTTCTGAAAATTGCACTGTCAACTTTTAAAACAGATTATTGCTATTTATTCAAAAAACTTATAACTTGCCAAATTGAAAAAGTGGTATTGATACATATGGTGGATACTTACTTACAAATGTACTTACCTGCATCTTGAATCCCGTGGTTCTAGAAATAAAGTAACAAAACCTATTTTTGCAATACAAAAACCACTGGCCTGGAGTTAGTCATGGGTTGTGTGCTTCACTTTATTGCCTGTGTGTATACAACAAATGCTTTGCACTACCCTCTGATAAGCCTAACTGCTCAACCACACTGCAGCAAAAGACAGCATTAGTATTATCTACTTTTGCCTCTGTTAAGCCTCTATTGAACCCTTCGACTCTATGCACACTATATCTCGTTTTGATATAGTATATACAGAGCCAGCTTCCTAAATTTACTACATAGCATAGGTTTAAGTCAAATCTCATTCTGAGATTCAAAACGTTAAGTTTGGACCAAGTTTACTTGAGGATGTTGGCAAGAATGATCGGAATTCTACATTAAATGATACAAGTTATTTTTTCTAAACCTTTGAATTATCAAGTTTTACAGAGATTAAAGGCAAGTCATTGTAGGAAAGTGCCCTCTTTCTTGGCAATGTTACCCCCTTTTTCTGCCTGATGTCAGTGTGTTTGCCTGTGTACACTGGTATCCTGCTAACCAGGACCTCAGAGATTATGCTCTCTCTCCCGAAAGTCTGTATTTCACCCACAATTGGCACACTGGTGCCCCATTATAAGTCCCTAGTACATGTTTCCTAGATACCCAGGGCATTGGGTTTCCAGGGGATCCCTATGGGCTGCAGCATATATTTTCCCACCCACAGGGAGCCCAGGTAAACAGTTCTGCAGGACTGCCATTGCAGCTTGCGTAAAAAGGAGCAAGCATCCTTTCACGGCCACTTTTCACTACACCAGGTTACTTATAAGTTACCCCTATAGCAGGCCCTCTAGCTCAGAGGGCAGGGTGCCAAGTACCTGTGTGTGAGGGCACCCCTGCACTAGCAGAGGTGTCCCCATGAACTCCAGGCTGATTTTACCGGACTTCATGTGTGCGGGGACACCATTTTACGCGTGTGCTAAACATAGGTCACAACCTATGTCTAGCTACATAATGGTAACTCATGTTCAGAGAGACTAGAGAAGAGGCCTCACAAGATTAGGTTGACTTTGTGAACAGTACTGTTAAAGCTTTAGAATGCTGGTTACATGGCAGCAAAGTGTCTGACTATGAGGGCTTGTATAATCTATTACTGAGAGAGCATATTTTGAATATATTGTGAGTCTGACTTGTTGCACCAGTACTTAGTAGACTCAGATCCTACCTCTCCCCAAGAATTGGGAAAGAAGGCAGACAAATGGGTCAGAACAAGGGTGAGCAGAAAAGCGCATACAGGTGGTGACAAGGAGAAGAAGAATGATGGTAAGTCACATGACAACGGGGGGGACAAAGAAAAGAAAGACTCTTCATCAGACCCACAAACTTCTTCTGGGAGTGGGTCTAAATCCTCTTCCCAAAACAATCAGAATAAAAAGTCTTGGTGCTGTATCTGTAGAAACAAAGGACATAGGGCAGGAGACAGCTCCTGTCCTAAGAAAAACACCAAACCTCCCACCACTACTATCCCTACTACTACAACTAGTACCCCTAGCAATAGCAGTGGTGGTGGTAAGACTAATATAACCAATAGCCAATCCAAGGGTGTAGCAGGGCTAACCCTGGGAAGTGTAGTGGGGGCTGGTTTAGTTAGGGAAACCACTGGGGCTGTTTTAGTCACCCTTGTTGCTGGTCCCCTTAATATGGATAAGTACAAGCAACAACCCCTAATAAATGGCGTTCAGGTTGAGGCCTACAGGGACACCGGTATCAGTGTCACCATGGTGACTGAAAAACTGGTGGCCCATGAGCAACACCTACTTGGTCACCAGTACCAAGTGACTGACGCCCACAACAATACTGTGATCCACTCCATGGCAGTTGTTGATCTCAGCTGGGGGGTTGGTGGTGTGTGTGTGGGGGGGGGGTTAATGGTCCTAAAAACGTTGTAGTGTCCACAGACGTACCTGTAGAGTGTCTACCAGGGAATGACTTGGAGGCTTCAGCTCGGGCTGAAGTAGAGTTGGATGTCCATGCAGCCATGCTGGGCATATCTTTGCTTTGACTAGGGCTCACTCGGGCCAAGAAGCAAAGAGAACAGGGAAACCTGAAGACAAACTATGGACCAAGAGCTTCCAAAAAGCAGGGGTAGAAAGGGTAAGAAATTATCCCCTATCCCTCCTTCCCCTAATGATTCCCCCTCTCAGGAGGAGAAGGAGGAATCTACTCCTTGGACAGATCCTATACCTGAAGAACTTCAAGCTGACACAGCTGAACTCTCAGGGGCAGGGGCGTCTGCCAGGGAGGAGTTAAGTGGGCCTCAACAGACTTGTCCCATACTTGAGGGTTTGAGACAGCAATCTGTCAAACAGAAAGCAGGGGATGTCAGTGGCACCCACAGGGTGTACTGGGAAAATAACCTCCTGTATTCAGAACCAAGGGAACCCAAATCTAGTGCTACCAGAAGATTGGTCATACCTTTGCAATACAGAGTTTTTGTTGACCTTAGCACATGACATTCCCCTTGCTGGTCACCTGGGGCAAAGCAAAACCTGGGACACACTGGTCCCTCACTTTCACTGGCCCCATATGTCAGTAGACACAAAGGAGTTTTGTCGCTCCTCTGTCACCTGTCAAGTCAGTGGCAAGACAGGTGGGACTCCAACGGCCCCTTTAATTCCACTTCCAATGGTTGGGGTACCCTTTCAAAGTATAGGGGTTGACACTGTTGGCCCCCTTGACCCTCCCACTGCTTCGGAAAACAGATTCATTCTGGTGGTGGTGGACCATGCCACCAGGTATCCAGAAGCCATACCTCTAAGGACCACTACAGCTCCAGCAGTGGCCAAAGCCCTCCTGGGAATCTTTTCCAGGGTGGGTTTCCCAAAAGAGGTTGTATCAGACAGAGGTAGCAATCTTACGTCTGCATATTTAAAAGCAATGTAGAAATAGTGTGGTGTAACCTACACATTCACCATTCCTTACCATCCCAAAAGGAATGGTTTGTTGAGCGTTTTAACAAAACAACTCAAAGGTATGATAATGGGAATTGCTAAGAAAAAGAGGAGATGGGATGTCCTGTTACCATGTCGCCCTCTTTGTCTATAGGGAGGTACCCCAAAAGGGAGTGGGCTACAGCTCATTTGAACTCCTCTTTGGTCTCCCTTTAAGGGGTCCACAGGCTCTTGTGCAAGAGGGTTGGGAGCAACCCCTGAAACGCTCTAAACAAGATATAGTGGATTATATAATTGGCCTCAGATCAAGAATGGCTGAGTATATGAAGAAGGCTAGTAAAAACCTTCAAGGCCAAGGATTGCAAAAACAATGGCGTGACCAGAAGGCTGTCCCAACCATGGCAAAAAGTGTCGGTCCTCGAGCCTGTAGCATGCAGAGCACTCCAAGAAAAGTAGAGTGGACCACACATCATAGAGGCAAAGAAGGGTGAAGTCACTTATTTTGTAGACCTTGGCACTCCAAGAAGTTCCCTCAGGGTACTTCATGTGAATCGCCTAAAGCCCTACTATGAAAGGGATGACTTAACCCTCCTCCTGGCCACTGATGAGGGACAGAAGGGTGAGAGTGACACTCTCCCTTACCTCTCATCAAATTCTGCAGCTCGTGGCTCAGTTGAGTGGTTATTCTTAGCAGACTGCCTTTCTGATTCTCAAAAGGAAGACTGCAGAAATCTCCGGGGACAGTTCTCTGAACTGTTTCCCCTTACACCTGGTCAAACCATATGGTGTGAACACACCACTGATACAGGGGACAGCCCACCTGTCAAAAGTAAAATATATAGACATCCTGGTCATGTAAGGGACTGCATCACAGCAGAAGTGCAAAAGATGCTTCACCTGGGAGTCACTGCACACTCAGATAGCCCCTGGGCTAGCCCAGTGGTGCTGGTCCCGAAACCACATTCAGAATGTGAAAAGAGAGATTAGGTTTTGTGTTGACTATAGAGGGCTCAATACAGTAACCAAAACTAAGGCTCATCCTAGCCCCAGGGCAGATGAACTCATAGATACTCTGGCATCTACCAAGTATCTTAGCACTTTTGACCTTACTGCTGGCTATTAGCAGATTAAGTTTTCAGAAGATGGTAAACCTCAAACTGCATTCTCTACCATTGGAGGGCACTACCAATTTACAGGAATACCCTCTGGTTTGAAGAATGCGCCTGACACTTTTCAGAGGCTGCTGAACACAATCCTTCAAGATTTGAAAGCCTTCAGGGCAGCATATCTAGATGTCTTTTGCTCCCCCTGGGATGATTCCCTGGTCCACCTCTGGAAGTTTTTAGAGGCTCTGCAAAATACAGGTCTCACTATAAAGCCTTCAAAGTGCCAGATAGGGCAGGGTGAGGTGGTTTATCTGGGATACCTTGGAGATGGGAAACAGATTCAGCCACCTGAGGGGAAAATCCAAACTGTTTTGGATTGGACTCCCCCTACCACACCAACCCAGGTCAGAGCCTTCTTAGGTCTTACTAGATGTTACAGGAGTTTCATTAAGAACTATGGCTCCATTGTTGCCCTTCTTAATGCCTCACCTCCAAGAAAATGCCTAAAAAGATATTGTGGACAGCTAGCTGTCAAAAAGCTTTTGAAGAATTCAAACAGGCCATGTGCTCTGCACCTGTTTTAGAGAGCCCAAACTACTCCAAGAAGTTCATAGTTCAGACTGATGCTTCAGAGGTAGGGGTTGGGGCAGTTCTCTCACAACGTAATACAGATGACCAGGATCAACCAGTAGCTGTTATTAGCAGAAGCTTGACCTTCCCCCCACCCCTCCCCCCAAGAGATGCCCCCACGAACTCCAGGACCATTTTCCCAGACTTCGTGAGTGCGGGGACGCCATATTATGCGTGTACTGGACATAGGTCACTACATATGTCCAGCTGCATAATGATAACTCTGAACATAGGCATGTTTGCTATCAAACATATTGGACTCATACCCCAAGGCTTTTGCAAGCATTAGTTGTATGATTCCATGCACTCTGGGGGCTCCTTAGAGGACCCCCAGTATTGCCATTACAGCCTTCTGAGTGTTTCCAGGCAGCCCAGGCTGCTGTCACCTCCCAGACAGGTTTCTGCCCTCCTGTTGCTTGGGAAGCACAAGCCCAGGAGGGCAGAACACATTATTTCCTTTGGGAGAGGAGTGTTACACCCTCTCCCTTTGGACATAGGTGTTACAGGCTTGGAAGAGGTAGCTTCACCAAGCCACTGGAAATGCTTTGAAGGGCACATTTGGTGCCCTCCTTGCATAAGCCAGTCTACACCGGTTCAGGGACCTCTAGTCCCTGCTCTGACGCAGAACTGGACGAAGGAAGTGGGAGTGACCACTCCTCTGTCCATCAACACCTCAAGGGTGGTGCTCAGTGCTCCTCCAGAGGGTCCCTGGCTTTTGCCATCTTGGATTAAAAGTTGGTAGGGAACTCTGGGAGCATCTGAGTGGCCAGTGCCAGCAGGTGACATCAGAGCCCCTTCCATACATGTGATCACCCAGCTAGCTGACCAATCCCCTTTTCAGGGCTATTTAGGGTCTCTCTTTTGGGTGGTTCCTCAGATTTGGATTGCAAGACTTCAGCAGGAATCCTCTGCACCCTCCACTTCAACCTCTGACCGAAGAAACTGCAACTAGATTCTTCAGGACCCTACAAGCTGCAACAAAGACGCAAGACGCCTTCTGCAACATTTTATCTCTGGCTCCTTCCAGCAACTGCAACATTTCCCCGGTCGTTCATCCTCTGAGGACAACCAGTCTTCAGCCTGCATCAGAAGAAAGAAGAAATCTCCCTTGGGGTGAAGGAGTCACTCCCCTGCTTCTGCAGGCACCAACTGCATCAATGACCAGCTGCGTGGATCTCTCCTGCCGAGCTGCTTGGATTCAGCATCAAGGGTGGTGGACCGAAGTGGTCCCAACGGTCCTCTCTTGGGTGGAGGTAAGCCCTTGCCTGCCCACGCAGGACAGAATCCCCGTGCACCATGTCCTTTGCAGCTGCCAAGGCTTGTTGGCATCTTTTCCAATGAGATCTTTGGGCATCCTGAAGCTCCAGCCCCCAGCACTCCATCCTGCGACGCACAGCTCCCTGAGAGGTTCTCCGGCATTGTGTGAGCCTTTTTTGTAGTGCTGTGTGGGCTATGTACAACTTTTGTGTCTCCGTCCTGTGGGTGCTGCCTGGTCTTCTTTTCTGGGCTCTCCGTGTCGCTGAGGGCTCCGTGTGACTCTCCCTCCTGGGTAGAGTCCACCTGGTCCTTCCTATTCCCCAGCAGTTGCACTTTCCAGTAACCATGAGTTTTGCTTGTGCCAAGGCTTGTTGGCAGAATCCGAAGACGCAAACCCGACTGCAATCCTCCTTCTGGCGTGGGACATCACCTACATCCTCCAGGAACCCAGCTTCGTCTTCTTGAGTGTAGTACTGACTCTTCTTCTTCACGGGTGGTTCACCTTTTGCACCTTTATCCTAGTGGGTAAAGACTTCTGCCCTTTCTAGACTCGGTTGTGCTTCTTGAATTAGGACCCCTTCTTCCACAGATCCTCTTGTCCAGGAATTCACTATTGGTGTCTTGCAGTCTCTTCTGGGTTTTGCATAGTTCTTCTTTTCTTCTGTGTGTTTTCTGGGAAAATTACTGTAATTTACTCCTGTTTTCCTGGTCACTGGGGTGGGTTGTGGTACTTACCTTTGGGCTTTCATAGTACTCCTAGCTCCCCTCTACACACTACACTTACCTAGGTGAGCGATTGACTTTCGCATTCCACTTTCTTAGTATATGTTTGTGCTCCCCCTAGGCTTATTTCTCTCTATTGTGATTTTCAGAAATTGCACTGTTTTCTGTTTATATGCCTATTTCTGCATACTGGTGTATATAATTTGTGTATTACTTACCTCCTAAGGGAGTATAGCCTCTATGGTATTTTTGGTATTTGTGTCACCAAAATAAAGTACTTTACTTTTGTAACACTGAGTGTTTTCTTTCAAGTGTGTAAGTACTAGGTGTGACTACAGTGGTATTGCATGAGCTTTGCATGTTTCCTAGATAAGCCTTGGTTGCTCATTCACAGCTACCTCTAGAGAGCCTGGCTTCTAGACACTGACTAAACTACACTAATAAGGGATCCCCAAACCCATTTAAAGGAGTGGATGACTCGCTGGAGATGCATGATATCTTCCTGGGGGGAAACGACATAGGGTGACATTGGAAGAGATACAATATTTTTGGCAAGAGGAACATCTTGACTGCATTTAAGCATCCCTGCCAGGAAACCTTTAGACGTTATCAGCTGCAGAGGTACTCCAAGGTAGATTTTCGAGTCTAGATTGCATAGGAGGGAGTGTGTGTGAAGAAAAAGTAGTTGATGTGTCAGTATGACTGGTGGACATGGGAAAATAATGAGAAATCTCCAGGATCTGGTTAGTGGTCCCTTCAGGAGTCGATCAAATTCAGGTCCATCATTTTGCGCGTAAGGGCGGCTGACATGGTACCAGTTCCCTGGAATGTAGGTGTACTCCAATCCAGTGATAGGTCCCAGACCAGACTGAGACCCCCTTCCAGGATTATATCTCTACCCTCCCAGGACAGTTGTTCCGTAAGCATGGACCTGAGAAAGGAGTTTTGCACCTAGCTGGGAGCACCGGCATTAAGGAGTGTGAGGAGGCTCGACCCACGTTGTAGTTAGTTTTAGGAAGCAACCCTCCCTATCCCATACCACCTGCAAGGGTTTTGCGTAAAAGGAGGTTTTGCAGAAGATCGCAACTCCAGCTGTTTTGGAGGTTGCAGTAGCCCAATGTTGGATGGGGTACTTAGGATGTGCCATGCGTGGGGTGTCTTGTTGAAAGAGGTGCGTCTCTTGTAAGAAGATTACATTGACATACTGTTGGAGGAGATACTACTAGACCTATTTTCTTTTATTGGGTAAGCTCAGCCCTTGCACATTGACTGTGGTGGCAGTCATAGAGGGAAGGTAAAGGTTGGAGAGCGGTATCCCTCATGGCCAAGCAGCCTAAGGTAAGTAAGGGACAAGGAGAAAGGGTGAAACAATGCTGCGAGTCGTGGATGGGCCAAAATCTGAAAATCTGGCCTCAAGACGAGGTGCGGGTATGAGTGGGGGATGTGTCAACAGGAAACAGAAGTGGGAGTATCCCCAGGGTAACATGTGGCCTAGATGAGGAGAAGTGCACAGTAAGTAAAACAATAAAATCAGGCCAACTGGGCCCAAACAGTTGATCCAGAAGTGTATGGGGCCAGCGAGTGACAACTTCGGCCGACCAGGAGAAGTCATTCCCCATGGATCAGGATTTAGGGGGCAGGCTGACAGCAAAGGTATGCCTGTGGCTCATCGGACCACAAAGGCCCATGATGGGCAGGGTCAATGGAAGAATACAAAGTCAAGCTGGAGGTGTCTGCATCCACACTCCTGGCTAGTAAGGGGCAGCCTAAAATGCCAGACATCACTCGCCTCTGACCAGGAATCTAGAGGTGAGTAAGGTAGACGCAAAAGGCCAGGCTATAGATGAGGTCGCTCATCTGCAAGTGCCTGTGCCGGCTATGGGTGTGTAGTGTGGCGTGATGTAGATGGTAGCCGACCAACACTCAATGGGGGTGATGGAGGGTATAGCATATTATCAAGTGTCTGCCATCCAGCTTAGTGGTGTTGGTGGAGTTTCCATTTTCAGAAGTGCTGCATTATGCCTGTCTTGGCTTCACGAGTCTGGCAGTCCCTGCTTCGCTCGGAGGCAGTCGTTGTGGAGGGAAGGGAATTTGGGGGGGGGGGGGAGGGGGGGAGGACACACAAAAAGTGGATCAGGAAGGTTGTAGGATCTACCGGTCAGGGGTTCTGGGTGGGCTCACTCCTCCAGAGGCAGGCTGAATGTTCAGGAGGCGTTGAGCTTCTTTCAATGAATGAAGCATTCTTCACTTACCCTCCCATACAGGGAAGGCCCCATTTGTAGGAAGCTGGCATGGTTTGTAGTGGGTACCTAAGGTACTTACACCTCATACCAGGTCCAGTTATCCATTATAAGTGAAATGTAGACAGTTTCTAGAAGCCAGGCTCTCTAGGGGTAGTGTGGATGAGCCTAACTAGGAGACATGCAAAGCTCATGCACTATCACTGTAGTCACACAATACTCACACACATGAAAGAAAATACTCAGTGTTACAAAAATAAAGGTACTTTATTTTGGTGACACAAATGCCAAAACTACCATAGAGACTATACTCCCTTAGGAGGTAAGTCATACACAAAATATATACACTAGTATGCAGAAATAGCTATATAAACAGATAAAAAACAGTGCAAATAGTGAAAATTACAATAGTTAGAAATGGGTCTAGGGGAAACACAAACCATATACTAAGAAAGTGGGGGAGTGACTCCTTCATTCAAAGGGAGATTCCTTTGTTTTTCTGGTGCAGGCTGAAGACAGGCTGTCCAAGGTGAAATAAAGGATGCAGAGGATTCCTGCTGGAGTCTAGCAATCCGAATCTGAAAAACCACCCAAGAGAGAGACCGTAAATAGTCCTGAAAGGGGGATTGGTCAGCTACACAGGTAAGCACCTATCAGGAAAGGGCTCTGACGTCACCTGCTGTCACTGGCCACCCAGATGCTCCCAGAGTTCCCTGCAAACTTGCAATCCGAGATGGCAAAACCCAGGGACCCTCTGGAGGAGCTCTGAGCATCACCTCTGGGGTGGTGTTGGACAGGAGAGGGGTCACTCTTTTCCTTTGTCCAGTTTCGCACCAGAGAAGGGACTGGGGGTCCGTGAACCTGTGTAGACTGGATTATGCAAGGAGGGCACCATCTGTGCCCTTCAAAGCATTTCCAGTGCCAACAGGGCTACTCTGCATCCACTTGAGGGTCCACGTGCAAGCTAAACAGTGTCTGTGGGATCAAGCATGTGCCCCTTCCAGGCAAGCAAGATGCAAGTCCAGCTATGGGAGCCCCCACAGGTCAGGGCTGACCTCTCCAAGGCCAGCGCTGGTCTTTGGCAGAGGTTTAGGGAGGAAGGAGCTGGATCCCACTCAGAGGGGCTTAGATTCTTACCCTAAGCCACTGCATGTTCCCAGTGTGGATCCTTCACAGGAACCCGGCTCTGGCGCAGGGTCATTTGTAGGTGATAGCTCCTGGCCTCAGCATGCTGTGGAAGGCTTCTCTGGACTTGGAGGGGAAGTGGGGTTCTGCAGCGGTCTCCATGTGGCTGGCGTACGTCAGCGGCAGCCCATGAGTAGCTGCAACTGTGGCAGATCACAGGTTTGCACTGTAGGCCTCCAGGCCTGTTTGTGAGCAGTACGCTGCTCAGCTCAGGCTCTGATCCTGCACACATGTCTAGCGGAGAGCAGGGAGGCAGTTGTGCTTCTGTCCCTTTGAGGTAGCGAGGCCCTGAGTGAAGTAACATGGTTGAACGCTGCCGCTGTTCATGCGGCAAAGCCTCATGCCGCTAGAGCAGCCTTCTAGACCACAACAGTCACAAGACAGAGGACCTGACTGTGGCAATGCCCGGCCTGATTCCAGTCCATGTCTCAAGCTGGAGTGCAGTCGGCGCCCATGCAACTAGAGGTGAGTAGGAGTGGGTGGGCCCTTTCAGAATGCAGAGGCATGGTGGCCTGCTCCTCTGACACATACAGGAGCCGTCCTCCTTATGGAAGGCCGGCACAATTGATGAGGCTTTACCGGGCAGGCCTGTGTTGCAGACGAGCTAGCGCTACGGACGGGGGTGGGGGGGCCTGGTGACCTACTTCGCCCTGCAGTAACCCCTCTATAATCTACACGCCAGCGGTTGCCAAGCTTTAATTAAAGTACCAGCTATATTAATGAGTCCCATAGTGGCCAAAATATTAAACTTTAAAAGACCATGGTGTGCTACTAAAAGCTGCCCATGATAAGGTACCAATACTTCTGGAAAACACGAAGCTCTCACTCTTTCCTGATTATTCTGTGGCTGTACAGCGCAGTCGTTCCTCTTTCCAAAATGTAAAACAATGTTTATGATTGGCTGCACTCATTTTCAGCTAAACTCAAAATAATGCACAATCAACGAGCCCACTTTTTGACTCCCCTTATGCAACACATGAATGGCTGGAACAGAATTTCTCAGCAACTTGTGGCGCAGACCGTAAGAGGAATCCCCACCACCCACCTCCAAAGGCACAGAGAAGGAAGCATCATCAACAGCGGGGTCACACGGCCCAAGGTGAAACATGCCTTAGCGGGCCAACTTGAAGAGATCAGATCAGCATCCAGTTTTCGATCCAAAGTAGTGCTTGACAGCTCCAGCTCATCACACAATAGTGAGTCTGACTAAGACTCCATCAGCAGCGTTGCCCTGTTTTCCTCCATCACTCCGCAGATGGCTAATGGCTTATGACTAAGTTGGCAGAAGAGACATAAGTAGTTGTTATCAACAGGTAAAGATAGCTGTGAGCAATGAAGTTCATGCTGGGATGCTTTGCAGAGTGTGGAACCTGTCACTGTGTACATGTCACCCCTAAAAAGTGTTTTATTATTACCTACATCTGCTGTCACTTCAGTGCACTAATTATCTGGGGGTCCTAGGCTCGGGTGCCCCTTCCCCCTTTCCACACTAAAGTTTTATTAAAGAAGACTGAAATGTTATTTGTACAGGCTAATTATGGCCACCCCATGTGCGAAGGTAATAGTTTTTGTTAAGCAAAACAATAGAGTTTGTTATACAGTTTGGTCGAATGACAAGGCAGCAATAGACCGAGCACATGCACTATGCTAGGTAGGCCGTATCTCATATTTTCTACTCCACATACCATGGGGACGGAGTCAAACTCATAACATTCTCACCTGGAATGAGCAGGCTTGGATATGATCCATAAATGTGACAGAACACTGCCTCAACTGCACAGGAGGTGAGCATAGATTGTTTATTCACAGAAAAACACATCTGACGACCATAGAGGCCTAGAAACTGTAAATAAAATGGAGAGGGCAACTCTTTTACACATCCCACTCAGCCTTTACTCGTGGAGCGGTGATCTGGCTCCGGGTAGGAATCCCTTTTACAGCCCAAGACACTCTTATTGATACACAGGGATGATAAGTATTTGTGAAGGGGACACTACATGGCACACCCTTAATACTCGGCTACATATATGCACCTAACGTAGATCAGGATAAATATTGGTCCCAATTAGCAACTGTACTAGCAAACTGGGCACACTGTCCGTGGGTGGGGACATCAACACTATATTAGATATCTCCCTAGACCGCTCACACCCAACCCTCTGACTGGTGCGGCTTCTATAAGGCAAGTGAGAACCCTCCAACAGCGCGTGGCAGGTTGATCTCTTGTCTTATAGATCCCTGGCAGAATCGCAATGTGGGCCTATGAGAATACTCATCTTATTCATACCCTCCTACACTACCCTCCCGCCTGGATAGACTTGCCTGTTCCTCACATCTCCAGCCTAGCAACTAACATGCCAGGTCAAAATATTCTTGGACCATAACCCCATGGAAATTACACTAGTCTGGGGTTGTGTTCCTCTGACTATATCCACCTGGTGGATGCAACCGTCATTTCTGGAGGATGCAGTCTTCCAAAACTCCCTGGCCAACACCATATATAACTACTTTGACGAAAATTCTGGGACAGCCTCTTCACTGCTACTGGTGTGGGAGGCATTTAAGGTGGTGATACGGGGCACCTCTAAAAGTACACTAATGGAAGCGCGCCAGGAAACCCTATAAGCACTAGAGCGAGTTGAACAAAATATGACCTTGATAGAACAAGTGGAGGCGAGAAGTGGACTCATAGCAACTACAAGCAGAAAGAATAGCCCATTCAGAATAACTAGAACGTCTCAGAATAATACATTACAGAACATACCTGCATACAACTCATACAGAAGCTGATACATTGGGAACCTTGTTGGCCCAGCTTATCTGACCCACCCACTACCCTACACCCCTATCCTATCCATAAACTCCCCAAGAGAGTGCAACGTGACAACACATAATTAAACACAGATTTTCTGAGATTAATACACAGAACTTTACACCCCCTGCACCTCTGCCCGCAGATGATGTGTCCTCCTACCTCACTAGGATACAATTGCCTACGGTGACAGCTGCTGACCCGTAGGCCTTAGGGGCATCTATTACGGCAGGTGAAGTCAGAGGAGCCATCAGAGAAATGACCCACAATAAAACACCTGGCTCACATGGCCTTCCTATTGAGCTCTATTCCCAATATGCAGATAAACTGGGCCAACACCTAGAAAAACGATACATAGGGTTCCTACAGGAAGGCAGCCTTCCCCACCACTACTCAGCAGGCCATAATTACATCCCTGACAAACCACCCTTCGAGTTGCCCTCACATAGACCCTTGTCTTTACTAAATACAGAATATAAAATATTGAGAAAAATCTTGGCTGCTTCCTCTGCTTTCTAGCCTACTCCACACAGACCAATGTGGCTTCATTCCAAAACGTAATACATCATTGAATACATACTGCAAATTTCACATAATGGATGCAGATTGGGAGCATTATCCCTATGCTGGTTGCCTGTCATTAGACATGTGTCATGCTTTTGATACACTAAGCTGGGAATTTATGCTCACAAACTGACCCACTATGGAATATCAGCAACCTATATCAAGTGGGTAAAACTCCTATACTTAGAACTGATGATGAGGGCAAAAACGTGATCTCAGATTTCAGGGCCCTATAAAATCTCTCTGGGAACCTGACAGGGCTGTCCCCTATCGCCCCTACTTTCTGTGCTGACAACTGAACCCATAGCACAGTCGCGGAGGCGGACTGGAAAAGTTCTATAAATGGTACACTATATGCTGTCTCTCTCTGCACATATGTCATGATTCTGTATTTAAGAGACCTGCATATACATATTATGGACACACCCCTAGTACTGTCTGAATCTGGACGATTATCTGGCCTGCAAGGTCAATGCTGACAAATCCTGTGCTTTCTCTCTTGCAGGCGCCCTGGTGAAATCACTGTTTGTGTTCGGACCCACTTCATTCCACATAGTGCCACACAACTTTCATTACTTGGGGATCCATACATACAGAGATGCGCAAGATCTGTTGGAGGGCAATCTCATGCGTACGATTAACTCTCTCAAACCCCAAATTGGATTCTGGACCACTCTATCTCTTTTGGTGGCCAGCCAAACAGCATTAGCAAAAATTGACCTTTTCCTAACGTTGCTATATCACTTTGTAAATTTGCCTATAGTAATGCCGGCTTGGGTATTTCATGTGATGAATGCACTGCTGATCTAACTGGTGTCATGAGGAGGCTATCGCAAGGTGCGCCTGGCGAAACTCCAGTTACCAGTGGTGGGGGGTGGCATGGGTGCCAAGGAACTTCAAGCAAACTGCATTGCGGGACAACTGCAATGGCTGGCATACTGGCTTGCAGGCCATAATCTGAAAGATATAGGCTTCACAACAGCTCAGACTAACTGTGGACAATTACATACACTACTATGTCCGGGAAAATTAGCTCCCCAAACTACTTCATTACTGCTACAAGTGGCGCTGGCTTACTGATGGATGGCCCTATGCTACATGCACACGCCTCCCCCAAATGCACCAAATATACTGTTGCGTGGTCTTCCAATTGCCATACGGACACTGACGGCATAGCGATTAGGTGTGTGGGATCGAGCAGGAACACTAACAATTTCTGCATTATTCTCGGACGGGATATTAATGACACACTCTGACTTCATACATAAACATGGATTGCCTAACTTAATTTTTATTACATGCAAGCATCTTACATTATATCAGAAAATGCTGGGCACCAGACTGTAAGGGAACCAAATACATATGACTTCCTTCAGGCGCTACACACGATGGGACACAGTCCATGATATAGCCAGCGTACAAAAAGCATGCTATGGCACAATTGGGGATCCCTCTGGAGACCTTACAAAACAAATGGGAGACAGATTTATCCTGTGACTTCACAGACAACGATTGGGGCATTCTGCTGGAATCCCCTCAAACAAAAGTGTCCTGCAACTCTACATTCAAGTTTATTCAGTTCTCTACATTACACAGAGCATATCTTACCCAGCACAGAATCAACAAAATGGTTCTTGGTGCCGCACCAGAATGTCCCTGCTGTCACAAGGCAGATGCTCTACATATGCTATGGCGCTGTTCAGTACTGGCCATATACTGGGCAGAAATTGCACAGTCACTCAGCAATCAAATTGGGCATTCCTACTGGCAGACGCCAGAATCCTGCATTTTGGGCCTTTAGCTTCGAACTCAAAGCCAAAGTAACAGCACGCTTCATGGATCTGGCCCTGCTACTGGGCAAATGATTAATAACGAGGCAATGGAATTCCCCGATATATCATCACTAGTAGCACACTGGCATGAGGAAGACACTGAATGGGGGCTAGCAGAGAGCAGAGCTTTGCATAGAGAAGAATATAGAGGCTTACACAAAAACCTTCTCCTTAGAATGGGATATGTTATTAGAGCGGTTTAAAGGGCAAACAGACAAAAACAGAGAAGCAAAATGTGTAAATCCTCACTCTAGTCACATCACATTTACTTATGAGGTAAGATGTGCAGATGTGCATTAACTCCATCCCTACCCCTTTCGATACCCCCCCACACATAACTGAACAGGTGTCTAGCTGTGCAAGCTTAGCCCCACACCATCTTTAACTTCTGAAATGCTATTGTGTGTAAACTTTGTTGACTGTAATTGTTATATGTATATTCTTATACAGCTCCACAGGCCTAGCCCTCACTGTAACCCTTTTAATTGGCAACTCAGATTAGTTGTAGAGACATCGGGAGGGAGGGAACAGAGGGAATTGTTAGTGAAGTATGTCATATTATCAGTAACTCTTGTCTTAATTATATGTGGCTGCAACCATGTACCATGAATACACTGTAAAATGAGTCTCTCCTGCTTTGCTACAATGTTGTAGGAGGACTATAATCTTCTAAAACACAATAAGGGTTTAAAAATAAAAAATAAACTTGAATGCATCCATGGGAGTGATGAAAAAAGTATACCCTTGGCATTCTCCATGTAAAAGAACCTGAAGGTAAACAGAGGCCACAACCAACATTTAGAAATACTTAGCTCCGTGCCAGTTCTGAGAGTAATTCAATAATGTTTGCTAACAGGCACTTATCAATGATTAGTAACAATGAAGTGCTCTCTGTCAATTTAAAGACAAGCTCACCTGAGGCCTTCTTAGCTACTACTACCACAGAAGCTAGCCAACCCGACTGTTCTATAGGTATGATAACACCAGCTTGACAAAAACTGTCCAATTCTACTTTAACTGCCTCATGAACCCCCTATATGTAATCGCCTTAACTTTGAAGCCACTAGCTCAGCTTCATCTTTCACATGTATTTGTAAGAAATTGGATTACTGGTTGACTGGGATGGGAGGTCTGGTCAAGCAACAACCACTCAAAATTAATCTGTGCTCAACCCTCTGGTTGCTTGGCACAGAGCTGCGAGGCTCAACCTAGAGACAATGTATAACGTATCTGTGCAACACTTCAAACAGTAATAAAGTGAAAACATTATGCAAAAGGATCCCACACCAAATATGACTTTCTCTAATAAATAAACCAAGACAAAAATGACAAAAATCTAATCAGTAGAACCAGACATAGGCAATTTTAAAGATTTGAGTGAAAATAGCACCAAAATGCACAAAGTGCCAACTGTGGGTATCTGGTTGTGCCGGACCAGGACAAAGATACAAGTTCAGGCTGACTGCAATGAAGCGCACGGTGGTTACAGGGAGCCAGTTAGGCCCACTGAACAAAGTACTCTAAATCCTGGCTTGTGGAGTTTTATGAAGATCCACGAACATGTGTAGTGCAGCAGAAGCGATGTGTCAGTTCTGTTTTGTGATGATGCTTCAATGGGAAGATCTGCATTGTCGACGATCCCATCAGCAGGGCATTGTGATGCAGAGTTCGGTGTTGGTGATGCGGCAAGCAGTCAAGCCAATACTTTAGGTCCGAAGGGCTGCGAGGCGGAGTCCGGCATCGCCGTTGAGGCTTCTGCCGATGTGGGATGCGAGGACCTGTGCCAAGAACGCATTGCGCAGCAGCAGTTCTGATGGGCTGCAATGCAGGTACAAACTACGCAGCAGTGATGAGTCGCTTCTGCACGTCTTTGCCCAGTGCAGTGTATATGTGACTGTTCTGCTGAATCCACTGTGGCTGGCAGAGCACCTTAAGCCCACGTGCAACGGTCCAGGACAGGGGTGTTACCATTTGTCAGGGTAGACTTGGAGATGGCAGAGTCTAGGTGTAGATGCAAGGTTGTTTGAAGCATGTTATACCCCTGTGGCTACAGATCAGGAGGCCAGCCAACTAGCCCTTGGCGTCAATTTGAGTTATAGGTTGAAGAGATACAGTTCCAGTCCTTCACACCCAGGCAAGAGGGAAACAGGCAGCAGAGAGGCAGTCCAGCAGAGTGGCAGTCCAGCAGAGTGGCAGTCCAGCAGAGTGGCAGTCCAGCAGAGTGGCAGTCCTTTTCATCAGCCCAGGAGTCTTCATCCTGGTGGATTATATACAAATTCAGAAGTGTCCCAAAGAGTTGGTCTGATGTCCAGTGCATATACTCAGTTGTTCCTTTGAAGTGTGCAGGTGCCCTGACTCCAGACTGACTTCAGGGGGTATGCATGCCTTTAGGTTGAGACAGAAAACAGCCTATTCAAGTGTAAATGGGTCTGGGCCCAGCTCTTCCCATTATGCCAGTGATGCCCCATTCAGTCACACTTAAACTCCTATTGGGCATGACTGTCTAGGAGGAATACACAAAGCCCAAATGTCAACTACACCCAGTCATCTTACCCAGAGGCAGGCTGCAGACATCAAATGGCTAAGGCAAGAAAATGTCAACTTCCAAAAAGTGGCATTTTTAAAAATTGTAATTTAAAATCTGACTTCACTGCAACTTAGGATTTTTCATTACAATTCCAGAGACACCAAACATGAAGGGGTTACCTGTTCCAATTAGGAAAATAAAGTGTATTCATTGTAATAAGGCAGCTTCAATGCAATCCTCTGGGAGAGGCAGGCCTTGCAGCAGTGAAAAACAAATTTAAGACTTTTTCACTACCAGGACATGCAAAACTTGTAAGTACATGTCCCACTTTTTAAATACATTGCACTCTGCCCTTTTTCGCTGTCCAGGGCCTACCCTAGGAGTGACATATTTATTAAGAAGGAACGTTTGAGCCTGGCAAAAGGTTTATTTTGTCATTTCGACATGGCAGCTTAAAACTGAACACAGACTACAATGGCAGACCTGAGACACGTTTAAAGTGCTACTTAAGTTGGTGGCGCAACCAGTGCTGCAGGCCTACTAGTAGCATTTAATTTACAGGCCCTGGGCACTGAATGTGGCACCTTACTAAGGACCTACAAATTACATGAAATCTGTCAATTTAGTGTAAGCCAATTCTACTATGTTTTAAGGATAGAGAGCACATGCACTTTGCATAGTTTACCACTGCTAACCAGTGCCAGAGTCCCTAAAAGAAAAGAAAAACGGGTTCACGTATAGAAGGATGAAGGCAAAACGTTTGGGGATGACCCAAAGGGCCTAGTCCAAAACAGTGTTCAATTAATATAATTCTTTCAGCAGCCCAGATAATCACTGAAGACCTCAGGAAATTGCCCTTTAAAAATCAGGCAACCATTTTGTAACTGCTCATTCATGTACTACTTCATTCATGTGAACCGCACTTCTCAATTAGGGCACAGCAGGACCACCAATCCTTTTTTGATTCAATCACCCTTCATGGAAACATTAGCCCAACATTTTTTCAAACTTTATTAGGTAGGTTCATAAATATCTTTATTACAAGATACAAATCTGATCAAGAATAAGAACACATAACTCATCTAAAGTCTTGACAACTTGAGTAAGCAGACAAAACATTGATCAAAATTATTCAATTGATGTAAACCCATCAAATAACCAACAGGAACTATAAAGTAAAACGAAACTAGCCATCAACAACAAACAGATCTTAGGAAATTTAGCAACTGATACATTTTTATACGCAAACACAAACTCAAACCTTCAAACCCTTTGTAATTTTGCCAAGCAATACTCAAGAGGAAACCAGAATCGATTTCCTGCATTGCAGTATAAGATATCGAACAATGAACAAGGCCACTAAAATAAATTGAACAGAACTTGTAAGATTTCTTATTTCCTGCATATCCAAACAAAAGAATCAGGCATGATAGTTTTACCAAGCCCAGGGCTTATAAATACAAAAATGTAATTCCGAAATTTAAATAATGCAGAACACTTAAAACAGACGTAGTCAATTACTAAATGACTCTGAACTGCATATGAAACATTTTGGAAAAATATTCGGAAATGCTTTGTGTAGTAACTAAGTAGTGTAGTTAAGGTTCCACCTGGAAAAGAAAGCCATTCTTTTAAAATTGGCTGTACGCAGTAGTTTATGACCCATTAAACAGATTATCTGCCATTGCTGAGGGTAAAACATGCAGTTCATAGGTTTTTATCTTTCCTTAAAAATATGGGAATGACCTGGGGACAGAGTTTCAGATGTACACTTGTATACAAACGCCCTTTTACTGAAAGGTTCAGTTTAAAAAGTGATTTGATTATTGAATATGCCATAGCAGCTATAACAGATAAATTATTCTTTCAAAAAGCTGCTTATTTGAGCCAGACCTCAGATAAGCCATAACTACATCACTGCTGAGAGTTACCCCCCCCCCCACCAAGGGTATAGACAAATATGATCCTAAATTTTTAAGCATGATTCCATGTAATATCATCCATAGTATTGAAGCCAAATTAACTCCAGCTTCGAATAGAGACGTTCTCTGCAGCTTTACCACTAAACAAGTACGGCAGTGACAAAAAGGAATGACAGTTTGGAACCTTAAATTCCTTAAAGATTAGCTCTAAACTGCATTCCAGTATATGCTAAATCTTATATCTAGCTCTTCTTTGCAACTTTTGGCAGTTCAATATCTCTTTCCTTGATCACATCAACTTAAAGAAATTGTCACAATTTAGAACATCTTTAGTAAGGAAAACTAAATAATCCAACAAGAACGCCTGATAATATAATCTCAAATAAAGTAGGGCTAATCCCCCATGTTCTACATTTAATTACAAGCTTTGAAGAGAAGTGTGAGACGTTTACCTCTTCAAAACATAAGCATAACAATTAGTTTGGTTTCCAAAAAATAAGAATTGTTAACTTTTATTGGAAAATTAGGAGAAAAAAAAAAGATGAATTGTGGACAAATCAACAATTTAATCAGAGAGGCTATCCCATTTAAATATAGTGTCAATGTGTTAGAAATGGGTCTGTAGTTAGCAAAGGTATGCACCCTGTCCAAATAGGGACCACAATCCTAGTCCAGGTAAGTCAGATACACAATTTAAATTAACCTGTGCTCACCCTCTTGTAGCTTGGCACAGAGCAGTCAGGCTTAATTTAGGAGGCAATGTGTCAAGGTTTTGTGCAACATACAGAGTAACCACAATGAAAACCCCACAAAAAGACTCTACACAGGTTTATGAAAATAGAGATTATTTATCTGAGACCAAAATGATAAAAAACTCCAACCAGAAAGTTCTGAGATAGTCACTTTTTAAAGGTATTGAAGCCTTGCTTTTAGCAAAATGTAAGGCTCAAAACAATGTGAAGAACCCTGCAAAGTGCATACGCTTCTTTTAGAGCTAGTACAGTAGTCACTCCAGCCAGACACTTCTCTGTAGAGCAGCCGGGACTCCAGCTTTGAGAAATCACAGCGTGGTGGAGAAAGGTGCCCCTCGGGTCACAGGGAACAACAGAAGTTAGCAAGGACTCCTTTCTGTAGATAATTAGGCCTGCACTTCCTGTACCTGCTGGGATGCTGGTGGTGTCTGAAGCGGGTGCTTGAGTTGCTCGGGACTAACTCTGGGTGAACAGCGTGGTGTGGAAGCTGTGCAGCACTTGTCGGGGAGCGCAAACTAGGGGATAGTCATCTCTGGTTCCGACAGGCCGCAGAGCCACGGGCACCTGCTGTGTGGGCTCGATGGCAGCACATGGTGGCCACACACGCTCCAATAAGGGAAAACAACTCAGAAGAGATTCCACCCCGACTCCGATAGTCAACAGAGTTAAAGGGGCCTGCTGCGCGTACTTGGTGACAGTGAGAGGCGGCCCAACATACTCCGTTCAAACAGTGCTTACTCCACAGGCTGACCCTCGGCAGGGGTGAAATAAGATGAAGGGAGGGAGGTATTTGATGACCCTGGGACCTCGCAAAGAGTCACCTTGCACGTAGTGATGGTTCTTTTGTCTGCAGGGCAGTAGTCAGCAGAGCAGCGGCTCCTTGAAACTGTCAGGCACAGCAAGGTGGTGATCCTCCAGCACAGCAGCCACTAATCCAGCATACATTTTTCCAGGTCCAGAGTGTACTGAACTTAGCGTTTCAGAGACCCAGTACTTATACCAAAAGGTGCCTTTGATATGGGGATGACTTCAAAAGGTTTCTCTGAAGTGCACAGGTCCCCCTTTCAGCCCAGCCTCGGCTCCAGACTATTCCTGGGAGATAATCAGCCCCTTTGTGTGGGATCTAGCCACTACCCTTTGAAATGTAAGTGGGAGCCCTTCCCAACCTCAGATGCAGTTCAATATCCTGTGTTGTGGTTGTCTGAATGGAATGCACAAGTGTAGCTGGCACCTAGCCCAGGCCAGACATGTACTGGAGGCAGGCTGTGGGCTCACAGGGCAGAGAAAACAGGGAAATGCCCACTTTCAAAAAGTGGCATTTCTAAAATAGTAATGATAAATCTGTATTTTCCAGAAAAGAGGATTTATCATTCCAATTCCAATGACACTAAACCTGATGCAGCTAATCCCCTCTGATCAGGAATGACAGCTTTAAAACACTTAAAGAATTACCAATTCTGGCCTATGAGAGAGGGAGGCCTCACAGTAATAAAAAAGGACTTTGAGAGTTTTTCAATAACATGACTGATACTTTTACTGGTCCACCTCTGTGAAATGAATAATCCTTTTAAAAGCCATTTCAATGTTGTAACCATACGCTGCTAAAAGTATAGAACGATACTGTCAGCAAATAGTTTTCAGTTAGCAACTCTCAGATTCAGGACAGATTGTCTCATCCTTTCAAAGTAGCCGTAAGAGGTTCAATAAAAAAAAAGTAAATAATATGGAGGGGACATAAGACACCCCTGATGGGTGCCACGATTGATCAGAACCTTCTCAATCTCTTTAGCACCAGTCAGTCAGTCAAAAGATCTTTATTTGGCGTTTTGCCATAAAAGCACATATACATTACATAAAATATAAATAACTAATAAAATACAATCCTTATAAGTTAAAACAAAATACAAAATCTTCATCCAACTAAAATTGCAAGGCTGATTATCAGAGCATATCAAGTATATCCTGCAAACCTTCTAAATCGGAATCTAAAAATTTACAAACATTAAAATCCCAATCGACAGAGTAAAATCATAAATAGTCAAAATTATGTTATTAAATGGGTACATTGACCAGTTCATATCGATTCCTAATAACAATGGCTGTTTCGATAAAACTCAAGACTGTGCCGCACATTTGTTTAGATGAAAGTCTTTGGATACCAATCAAAGCCTCCTTATGGAAGATAGTATGTAATTTACGCAGGATTGGCAGTATAAAAGCTTTCCTAGGAGCTGAACAGAGTGAACAAAATAAAACAAAGTGGCAAGTGCTTTGTTTCGAAAAATTGTCACAAGGACAAAGAGGTAACATTTTTTGCCACTTACATTTCTATGGAAAAGCCACTCTAAAATGGAACATATTTTGTCTAAAAAGAACAAGTAGAGAGTACAGAGAAGGAATTGGGAAGCACCAATTCTAATCCATGCAGTAGCACGAGAATATGGATTACTTAAAATGGTTATAACTTGGTTTGGGAAATTACATTCCTCTAAAGAACGTTACTTACCTTCGGTAATCCCTTATGCGGTAGAGCCTATGGCCCTCATTATGACTGGGGCGGTCTTTTCCCAAGA